>NW_027491896.1:0-600000 GCF_021521415.1 Bidens hawaiensis | reverse complement strand
CCAAGCCCCGAGAGCTTGGTATGGCACGCTTGCTGACCATCTTACTGATAACGGCTTCAAGCGAGGGACTGTAGACTGCACATTATTTTATAAGATTGTTGGTGATGATCTACTCCTCGTTCAGATATATGCCGACGACATTATCTTTGGGTCAACAAATGACAAGTTATGTAAGGATTTCGAGAAGTCAATGCAAAAAAAGTTCGAAATGAGCTTGATGGGAGAGATGAACTTCTTTTTAGGGTTGCAGGTTCACCAGTCTGACAAGGGAATCTTCATTCATCAGACGAAGTACGTGAATGATGTCTTGAGTCGATTCAATATAACTTCTAAAAAATCCCTTCAACACCTCTCCCCGTGGGTCACAATTTATCAGCGGATGAATTGGAGGAAACTGTCGATCCTACCTTTTATCGAGCAATGATAGGTCATTTAATGTATCTTACTGTTTCTCAACCTGACATAATTGTTGCAATTTGTTTATGTGCTAGGTACCAAGCAAGTCCCCGAGTGACTCACCTAGCAGCAATAAAGCGTATACTTCAATATCTGAGGAGTAATCATGACATCGGGTTATGGTATCCCAAGGACGATAATTTTGATTTCACTGCGTTTTCTGATTCGGACTATGGAGGTTGCAAGATCAACTTTAAATCGACTACAGCAGGGTGTCAATTCCTAGGAAGCCGACTTGTTTCCTGGCAGTGTAAGAAGCAGACAACGGTCTCCACTTCAACCGCCGAAGCCGAATACGTGGCATCCTCAAGTTGCTGTTCACAGGTTTTATGGATCCAACAACACTTGCGGGATTTACGTTTTGAAGTTTCTTACTGCTCCCATCTTTATTGATAACTCTGTTGCTATAAGTATCACTAAGAATCCCGTACAACACTCAAATACTAAATATATCAAAATTCGATATCATTTTATACGAGATTGCTTTGAAAAGAAATTAATTGATATTGAGAAAGTGCACACAGATTTTCAAAATCCCGATTTGTTTACCAAGGCATTTGATAAAAACATGTTTTCACTTTCTGCTTGGTTCAAATGGATTAAAAACCCTTGCTGATATCCTGAAACAAGGATAACTATCTTTATTTTCTGTTTATTTTTCTTTTATTTAATTTTTATGTCTTGGGTTTTGGGGTGAAATAGAAAATACAAAAATATTGTGATTTTTGTTTATATAGAGAAAATCCAAAAACATTAAAATTTGAAAAATATAAAAATATTGAACTTTTGTTTGTATAGAGAAAATCCAAAAACATTTAAAAATTTTGAAAAAATCAAAAATATTGTGTTTTTCTGTTTGTAAAGAAAAATCCAAAAAGACAAAAAGATTGTGTTTTAATGCATGTACAGAGAAAAACCAAAAAGATTTTTGCATTTTGTTGCATAAAATTATGTCATTTACTTATATTTGAAGGACATATACTTGTATATGTTTGGTCTTGATGTTTACTTGTAAATGATTGAGATAGCTATTTACCTGACACTAGAAAGTAACCGAGGCAACAGTTATGTGTTTCTATTTAATTCACTCGCTGAAAATTATGTCGGTTATTTAAGTTTGTGGAACATGCTTGCATGTTTTGGTCCTGTTTTTCACTTGTGGATTGATAGGATAGCCATTAATCCATAGACTAAAAGTAACTGGGGCGATTGAATTTATTTTTATGCTCCTCAAAAATTTTAAGTTTTTTTGAAGCAAAAAAGAGAATATAATAGTACATTGATCATCTGATCCCATATCCAGAAAGAAATAAGCTTAAAAGACTGAGTGCTTAATTGTATTGGTGGATTGGTAGGTCTTAAACAAGCCGTTAGAGTAAAGTAAGTGATATGAAAAAGAATAACACCAAAAAGATTTTTATTTTTCCTTTACATATTATATAATCATTTTTTTAAGTTATGTGTTTTGAGCGTAAAACATGTTAAGGTATTTCATTTTACCACATTGGGTAAAGTGTTTTAAGGTATAAGTTCATCGAGACACGGGATTTTGTTTATTTAATTTAATAATTTAGTTTTTATTTATCTTTTTTTTAATTTATTTAATTGATTTATTTAATTATTTAATTTAAAATTAAATAAAATTTTGTTTCGTTATTCATGGATAACGAATGAGGTTATTCTTAACGAATTACTTTGATTCGTTACTTTTCTAATTCGCTTCCGGCACTCTGTAACGAATGACCTAATTCGTCGTCCATTATATAACGAATCAGACATGTTTCCAATTCGTTATTGATCCGTGTTAAGCATTAACGAATCATTTATTCGTTTGCCACATGTAATGAAGTTATTGCCACGTTTAATGAATTTGTTGCCACGTGTAACGAATTTGATAACGAATCAACTGATTCATTATTTGTCTTGGAAACCGTGCTGAGTCATTGCTTACAGGGAAATGTGAAGCCTATTCATCTTCATTCACTGTTTACTTTCTTCTCCATTAATCAAGGTTACTATGTCAATTTTTTTCCAAAATTCCTGACATTACCTAAACCTTCTTTTGATCATCATATCATCAAGGTAATAAGGAGTGTAACGTAATGAGTTTCGTTAAAATACAGGACCATTTCAAGGGTCTATTGATTGATTATTCAATCGGTTTTAACTTATACATATAAACAGCATTTAACCTACCTTAGATCTAGATTGTGTCTAAATGGGTGACACGGATCACCTATCGATATCTTTCTGAGATCATTAGGATCATTTGTTCGGATTTACGTCGTAGATTATGTTATAATTGATTCTAAATTTGAAGTTTGCCTTTCTGTGTTCTTGTTAATTTTGACTTGGACTCCAGTTAGTGAACATTAAGCATTATTGGTGGCCATTCGTTATAGGGGGTAACGAATTGAAACTTCTTCCTGTTCAATTCGTTACTAAGGTTTAACGAATTAATTCATTCGTGAAAAATGATAATGAATTATTGCTCATTCGTTCTTTAATTCGTTATCCTTTCACCAATGATTCGTCATGTCTAATTCATGTAATTTACATGATAACGAATTAGATAATTCGTTATGACGAAAGCACTAGTTCGTTATAACGAATCTGCCTTGATAACGAATGACATTTACAATTTTTATAAAATAAAGTTTTAAATGAATCTAATACTATTTAATCAGAAAATGTATTTAACATTATCTTTAAATATTTAAATATTATTTTATTTGTACTAAATCTTGGGTTTATATCTATTTTCAGTTATGGCTAACGAGAATGTTCAGGATCCTCCTGCTGCTGAGCAACAACCAGTACAGCAACATGTATCGTATCTTCCTTTGTTGTCGTTTCACAAGAAGCATAATATATGTGCTTTTGTCGGAACAAACTTTTCTGATGAAGATATATTTGGGGAAATGCTAGCGTTTATACGTCGTTCACGTATTGGCTATGCTGTCACAGTGGATCCTGAGATTCGTTTTAGTATTATCCGTCAGTTTCGGAACTAAGTGTAAGGCCCCGTTACCGGAAGCCCTACTTTCGCGTCGGATTTACTCATAAACACAGTTCTTCAAATCAGAGTTTATTAAAACTTTTCGCGGAATATAAAACATCAATCATTTGTTACAAGTCATTCAATCTTTTCTTTGATACCATAACACAAAACTTTATATTTAAAACATCTTTACTTCTTTCTTCAGATGCCAGCCGTTCAATCCATGCCGTGTGTCATCCTCATGCTAACTCTATAATCAGCTCACCTGCGTGCATACTAAAAGTCAGCTACGCTGAGTGAGTTCTAGTTAATCAAGCAACTTATCATACAACCACTTCATACAATATATATATACGTATCCGAAGACACATAGTCCACTGTCTAACATGCCACTGTTTAACCACTTAATTACCCCTACAGCTTAGCCACTTAATTACAACGGCACGTATAGGCTTTCCCTATCACGCACTCACGCTATGCCACTTAATAACGAAGGCACGTATAGGCTTTCCCTATCACGCACTCACGCTATGCCACTTAATAGCGAAGGCACGTATAGGCTTTCCCTATCACGCACTCACGCTATGCCACTTAATAACGAAGGCACGTATAGGCTTTCCCTATCACGCACTCACGCTATGCCACTTAATAACGAAGGCACGTATAGGCTTTCCCTATCACGCACTCACGCTATGCCACTAACACCCTTACTAGACTCCTGCTACCTCTAACACACTCTACCTCAACCTGCCTTGGTCACACTCATATTAGTTTAGTATTTACGTAGTGAACAAGTCACATCACATCATTCATACACACTATCAACCACTTGGCAATCGCTATCCTTGGCGATACGTGCAATATCCGAAGATCGTTCACGTACCGACAAGCATTATAAATATATACCTCATATAACATCTATAGCATACACTTACCACTTAAAGTAAGTGGATTCACACTTCACATCGAGTATGCACACAGCCCCGAAAACATAACAAGGAAATGGGGCTAGAAACTCACCTGAATACGGTTACGTTCTCCGTTGATTGAAATTCCTTTCTTTAACTGGGCTCGGCTAACTGTATAATATTTACACATATCAATTAACTACTACTACTCGTTTTCGATAACTGCCTTAACACATTTTCCATTAGGTTTTTAATTCATTTTATAAACGAACTTCGCTTCAGGCGAAGTTAAACCTTAGGCGAACTCGGAAACAGCTTGGTTCTGGCTTGATTCGATCGAATAGGAACACGTTCGATCGAATAGGAACACGTTCGATCGAATAGGAACACGTTCGATCGAATAGGAACACGTTCGATCAAACAGGAACACGTTCGATCGAATAGGAACACGTTCGATCGAATACAACACTCATTCGATCGAATACAAAACTCATTCGATCGAATGAGTTGGAGACTATTCGGTTGCTTCCCTATTCGGTCGACTGGACTTGTTCGATCTACGCATTCGATCGAATGGACTGATTCGATCGACTGGTTCGATCGAATGAGTCTGATTCGACTCCTTCAAGCTGGGCGACGGAGAAACCCACGGGTTTTCCAGATTTTCCAGATTTTTGACCCAAAATCGAAGTTTTTGACATGGAAATGCTCGGGATTGAAAGGGCTATCGATTCCTTGTACTTTTAAACACAAAAGCTTGCATTTTGACATCAAAACAAGGCGGTTTTTGACCCGAAAACTCAAGTTACGAAAATAGGGAGTTTTTGCTCGATTTGAGCTCGAAAATGGTTATGAAAACGGATGATTTTCGAGAGGGACTTACCAAAAACGATTAGGAACTAGATTGTGGACTCGGATTTGTGATTTGAGAACTTTCTCTCTCTAGCTTCTCTCTCTAGAAATGAGAGTGTTTGGGTGGGTGTAAGTGAAGGAAGATGGTGAAAATGGTGGAAGTGTCAAGAACTTTCGTTTATATACTACGGGTTTGGTTAGGCTCGGGTTGGCTTCCTACGGGTCGAGACAGGCCGAGTTCATAAAATAACTAAGCCCAAGACCCGTTCCTTACTCGACATTAAATAACTAAAACGTGAAATTACTAAACATAACTTTCTTTTATTTATCAATATAAAAATTTCGGGATGTTACAAGTCTTCCCTCCTTAAAGAGGTTTCGCCCCCGAAACCTAACTTATTCCCTATAAACGGAAAACTTCTTATATTTACACGCTTTACCATCACACAACTATTTATTATAACCAACATGCATTCCAGTTAAATTCATAGATCGTTCATACTAAAGCACAAGAAGTCACAAGTACTTCATAACATAAAAGGAAATCATTCAAGCTTGCTAAACAACATAGGTTCAACTGTAACATAAAACACTCTTTAACTACTAAACATAAAACAACTGTGACATGCCACTTATTCTCCTGCAACCTCCTCAGCAGCTAATAGACCATCCCTTCACGCGTTTCCTCTTCCTTCCCTCACTGCCACGGCTTCTCTACACTCCCTAGCTATGTGACCTGACTTACCACACCTATAACACTTCTGGTCCTCGGTGCATTCACGGGAGAGGTGCCCCTCCCTCCCACATCGGTAGCACTGGTTTGGACCAGCCTTGCATTCCCCCAAGTGCATCTTTCCACACACCTTACATGCTCCACTCCCTGCCATCTTCTGTGTCCTTCTCCCTGCATGTTCCACGATATCCCCAGCTCTTTTAGTTCCTTTCCCTTTTCCCTCATCTTCCACTCCCACATCATCCGCCGCCAGATCATCATAGACTATCTCCGCCAACTCGACCGCAGACTCAAAGGTAACAGGTTTGTTGGCCCTGACCAACATGCGGACCTTCTGGGGAAGTCCTCTAACGTAGCACTTGATCCGTTTCGCCTCGGTGTTCACCATGTCAGGTACCAACCTAGACATGCGGTTGAATTCAGTGGTGTACTCACGATGTGTCATCTTGTCCGCCTTTAGATTCAGAAACTTCATCTCGGCCCTCTCAACCTCAGCATCAGCACAGAACCTTTTCATCACTAACTCCTTAAGGTCATCCCACCTCATGGCCTTAATCTCCTCTCGGGTCTTCCTTTGTTCGACCGTTTCCCACCAGTACATGGCCTCATCTTCAAATGACTGAGTGGCATAACCCACTGCTTGGTCAGGACGACACTCGCTAATGCGGATAACCTTATCCATGGCGGTTATCCACTGAAGAGTAGCGATTGCGTCTCCCAAACCAGTCAACTTAGGCGGGTCACAACCTTTGAAGGACTTATAGTTGCAACCGCCTCGGCCCCTCTTCCTTTCATCATCTTTCACAGACTTTACCTCACTCGAGTTATCCCTTTCCCTCTCGTCATTCTTTCTATTATTACCACCTGCCCCTTCAACGGTTCGTTCACGGCTTCCAGCAGACCCTTCGGGATTCAGGTTCTTCACAGCAGCAACTACAGCTTGAACAATGGCTGCTTGAACTGCAGGGCTAAGTTGAACTTCTTCGTTGTTGTTCTGGTCTCCTCCAGCTGCGCTTCCTTCATCTTCGGTGTGGGAAGCTTCTTCCACCGAGGGTTGCCGGACAAGACGAGGCCTGCCACGACGCCCAGTGCGACCCCCAGTTTCAACAAATTCTCCAGCTCCAGCCATCGTAATCTAAAAGGGAAAACACAAACATCATCACTCAAGGATCTATCTAGTACAAGGATAGTAAGGCTAACAGGTAATAACAGTGGCCAGTTGTGATTAGCTGATCACGTTACTTTCCGTGTCCTATACACTTCCCTTTATGAGTCCATTTGTGCTGGTTCTACATAAGCAGTTTGCCAAATCAAACAATCAATTATTCCTATCCCTAACGTTCACATATCTTTCTTTTCTCATTAACATATATCATTTAATCATACACCTTACCTTTACTGATCTTGCTTGAGCGACACATGGCATTCTTGAACTGGCATCTTCTTTCCTTTCTTACTTAAATCCCATTTTCTGTTCGAGTCTAAGCATGTAGGATGCTTAAATCTCTCGAACTTATGCTCTGATACCAACTTGTAAGGCCCCGTTACCGGAAGCCCTACTTTCGCGTCGGATTTACTCATAAACACAGTTCTTCAAATCAGAGTTTATTAAAACTTTTCGCGGAATATAAAACATCAATCATTTGTTACAAGTCATTCAATCTTTTCTTTGATACCATAACACAAAACTTTATATTTAAAACATCTTTACTTCTTTCTTCAGATGCCAGCCGTTCAATCCATGCCGTGTGTCATCCTCATGCTAACTCTATAATCAGCTCACCTGCGTGCATACTAAAAGTCAGCTACGCTGAGTGAGTTCTAGTTAATCAAGCAACTTATCATACAACCACTTCATACAATATATATATACGTATCCGAAGACACATAGTCCACTGTCTAACATGCCACTGTTTAACCACTTAATTACCCCTACAGCTTAGCCACTTAATTACAACGGCACGTATAGGCTTTCCCTATCACGCACTCACGCTATGCCACTTAATAACGAAGGCACGTATAGGCTTTCCCTATCACGCACTCACGCTATGCCACTTAATAGCGAAGGCACGTATAGGCTTTCCCTATCACGCACTCACGCTATGCCACTTAATAACGAAGGCACGTATAGGCTTTCCCTATCACGCACTCACGCTATGCCACTTAATAACGAAGGCACGTATAGGCTTTCCCTATCACGCACTCACGCTATGCCACTAACACCCTTACTAGACTCCTGCTACCTCTAACACACTCTACCTCAACCTGCCTTGGTCACACTCATATTAGTTTAGTATTTACGTAGTGAACAAGTCACATCACATCATTCATACACACTATCAACCACTTGGCAATCGCTATCCTTGGCGATACGTGCAATATCCGAAGATCGTTCACGTACCGACAAGCATTATAAATATATACCTCATATAACATCTATAGCATACACTTACCACTTAAAGTAAGTGGATTCACACTTCACATCGAGTATGCACACAGCCCCGAAAACATAACAAGGAAATGGGGCTAGAAACTCACCTGAATACGGTTACGTTCTCCGTTGATTGAAATTCCTTTCTTTAACTGGGCTCGGCTAACTGTATAATATTTACACATATCAATTAACTACTACTACTCGTTTTCGATAACTGCCTTAACACATTTTCCATTAGGTTTTTAATTCATTTTATAAACGAA
Organism: Bidens hawaiensis; assembly: GCF_021521415.1. Lineage (NCBI taxonomy): Eukaryota > Viridiplantae > Streptophyta > Magnoliopsida > Asterales > Asteraceae > Bidens > Bidens hawaiensis. Next base: position 591,353 of record NW_027491896.1, on the reverse strand, counting down.
CTTCGCTTCAGGCGAAGTTAAACCTTAGGCGAACTCGGAAACAGCTTGGTTCTGGCTTGATTCGATCGAATAGGAACACGTTCGATCGAATAGGAACACGTTCGATCGAATAGGAACACGTTCGATCGAATAGGAACACGTTCGATCAAACAGGAACACGTTCGATCGAATAGGAACACGTTCGATCGAATACAACACTCATTCGATCGAATACAAAACTCATTCGATCGAATGAGTTGGAGACTATTCGGTTGCTTCCCTATTCGGTCGACTGGACTTGTTCGATCTACGCATTCGATCGAATGGACTGATTCGATCGACTGGTTCGATCGAATGAGTCTGATTCGACTCCTTCAAGCTGGGCGACGGAGAAACCCACGGGTTTTCCAGATTTTCCAGATTTTTGACCCAAAATCGAAGTTTTTGACATGGAAATGCTCGGGATTGAAAGGGCTATCGATTCCTTGTACTTTTAAACACAAAAGCTTGCATTTTGACATCAAAACAAGGCGGTTTTTGACCCGAAAACTCAAGTTACGAAAATAGGGAGTTTTTGCTCGATTTGAGCTCGAAAATGGTTATGAAAACGGATGATTTTCGAGAGGGACTTACCAAAAACGATTAGGAACTAGATTGTGGACTCGGATTTGTGATTTGAGAACTTTCTCTCTCTAGCTTCTCTCTCTAGAAATGAGAGTGTTTGGGTGGGTGTAAGTGAAGGAAGATGGTGAAAATGGTGGAAGTGTCAAGAACTTTCGTTTATATACTACGGGTTTGGTTAGGCTCGGGTTGGCTTCCTACGGGTCGAGACAGGCCGAGTTCATAAAATAACTAAGCCCAAGACCCGTTCCTTACTCGACATTAAATAACTAAAACGTGAAATTACTAAACATAACTTTCTTTTATTTATCAATATAAAAATTTCGGGATGTTACACTAAGCTCGCTATGTGGAAACGGAGAATCATATTGTTGTCGAGGTGAATGGTAGACCGGTTGTGATATCAACCGAGGAGATCCAACGAGTGTTGAGATTTGGTGACAATATGGATAACCCGTGTGAATTCGACAAAGGGTTGATCCATGGTTTGTTTGGTCGAGTATTTTATGCTGGAGACCTTGAGAAGTCCATGTATAACAAGGCGTACTTGTGCCCCACGTACAAGTATTTATTAAACGTCCTGATACATTGCCTTGGTGGACGGAAAGGTGGTTTTGACGAGTGTCGTATTATGCCTCAATCGGCGTTCGTCGCATTGATTTTGAACAAGCCTTTCAACTTCTCAGAGATGATCTTCTATCATCTCAAAGAGAATTGTCTTGTCAAGAATTGAAGTAATAAATTTCTTATGTATCCCCGATTTCTCCAACTGCTCATTCAAGATACAATTCCTGATTTGTTGATTGATCCAACATTCCGCAACGATGTATTAAAGCTTGAACACATGAAAGCTGATACAACGAGAAGAATGAAGCTGTATCGTCAAGATCCACAACCAAGGTTCAAATGCTTGATTGGTCATGTATCTAATCCATCATATATAGGTCCTTCTGATGATCGCTGGATGCACGATGATTCGGATTTCGAGCTTGAAGAGGGACCAGGTGGGAACGATGGTGGTGATGGAGATGATGGTGGGGATGATCACCAACGACGTGTTGACGTTGAGGCAGTTGTTGTTCAAGCTGCTAAACGAAAGCGAAAAAGGAAAGAGGTGGCTAGTTGTGAGTCATATTAACGTCGAGTGACTGAAGGTGTTGGTATATCATTTGGGGTTCAGCCTCCAAGGTCGTCTGCTCCTCAATAACTGGAGGTGCCGCTTACTACTAGCACCCCGGAACTAAAATTGATGACCACACTCACATCGGATCTTAGGCTTGGTATGATTCCGTAATCTGTCTTAGCTACTGTACCAAGGCTTGCTGCTGCTACATCGGTGATTTCACCTACACCGACAATGATGCCGACACGGCCTATGGACATGTCGTTCATGAAGCTTAATCGTCCTCAAGGCTCAGTACAGCCGATCCCCCCATCGTTTCATGCTATGCCATAGGAGAATCAGATGAATATGCTCTTGAGTTTGATTCATCTTTATGAGAATCAAATGGCAGCTGACTGACAGGCTCAAGAGCAAATGTTGATCAATCAGCGCAAACTGATGAGTTATGTTTCTTTTTGTCAAAAAGAGACCAAAACCCTCCGTGAGATTTTTACCGCTCAAGGGGTGAAGATGAAGGAACAGGAGGATATCATTCTACAACTCACGTGTAAAGAAGATGTCTTAAAGAAGTTGAAGAATGATGTCGAGGATCCTGATACCTCGGGTGCTGGAGGCGGTGAGCGGAAACAAGCTCATGGCTCATCCTCAAGTGCGGGAACAAGTGAAGCTGCTGGTGATTTGAACAAACAAGTGGTCGTTTATCAGGAATCGACGAATGTAAAACTAATTGAGTCGATAAAGGCTAATATTGTAATATATATGGATAGTACGGGGGTGATTAAGATCATGGTGAATGCGGATGAGATAGAAGTGGGACAGTTTGTCGATCGGTCCTTGACACGCAAGCAGATTTCTATTCTGCTGGATCTGAATGATGAAGAGCTTGATGCGTTAGAGGCCGAGGATGACGTTGAGGTTGAAACCCACGAGGAAGTCTTACATGATACGACGATTCCGATGAACACTTCGTTTATTTATGAAGATGAGGAAGTTGAGATTGAAGATGTGACGGGTGAGGAATATCCTGATTCATTTCAAAGATCAAACGTTGATCAGGGTGCTTCTATATTTACTGAAGAAAATGTTAAAGCAGCTGAAGATCATTTGGATAAAGTATCAAAGGGTAAAGGCAAGAGGTTTGAACCGAATCTTGATCCATTTTTTGCTGATATTCAAGGATGGTTTGCATATCGAGACAAAAGAGCACGTAAGATTATCGAGGCGTACAGATATGTAGATAAAGAACAGGAGCTAGAGGCTATTGAACGTGCTAAAGCTAACCAAATGACTTCATTCAAAGCCGTGTCTAAAGTAAGAGATGATATTGTTTCATGGCTTTACGATTCAGAGTTAAAGGTATGTATTATTTAAAGGGAGAACGGAGTTCAGTATTATAAAAACATTACTGGCGTTCTCTCATTACCGCATTGGGATGTACGTACCCTCGTGTGTCGACCATTTATTAACCGTGGTGGAAATCATCGAGCAGAATGGTTCCATCAACATTTGCTCTTCGAGGTGAATCACGGGCTTAAATTTTTTAAGCCGCAGATTCCAATTCGTAAAAGAATTGACGATATAGATCCAAGAACGGATTGGAGGAAGCGCGTGCTTAAAGTAAAACCTCCAAATACGATGAAGCGTGTACCAGTCAAGACGCTAAATCAGCATATTTATTTGCCATTTAACCGTTGGTATTATGATAATCGTACTGGAGAGGCCATTATTGTTTTGGGAAAGGGTTTGAAGACCGAGCTAACTAAGATTATCGATCCGATGTGCCTCGTTAACTTAACAGAGACGGAGAATTACGTGCTGTTCAAGAATAAGATATTGATTGAGCGTCGTGAAGATTATGACCGAGCTATGCAATTTCAGCGTGTCGTACGTTTATGTCGCGAGTACGGAATTCATAGCTGTCGGCGACTGGCAAACTAAGCGCTTCAAATAAATTATAATACAAAGAGCTCAAGACGAGGGGGTGTTTGTTAGTGCACGGTTTTGGCGTCTCGAGTCTTTGTATTTATCGTCTTTGTATTTATTATTATTATAATAAAAAAGATATTTATGTTAAATAGTTAGTTCCTTAATGTAAGGCTAGTTCGTTAAGGATGTTTAACGAACTAGCCAGTTTTTTTAATGTAACTCCCATTCGTTAAGGATGTTTAACGAATGGGCTTGTATTTCGTTATGTATGTTCCCATTCGTCATGGAATGTTGACGAATGGGGAATAACGAATCAGTTGATTCGTTATGGTTGCTTATCGAGTCTGTAATGTTAACGAACTGGACTCTAATTCGTACGGCGTGTGTAACGAATTAGATCTATCGTCTATTTATAGAGGAATAGTCCTCTGTTAATTCAAGTTTTGATTAATAAAGTATCGAACCTCTGCCAAATTGTTCTCTCGATCATAACTTCATTTAATTTATTACTAATATACACTTAATACATATTATATATATACTAATTAGGAGTAATTACTAAGAACTAGATCCTAGTAAGGTAAGATTAGATCTACGTTTGATAATTGATATCATCTAGATCTGATCTCCGTGTATAACAGTTACTAATTGTTTATCGAAGTGCAGGAAATAAAAACAGGGGCATCAAAGGCTTCATCCTCACAAACAGAGGATCACTCCACCTTTGCTACCCCTGGAAATTGTCATAAGGATCATGGATCCTTTATCCTAATTACTATTGTTTAATACAAGCCATGATCGAATATCCATAAAAACATCAGGAAAAAAAACAGGCTCAGGCCTTGTCTATCTTATCCTTCATCGCCCGCTTAAGCAACTTCCTCATCACATGTTGCTGCTTCATTTCCTTCATCTGTCTCACCCGTATCATTCGCACCACTCGTTCCAGCTCCACTCCCATCAGCCATCTCATCATCTTCTTCGTCATCTCCTCCACCAGGTTCCACCAAAACCTGCTTCCACTTCTCCACATCCCAAGATGACCTTTCGAAAGCAAGATCACTGGCTTCCGTAACCATCTTGATCCTGGCTTGCAACACTGACCTTGCTGCCCACATTTTAGCCTCCTCGATAGTTTTCTTCACTTCTTGTTGATGTTGGGCTTCAGTGGTGGATAGCAGATCCTCCAAGCGTTTTTTTCTCCTTGGTGAACTTGGCTAGAGACTTTTCCTTCGCAGTAGCCGTAGTTCCCATTCCAGTAAGGCTTTCCCCCAGATGGTTCACGAATTTCTCATGATGCTCCTGGGAAGAGTTTACGGCTTGTACAACAAAGTGGTTCAAAATTAGAAAAATGCATGATTCATAAATAAACATCATCAAGATCGAGGATCCTTACCGCAATGAGCTTCTCGAGAAGCTACTTCTCGGCGTCCAAAGGGTTCTCAGGCTCGGGGCTCTTCTTTTTTTTGGCTCCAGACTTGGCTCGGTTCGTGACTGGGCATGGCTCATGCATTGGGGTGGACTTAGGAGTCTCTTTCTTCATGAACATGCAGTCAATGTCTTCGAGTGAGAACTTGGATGCGGATTTGCCGGACTTCTGGGCACCTACAAACAACGATTCACAGATAATTTTTCATTTTAATTTATATTAATTTTGGTTATAAAGATACTTACTTGACATGTTTGATTCCGAGTTTTATTCTTGAAAAGCTTCCACAAACTTTGCTTGAAAGGTTCTGATTTCAGAATCCAGTGCCAGGAATTTCTTGACCTTCTCTTTGACTCTAGGAAGTTCCGGTAGCACGGCAAAGTTGTCAACTATACAAGAAAAATAAAGTGTTAATGCAAGAATCAAGTATCCTATTAGTGTTACCTAAGGATCCTGGATCCTACCCTTCATTATCCATCTTTTGGGTAAATTGGATCCACCCGGTATTGAGTCCCTTTTTATGAAGAAAAATTGGTTTTTCCATGATGAACCATTCTAGGTAACCTTTGAAATGGGGATCGGTTGATGGGGTTTTGAATTAGACACAAAGCGGTGGGATCCGTGAGTCACCAAGGTGTACAGGTAGGATAACTCTGGTAGGAAGAACTCGATGTTTTCTTCATTGATTATCCTTTCAACAGCATGAAGTACTCTCCATAACACGGGCATGGCTTGGATATAACTAATTCCAGTCAAAGTGAAAAAACTTTGAGTAAAGATGGGAAAAGGGTAATGATAGCCTATTAAGAACAGTTGGACTGGAAAGCAAACCCAGGCTTTGGACATGCAATCGCTGTGAACGGTGGAGTCGAAGGGTCGGAAAACGGTATTGGTCGGAAAATGTGGTCGGAGGTCGTCAATCTCTGGATCTGTAAACTTACAGATCTCAAAGGACGGGTTCTCTAGAATACCCTGTGACTAAAGTTAATTGGGGTCCGGTTGGCCGAAGAAGAAGAAGATGATGATGATGATGATGATGATGATGATGATGACGATGATGATGATGATGATAAAGAAGAAATAGAAACGGTTGATATTATTACGAAAAAGAAAATGAAAGGAGAAGAAAAGAGGATACATGTTTGGCTGCGGAGATATGTGGATATAAAGTGTATAACCGTTACATATATAGGCGGCTAAAAATAATAAGGGTTTATTACGTCTGACACAGGTCCAATCAAATTATCTTTTGTAGGGGATTCAAAATTCAAAATGACAGCTGTTACACATAAACACCCGTCATTTTGGGGGCAATTGTTAGGGCATAGAATTTATGCTGAGGATACTCTATCCTTAAGTGACTTGTGGATCAGTTATCCTTGAGATATGTTCCAGGTTGCGAGGGATCGAGGATCCTTGGTATTATTTGTTTACTAACAATTGTATATAAATGGTGTTGTGATCAATAGGTATAACGGCTCTATGACCAAGTCTACCTGATATCTCGCTACTAGGCTCCTTCCGCACGTGGTCAAAGGGAATGAGAGTAGCTAGTGGAAGAGTGGCGTAAAAGTAGGAGCATTTGTTATTTCTATTTTTGTATGTAATAAGAGATATGGTCAGTTAGTTAGAGACACATAACACGTTTGTTAAGCAATATAGAGATCTCTCTCTTGCAACACACACAGATAGATTTCATTGTATTAGTGATCATATTCTCAACACCTTGTAACACCCATTTTTGAGATTAACAAAGTGGTGATCGACAATTGTCATCACCCAGGGTTTTTGTGCCGGCGATCCGAACAAGATCAAGGGCTTTTCCACGTAACAAATCCTTGTGTTTGTGTTTGCAATCATTTCATAATCACTATTATCATCCTATCACTAAACCTCACCTTACGAATTTGGTTATTTTATCCTTAACTATTTTTGGACCAAAACATAGATGATGAAATTTCATCTATTCATGAAAATAATACTTGGGTATTAACAGATTTGCCTCCAGGTTGTAAACCACTTGGTAGCAAATGGATTTTTAAAAAGAAAATGAAAGTTGATGGAAGAATTGATAAATTCAAAGCTTGTTTGGTTATTCAAGGATTTAGACAAAAACCTGGAATAGATAATATTGATACTTATGCACCAGTAGCTAGAATATCAACCATTAGATTATTAATTGCTTTAGATTCTAGTCACAATTTAATTATCCATCAAATGGATGTTAAAACAGTGTGTTTAAATGGCGATCTTGATGAGGAAGTTTACATGAAACAGCCCGAGGGATTTGTTACGCCCGGTTATGAGAACAAAGTATGTAAGCTTATCAAATCACTATATGAGCTATAACAAGCTCCAAAACAGTGGCATCAAAAATTTGATGAAGTTATTTTATCAAATGGGTTTATACTAAATCAATGTGACAAGTATGTTTATAGTAGATTTGATGCTACTGGAGCTGGTGTAATCATTTTCTTATACGTAGATGATATGTTGATATTTGGTACCAACCAAAATCATAAGATGAAACAAAGAAGTTGTTGTTATCTAAATTTTCCATGAAGGATATGGGGGAGGCGGATGTTATTCTTGGCATAAGAATCAAACGGGTTAGCAAAGGACTTGTTATGACTCAATCACGTTATATTAATAAAATTCTCAATAAATTTAATTTTAGTGATTGCACGCCCGTAAATACGCCTATAGATCCAAGTTTGAAATTGATGCCAAACACGGGGAAACCAGTTTCACAATTAGAATATTCTAAAGCTATTGGATGCTTTATGTATGCTATGACAAGTACAAGGCCTGATATAGCTTATGTGGTAGGAAAATTTAGTAGATATACTAGTAATCCTAGTGCTCAACATTGGAAAGTAATTCAAAGAGTATTTAAGTATCTTAAAGGAGCAATAAATTATGGTTTGAGCTACTTGGGATTTCCTTCGGTTTTAGAAGGATATTCAGATGCAAGTTGGATATCCAATGCTGAGGATCATTCATCCACAACAGTTTGGGTGTTCTTGCTTGGAGGGGGTGTTATTTCATGGGCATCTAAAAAACAAACTTGCAATACTAGTTCAACCATGGAATCAGATTTTATGCTTTAGCGGCTGCTGGAAAAGAAGTTGAATGGTTAAGAAATTTAGTTTATGAAATTCCATTATGGTCTAAACCTATTGAGCCTATTTCTATACGTTGTGATAGTGTTGCTACTTTAGCCAAGGCATATAGTCAAGTATATAATGGAAAATCAAGGCACTTAGGTGTAAAACATAGTATGATTAGAGAATTAATCATGTATGGTGTTATATCAATAGAGTTCATTAGAACACGTCAAAATTTGGCAGATCATTTGACAAAAGGTTTGGCTAGAGACTTAGTGCACAAGTCCGCCATTGGGAGGGGTTAAAGTCCATCTAATTCTATGATAATGAGACACCCAATTCCCTTCTGGTATATTATTAGAAGCTGAATTCAATGAGGAAATCTCACACTTATAGATTGAAACACATTTAAATCATCCCAGGTATGTGTTTGGTGCTGCGGTTGGTAAGGATGAAGGTTAACTTCTTAATAATTCCTTTGAAAAAATGTATTGCAGGTACATGATATAAAGGAATTACCTATGTGATTGTGAAGTGTAGCCGTACTTCAAAAGGTTGTGGACTTGGCCTTTATACAATCATGAGAATATTTGGACACCTGGCTTCATAATTGTGTCAAGTTTTATATATCTTCTAAGTATGGAAATTTGTATGTATTTTATCTTTAGGTATTCAAATAGGTTGACGGGTTCAATCCTTAGGACACCCCGATTCTTGAATATTTGAAAGTACTAATATGAATATTCAATCGATTCGACATATTCATTTAAGTACAAGTTTTAATTTGTTTGTTTTATTATGTAAATTCAAGGGTTACGCTAAAATGAGGGAGGATTGTTAGTGATTTTAGTGTCACTTGCTATTTTATGTAACTGGAATAAACACGAGTGCCAATGAGAATTTAAATTATGATCTGATGCAAGCGGGTTTGTGCGGAGTGCACACTTGTATGTAAGACTAATTTAAATTCTATCACTAACATATTAAACGTTCTATAATATATTGATTTCAATTAATATATATGATTTTGATTTAATGTAATATAGATATGTTAATTTAATAGTTTTGTTGAAATCCATAATTATTTGGATAAGGATAACTACTTCTGGTAGTTATCAAAAACAAAGAAAACCGTTTGCTAACGGCAATTTTGCAGTTATGGTTTTGGTTATATATTGGCACTCTCTCATAACACAAATAATATACAGTTTTCAGATTTTGGGACTCTGATTGATTGCCTTCAATCATAGTTGTTTTAGTAGATTATCCCAAGATTAATATTCATGTAAACCTGGAAATTAGGGTCGAATTGTTAATCTACTAAATAATCCAGTCTCTGTTCTTTTACAATCTTCTTTTTCTACTCTTATTTCTAACAATGGTGGCGCCCTAAAGGATAAAAGATAGTCATTTCAGGGTCAGACATGGTTACAAGAATGTTGGGGTTTAAAGAGATGTAATAGGTCAAAGTTTGGATGCAAAAGATGTTGATATTGTTACTTTCTGATTTTGATAGATTATAATCCGGACCTTCGGGCTCATTTAAACATTAAACGTCGATAAAAAGTTATGAAACTTTCAGTTTACCAATTTGTTATGTATAGAACAAATTTCATTAAATTTTTATTATTTGAACCCCATATACATATAAAAACGCCTAACTTTTATAAGTGTACGTAATTGTGCACATTTTTTGAAATGATTTTTGAGGGTCCAAACGAAGGCTTTTTTTATATCGTTGGACTTTTCTAATGATGAATTACGTCATAGAATCAAGATTTAACTCATTTGGATTTATTATGATTAAGTTATGAAGGAAACAAAGTTAGGTCAGAAAACTGTTAAGACTAGGGTTGCACTTATGTGCGCCTTAGCAAGATTTTTAAGCCATTTCGGGTTAAGAAAAATTAATTGTAGGTATGGTTACATGTGTTAAGTTAGCCAACTTGTCGTTAAAGTGGTGGCAGAGCTGCTCTTGCCAAAGGACGCTTGAAGTATTCACAGGATGCGAGGGTATAGCTGCCATGTGCAACTGTATCTTTGATATTGTTAGCCATATGTTAATGGTTAACGATGAAGAAAAGATAAAGATAATGGTTATTTATAGTTGTTTTGAGGATGTGTAAAATGGGTTTAAACATCGTAATACTTGCAAAGGTTGTTAGGGTTTGTGTTTGGGGGGTGGGGGTGGGGGTTGAGGTAAGGCCAGTTCTAAGGTGCTTGCGGCTGGGTTTTTCTAAAATGTGAGGCCAACGAAGATGGGTTGGGTCTTAGATGGTTATTGCAAGCCCGAATGGCTCATATATATGCGTAATTTGACCGTTTCAGGCGTTTCTAAGCTTAATTAAGGAAAGTTTTCTTCTTCAAAGTTGTTCAATATTATAGTATGAATATGTTAAGCTAATAAAAAGAAACTTTAATGTTATGTTTGGTGTATTTGTTGGTAGTGGATGGTAGTTGGTAACAAGGTTTAAACTGTACGCATGAAGACAGGAGACATAACATATGTAACTGATGCATTTGTGTTTAAAATGTGAAATGTTTGAAACATAAGGATATATGTGGAATGTGTTGAAGACTTGAAGTGTAGACGGTGGTTTCATCAAGTTACAAGTTAGCAATGAATTTTTACAAAATCATTGGACTTTATGAACCAAATTAGTTTCTGTTGGTTGCGGATTATTATCCTCGGAATTGAGCGTAACTTGAGGATGTTGACTTAAGCTGTTATTCTGAGGAAGGTACGTTGACTAATTCAATTGTCCTATATTATCTAATTGTTTTGCAGATAAGAGCACGTGTTAAATATGTTTATAAGAACATGGATTGCAACGGAATACTGCTTGAACTTCGTCAACAAACAACGTGGGGCAGCAACGGCTTGTTAAAGACTTAGTCTAGGGTTTCCGGAATAATCGGAATAACAGTTGTAATCTTCTTATTATAAATTCGAGCTGATAGTATCGATAGGTCACACACAACTCACTTATTCAGCTGCTAGTACTCATTGTATCACATAGTTCACGATTACTAATCAGCTCCAACCTGTGTAATCACCAATTTCATTATTAATAATACCGACGGTGATAGTTTTCACCGTCCGGGGGTTTTTTGTGCCGGAGATCATAATAATCAAGCGTAATTCGACCAAAAGTTAAGTTCATAATCTTTAACTGAAGAGATTCGATTAAAGATTACGTTGTAAACTCTTGACCGAAACGAAGATTATCATAATCAAGGGTTTTTTCTCTCGTAATCATATCCTCGTGTTCAATCTTTTTACCATTAAGCACCTCGCCTCACGCACTAATTTGATCAAAAGTTAAATTGTTATATTTGACCGAAACAATTTGGCGCTCACCGTGGGGCAAACGGTGCTTTGATCATTATTCACTCTCAAATTAAACTTTACTCTCAATATCCACAACATGTCTTTACAACCCAAGATTGTTTCATCTTCTGCCGCAGCCTCGGAATCCTCAGCGAGGCCGCCTATGCCTCTCCCTCCTGCTGGTGGTATCCCGAAGAAGCCTGACAATGCTCAAAAGAAACCTGCTACTCCCGTCTTCTCAGGTTCGAGGCCATCTCCCCAGGATCCCGTCGTGGTGTCGAAAAACGACCTTTTGTCTCTGTACAGGCGGCTACAGGAAAAGATGGATCACCAGAACAAAACCAACCAGATGCTCGTGAGGGAACTGGAAGATTTCAAGAAAGCCAAAAAGCCGACGGAAGAATTCACACCACTAATCCCGAGATCTCTGGATTTCACTCCTCCGGGATCCTCAGGATTGGTGCATCCAGAGCTGACCACGGCGTACAACCCTGGACCCCCATCTTTGCAACATTTGGGGTCTGCAGGATTGCACTTACCTGGATCTCAAGGATACCCGTATGCGTCATCCGTTGGGCCTAATCAACATGCAGGATCCTCAGGATTGTCGCAACCGGGAGGACCCTCCGGATTATTCCAACAGTCTGGATCCTCAAGATTGTTCCAACAGTCTAGATCCTCATGATTGTTCCAGCAGTCTGGATCCTCAGGATTGTTTCAACAGTCCGGATCCTCAAGATTGTTCCATCAGTCTGGTCCATATCAACAGGCGGTATCTTCAGGATTAGCTCAAGCTCAGCATCCCTCAGGATCCTCTGATGTGCATCAGGGAGACTTTATCCCGATGCAGGCCAATACTCCAACTGCTCCTCTTACCAACCCTAGAAATACTATGTTTAGGAATACGAGCTACAACGCCCATACCGCTCCTCAGAATGTTAATCAGTGTAACTCTTTCAACACGATTTCATTTAATCCTAATCAAGGATTTTTGCAGGATGCAGGCATAAGTTCGAGTTTAGCCCGAGAATTACAAAAACTTAAGGACATGATATCGAATGTCCACGGTGTAATCCGTCCCATAGCTGAAGTTCCCACTGATAGTCACAGGATATCCCGGTTCGTGCCATCTATTAGCGACGTACAGATCCCAAAACGGTTTCAAACCCCAAATATGAAACTGTATGATGGCTCAACGGATCCTAAGGAACACGTCGCACAATATAGAGAACGTATGGAGATCAATCCAGTCCCTATGGAAATCAAAGAAGCATGTCTTTGCAAAGGGTTTGGGTCTACCTTAACCGGAGCAGCCATGAAATGGCTACTGAGTATTCCTCCTAACACTATCAAATCTTTTTCTCATTTAGTTAACATGTTTAATAACTAGTTTTCTTGCAGTAGAACTTTTGAAAAAATGACAGGTGATCTTTATAGAGTTACCCAGAATCCTGGGGAATCCTTGAGAGATTTTATTACCAGGTTTAGTAAGGAGTCGCTGGAAATTCCGAACCTAAACCCAGCTTCAGCAGTGGAAGCTCTCAAGTTGGGGTTAGAAAAAGGCTCCTCTTTCTATGATGATCTCGTTATGACTCCATGCAAGTCATTAGACGAAGCAAGAAGCAGAGCTCTGAGGTTTATCAGGCTAGAAGACGACAAGAAAAACTCTAAGTTCGATATCCCGAAATATGATCAGACGAACAGGAAATTCGAATCCCCGGGAAAATCATATAGAGCAAAGCCTTAATACAAGCCTGATAACCCCAAGATTAATGCAGTAGATGAGGAAAATGATGAAGAATATCCTAAAATCTCTGAATATTGTTTTTCTGTTGATATTGGTGGATTAATGTGTGCCATGCAGGATTTAGGTGAGAAAGCCAGGTGGCCAAAGAAAGTGGAGAGACCAGGAGCATGGAAATACAAATCAAAATGGTGTGCCTTCCACGAAGACTTTGGGCACTTGACTGATGATTGCATTGCACTCAGAAGGGAGATCAGCTATCTTCTCAGCAAGGGCCACCTGAAAGAGTTACTTGGCAAGATGAAGGGAAGAGAGCAGGATCCCAAGAAAATTCCTGAAAAGCCGACTCCTCCACCAGCGGATGCAAGAACAATCATGTTCATATCCGGAGGATCCGACATCTGTGGAATCTCTTATTCTGCTGCAAAGAGAATGTTGACCAAAGAAAGTTAGAAGTGGCTGACAGGCCAATAAAGACATCTATTCTCACTAAAGAGAGGATTATATCCTTCGATGAAAGCGATAGAGTCGATGTTCAAGATCCTCATCATGATAGTTTGGTAATAACTTTATATGTGGCTAACCATTATGTTCGCAGGATCCTCATAGATGGCGGAAGCTCTGTCAACATTATTCAATTAGACGTGCTGAAAAAGATGAATATTCCTGAGGATGAGATCGTCCCCAGCTCATCAGTGGTTGGATTCAATGGAGAAACTAAAAACACTATTGGGGAGATTAAGCTCCCAATATATGTCGAAGAGGTAAATAAAATGCAAAAATTTTGTGTTATTGACTGTTTATCTTGTTGCAATATTATATTAGGCAGGCCCTAGATACACGAGATGAAAGAAGTCCCATCTACTTATCACCAATGTGTAAAACTCCCAAGTCCGTGGGGAGTTATCAAAATCATCAGTGACCAACAAGACGCCAAGAATTGCTACACCTCTTCCATGAAGTGTACTTCCAAACCCCGGCAGGCATAGCAATTACAGAAGCCAGCACGAGGTGTAATGGAGGCCAGGGAAAAAGAAATTAAAGAAGTACCTCTTTATCCCGAGGATCCTGAAGTCAAAGTGCTGATAGGAACTAGCATTCCTGAGGATATTGAGTCAAAATTGCTCGATTTCCTCAAGTCAAGGCTATCAACATTTGCATGGAAACATGAAGATATGACAGGTATTTCCAAAGATATTATAACACATAAACTTGGAATTGATAACTCTTTCAGGCCAATCCATCAAAAGAGAAGAAAGTTTTCACCTGAAAGAAACATAATCATTCAAGAGGAAGTAGAAAGACTCTTGAAGGCAAAAATGATTAGGGAAGTCCAATATCCCCGATGGTTAGCAAATGTGGTGGTTGTACAGAAAAAGAATGGCAAATGGAGAGTTTGCATAGATTTCACAGACTTGAATAAGGCTTGTCCTAAAGATCCATTCCCTCTACCACACATCGATTCAATGGTGGATGCTACAGCTGGTCACGAGATGCTGACATTTATGGACGCATCCTCAGGATTTCAGCAAATCCAGATGGAACCCTCAGATCAAGAAGATACGGCCTTCATGACTCCCACAGGTATTTATTGTTATATTGCTATGCCCTTTGGACTTAGAAATGCAGGTGCAACCTATCAAAGGTTAGTTAACATGATGTTCAAAGAGCAACTGGGGGACACAATGGAGGTCTATATTGATGATATGGTGGTGAAGCCCAAGAAAGCTGAAGATCACCTTCAAGATCTCAAGACAGCATTTGATATCCTCGACAAATACAACATGAAGCTGAATCTTTCGAAATGCCATTTCGGAGTGAAGGCTGGCAAATTCTTGGGATACATGGTCACCAAAAGAGGGATAGAGGCGAGTCTAGAACAGATACAAGCAATCCGAAATCCCCAGAATCAGTCAAGGATGTTCAAAGGCTGACCGGCAGGATAGCAGCGCTCAACAGGTTCATATCCAAATCCTCAGAAAAATACAAAGACTTTTATGATATCCTGAAGAAAAACAAAAGGTTCATGTGGACCAGTAAGCACGAGGAAGCTTTAGCATCCTTAAAAGCTTATCTTTCTTCTGCTCCTCTACTGGTAAAACCCGGTGAATCTCTATCTCTATATCTTGTTGTATCAAATAATGCTATAAGTGCAGTTTTGGCTAAGGATCTCGAAGGTCAGCAACACCCCATATATTATGTAAGTAAAAGTCTTTTGGATGCTGAAACCAGGTATTCTTATCTTGAGAAATTAATTTTAGCCCTTATTATGGCATCTACTAAACTTAGACATTATTTTGAAACTCACCCTATATGTGTTAAAACTAACTATCCTATTAAGTCAGTTTTGAGAAAACCAGAAATGTCAGGTAGAATGGCAAAATGGGCAGTAAAGCTAATTGCATATGATATAACGTATGAACCTAGGACTGCTATCAAATCCTAGGCATTAGCAGATTTTGTGGCTGATTTCACCAGTGAGCTTAAAGAAAAGGCAGACTTTGAAGTCCAACAACTTGAAGAAACAAAAGATAAGTGGACTCTATACACTGATGGTGCTTCAAATGTTAGAGGAACAGGTCTCAGCCCCCGAACCGTAGGTGGGACGAGTTTCTGCCTAATACAGCTCGGGCCGAAACCCGGGGGAAGTTTAGGAGAGATGGAGAGAGCCAGCAGCTGACAGTCGGGGCGGGGATAAGCTTCCTTCTTCACAGGGGTTTTGGCAGGGCTGTTGTAATTCTATGCTGCCAGGGGGAATTCGAATCTCGCCGGGTTAACTAGGACTAGAATTGCGGAATTTCTACGTGAATCAAGATCTAGAAAAGGAAGTTTTCCAATCACTGACTCAAACCCATTGTCAAATTCTACTCAGCACAACGCAATATGGAGGTACTGATGGCAGAACGGCCCACTCAGGTCTTTCACAAAAAAGTGATAGACGGAACTGTCTCGGGATTCTGCTGAAATCGCCACAGGGGAACATTATACCTCAATCCATATCCTGCGGATTTCAAGTCACAAATAATGAGGCAGAATATGAAGCTTTGATAGTGGGATTACAACTAGCAATCGACATGAAAATCAGGTTTATTCAAGTACATGTTGATTCATTATTATTAACTAATCATTTTAATGGTTCATATACTGTTAGAGGAGAAAGACTAATGAAATATCTAGAGCTAGTCAAAAAAATAGCAAAGTGTTTCGAAATATTTGATATTTCGCAGGTACCTAGGGAAGAGAATGTTGAAGCAGACGCCCTGACATATTTAGCTTCATCCTTCAGGATACCAAAAGGTGTCAAGATCCCTATCGTACACATCCTGAGCCCAGCAATAGAAGAGCAAGGTGTCAATGAAATATCAAAAGATGACGAAGATGTGGGAATCAAGAATCCTGAGGATAATGAAGATTCTTGGATTATCCCAATCAGGAAATATATCAGGATGGAGTTATCCCCAAGGATGAAAACTCAAGAGCTTTTCGCACAAAGGTAATCCCATATACTATAATGAATGATATATTATACAGAAAATCTCTTGCAGGACCATATCTTAGGTGCTTGGAGAAGGCAGAAGCTCAAGAAGTTCTTCAAGATATCCATGATGGGGATTGTGGAAACCACACTGGGGGGCAGAGCACTATTCTCCAAAATCCTGAGGATGGGGTATTTCTGGCCAACGATGAAGAGGGACACTATGAATTATTCTCAGAAATGTGATGCATGCCAGAGACATAGCAACATTTTACACCAGCCAGCAGAACCATTATATCCTATTATATCTCCTTGGCCTTTTATGAAGTGGGGAATGGA
This sequence comes from Bidens hawaiensis, assembly GCF_021521415.1. Classification (NCBI taxonomy): domain Eukaryota; kingdom Viridiplantae; phylum Streptophyta; class Magnoliopsida; order Asterales; family Asteraceae; genus Bidens; species Bidens hawaiensis. The sequence goes on along the minus strand of NW_027491896.1, from coordinate 574,279 downwards.
TATCGTGGGGAAATTACCAAGAGCTCCAGGAGGAAAAGTTTTTATGTTGGCTATGACAGATTATTTTTCGAAGTGGATCGAGGCTGAAGCCTTTGTTCAAGTCAGAGATTCGATTAAAGATTACGTTGTAAACTCTTGACCGAAACGAATATTATCATAATCAAGGGTTTTTTCCCTCGTAATCATATCCTCGTGTTCAATCTTTTTACCATTAAGCACCTTGCCTCACGCACTAATTTGATCAAAAGTTAAATTGTTAATTTTTGACCGAAATAGTTTCAGTCCAAAACAAGTCTAATTAGAGCCCATCAATTTCATGAGTTCTTACTGTCCTACACTTCAAAATGAATCTCGGTTCGCAACTATGGGTTTTGTTGCAACTTACAACTCACTTACACATGTACACAAAAAGTAACTATGTTGTTCCAGATTTTGCCAATTGTATGTTTGAAGGAGGCAAGTGTCTTCTCTTGCAGTATTTCTTTATATTCTTGCCAATATACTAAAATACACGCTGATAACACTAAAATTATCAACAGTTTGTCTTCTCTTGCATTATTTCTTTATTTTTGTTATAGATTTCATCATTAGAAGTCCCAGTGCGTGCTGTCTATGGATGTTATTAATCCAAGGTTTGTATTAGTGTCTTCATGATCTTCTTGGTTTCATATATGTTTTAGTTCTAATTTTTTCACTTTCTCCTACAAAGGGGAGTATAATGCGTCGGTTTAGATGTGCATAAATTTGTAGGTAGTATCCTTCACCTAGTAATTTTAATTTTCCCAATGGAAACAATCTAGTAACACTAGTGTTTCTTAACTCTTTGTAAACACTTTGGTACCGATCTCATCCCTACTATGAAAGCCTGGCTTTGCTATCATCATATTTCAATATTGGTTACCTTTCATATATGTTTCATGGTATAAGAGCTACCATTATCATCACTGTTGTTGCTCTTCACCTTCATACTTGTTCTTCATCTTTTTGAACTTGTTCTTCCTCACTCCACTAACACTTAATTCAGTTGCGTAAGACACCTGGGAAAGCAACGATGCTTAGGTCTCGGCACGTTGTTGGTAACACTTACTCGGTCACCCGCGCTTTTCTTCAGATTTTTCTGCTGACGAGACCACACCATATTGTGGATTTAGTGCTATGTTATCAGATACATGCCAAACTATTAAGACTTGGATTCCTGTTTCTGAAGCTACTACCATACGATACCGGATGTTTCTTTGGTTCACGATGTAGTTCTATACGCATATTCTAATATCAAAGACATTTTAATCATCTCTAAAAAATTTAACATAAAGTTTATATCAAGAATAGTAATCAATACAATCTCAAGAATCATGGCTAGTCAAAGATGAAAAAATTATCTCCATAAGTTATGTCTTGCATATATTTGTAATTAAATGTATTTCTATAATTAGCTTTTAGTTTTTGTATATATATGTCTTATTGTAATAGAAAAAGTGGGTTGAATATATTCTTCTTTTAATATTGTGGTTCATATTCTTCATATAATCGTGGTTTTATAATATATTTAAAACGTTAATAGTTTATCGGTGTTCGTCAAATGGATTAAATAATAATATAGAAACAGCAACGTTTGTCAGAAAAAAAAACTGAACTAAAGTGGCAAATTTTCAATCCACCTAAAGCAAACTTTTTATTTCTTTGTTTCTAAAGAAAACTCATAAGTTGTAGATTATTTCACCACACACTCAAATCAGCTTAATGGATCTCTCAATGGGCTTGCATGACCCACCAAATGCACAGAGAAAAATTGTTTGGGTTTGTTTATCTAAGATTCTGAGATTTAGAAACTGAAACTAAAAAAAAAAAAAAGTTAAGTTAAAGATTAGCTACTTTTGTAACGGCCAAACAAACAATTTTTGTTTGCCTCTTACCACTAAAATTTAGCTACTAAACTCGTAATGCATAACCTTCAACAAAATAGTCTAAAACATATGGAAACTTGTAATATTTGACCGGATAACATGCTGATATTCGACGTATATAGAAATTACTGTAAAAATTTTAGCAGTTAAACAACAGACACAGTATTGTTTGGCACCCATTCCGTTAACCGAAACCCGCTAATTGTTTTATCTACCTCAAAACCGAATACGTTAAAATATCAAAAATATAATCAATGATAATATATTAACTTTACTAAACTTGTTAGAAACTTTAAGGTTAGTATTTGCTTTTAAAGTGAAATTATAGTTAAGCATTTAATATGTTAAATCAGCTTTTAAGATGATTTTTATATATGGTTTAAACTTTAACCTGATGAATTGCCAACTAATAATTGCAACCACTGATGATAGTAAACGAAGATCCATGATACACGAGAAGAACCCCACAAACTCGACAGATAATGACTAAACATGTTTACTAAAATGGATCATATCTAGTATTATACTTTCTTTTTTTTCAAAGATAGAATTAAAAATTTTATCTTTTAAACATATGCATTTTATGAATCAAGTCATTTAAAAAGTTTATTTGCAGCCGGTGTCATTTACATGACATGTTTGTTTGATATTCGTCCTTCTGACTAACAGTCATCCAAAACCCATGTTAAGTCTTGACATTTGGGGGCAGTTAAGTCTTTTTACGAACACTATTTAAGTATTTATAACTAAAAAACAAATTAAATATATTATTAGAAAAAAGAAATTATATAAAATATGTTAAACAAAAACCCCGTTAAGCTTGGCATGTTTTGATTTAACTGAGTTTTTGGATGACAGTTAGTGTAAATGACAAAAATACGGATGTATTTTGTCATATAATGAACACCACCCGCAAATAAACTTTTTAAAAGACCTGATCCATAAATCGCATATATTTAAAGTACAAAATTTATAATTCTATCAAAAATAAATAATAATCAAAATTAGTAAAGCTAAGCTCTATCATTTATCTTTCTTTATAAACGAACATACAATTTTATATAGACATATAAAGTAATTAAGCGAGTCTTACTCATAAGTGACCAAGCCTTGTATGGGTCTACAGCAACTGCTGACCTGTTAAACGTGATAAGACATGTTTTGTCGGTCCTAAGAATATGTATGAGAACTCGTCTCTAAACTTCAAATTTTTCGTAGATCTTGCAAACAAAGGGAGTACTATACCTTTTATGACACAAACTTCATAAACCAAAAATATTGTCAACCTAAATGCACAAATATGTTAACATCCATGAACATCCACCAATGTTTAAACACATCACCAACATTCATAAACTTACATCGGTTCCAACCCAAATGAATCCACTCCAAAATCTTTATTTACACCACTATGTTTTCTATATGCACACATAAACAAAAGGGTTGTTCAAAACAACCCAAATATCATCAAATTACACAAACAAGATCATAAAAAGTAACAAAACCCAAAAACTGCCCACTAAAAACCTTTGGTCCAGTCATGAGTCCACATTAAACCGAGCCTTTACCATAAACAAGTTCAAATCTTGACCGACTCAACTCGTCCGAGTTGAGCAACGCCTCCCAATCGACCATCTCTTCCTCCTCATATTTCTGTAACATCACTTCCAAAATCTTGTTCGCCTTCTCTTTACACCGATCAGGTCCCGTTTCTTGTTCCTTTATTAACAATTCCTCAGCCCCGGCCTCCTTCGCAAGCCCTTTAAACCTTAACCCGCCTTGACTCAGCCCATATAAAGCCCCCAAGCAACTCTCCCGAGTCGACTCAGAGTCAAACTCACCCCGACTCAATAACCCTAGCAAACATTCCACCGCACCACCATCCAACATTGCGGCCCGGCCCTCCACACTCCCAGCCAGATTACACAACACCAACATAACCCGATCCGTCATATGACCCGACTTGACCATGTTTAAAAACAACTGAACCGACCCGAGTTTGACCAGCTTTGACCGGTTACTTTGAACAAGAGACAAATGGTATAAAGCCAACGCGGAGTCATGACGTGTCCTTTCCGAGCCAGAACGCAGCGCGTGGAGTAACGGCGTCAGCGCGCCGAGTACTCCGATAGCCGTCTTGTTCTGGTCATCCAAGGCCAAACTAAACAACGCGCCAGCCGCGTGGTCTTGCGCTTCAACGAACCCGCTTCTTAAAACGTCTATCAACGGCGGAACGATTCCTGACCGTACGATCTTGACTTTATTCGCGTTTTCTAACGATAGGTTAACCAAGGCCGCAACGGCGTTAACTTGTACGGCAGAGTTTCTCGAAACGATTAAATGCCGAAGCGCAGATAATAACCTCGGCGTACAAAATCGGATCCGGGTATCCGTTTTCGTTCGGGTTATATTCCTTAATGAAACGACGGCGTTTTCCTGGTCGGAAATTAAGCCGCTTTTTAGCTGATTAATAATCTCTTCATCTTCTTCTATTAAGTTATCAATTTCAGAAGATGAAGAAGATGAATAATATAACGGACGAGTAGTGAATGAATCGACTGCGGTGACCGCCGTCGTCGCCGCGGCCACGGCGGCGACAACGGAGTCATCCGACGTGGACGACAGGCAACCGGAGAGTTGAATTCGTGGAGAATCTTTGATTAACGACTGTACGATGGTTAAAGCTGAACGGAGATCGATGGGTTGTGGGATGGGAAGGTAGGAGTTGGTTTTGCACCAGCTGATAATGGCGGACTTGAGTGCGAGATTGGGGATAACGGTGGTGAAATCGAGGGTGGTGAGGATGGTTTTGGGTTTGAAAGAGAGGGAGATGCATGCGAGGACGCAGTTGCGTTCGAATGTCTGGCCGGAGGAGACGATTACGGGGTCGGCCATGAGGACGCCGGAGATGGGGCAGATGAACTCGGGAGGGGGTGTGGGTTGTTTACGGAGATTGGAGGGTGATCGGAGGAGACTGAATCTCCAGCGGTGCTTGCTGCTGCCCATCGGAATTGGAATGAATGCTATACCGGAATGGATGGTGAAAAGGGAATCGGAAGAGGAAAGAAAAAGAACATATCGGGAAAGAGAATCAAAGAGGAAGTTATGGGTTGGGATTTATGGGTAGTATAAACACGTAAAGCTACAAAGTTTACTTCATCATAATTTTTTATTATTATTATTACTAGTTTTTATCCCTGTAGGTTGTTTTATATTATTTGTCTGTAATATTTATATATTTTTTTAATCTTAATATTGTTTATTGTATAAAAGTTAATATACTTATGTTTTGATGATAAATTGTTTCACAAATAAATGAGATGTTATAACCAGGTTTAAAAACTATATGCGTTTGATGAGACATAAGACTCGTTTATTTTTTTACTATAAAATTGATTTTTTAATTATAAATAACATGTATATATATATATATATTTTAAATAAATCAGATATTAATTTTTAGTATATCCCTACTTTATAGGATTCTTATATCAAATATTTGGTGATATTAGTTTTTAATTTAATGAGATGTTATAACCCGTTTAAGAAATATATGAGTTTGATGAGACCCATACCCGTGAATTCGGGTCAAATGCATGAGAAATCTCCATTTAAAAATCAAGCAAATCTGGTGACTCCAAAAAAAAGGGGAGCGACGACATCGCGACACGTAGGATTTTTGGGTCTTCGTTTATATATATTATAGATTGTTATTATTATTATTATGTAAATTAGTTATTCGCGGTGTTGTAAAATCGTTATTCGTTGGTCGGGTGATTGGGTGATGTAACACCCCAGCTAAAGCGGAATACGCCCGGGTGCGACGTACAGATTGCTTAAAACACATGTGACACTATTAAGTGACAATAATACCATTAATTGATTTAACAACAAGTACACAAGTTTGAAAGTAAGAGAAATACCAAGGAAAATACAATAACAATTAACAACTTGTCCATTTATTAATATAACCTAAGTTTCTAGTGTCTTCTCCGTTTCATCCTCTAATAATTGTACCTGTAACATATATATAAAATAAAGTCAACTAAATGAATAGTTGGTGAGTTCACACAAGTTTTTATATACGTACATAAAATCACACAATTCCATGAACAAGTGTAAATGAACAAGTAAGGTCATTTCCAACTGGGATTGTGCACCAGCATACTCAGATAAGCGCAAGTAAGGTCCTTTCTAGTTGGGATTGTGCACCAACGTACTCGGATAATGAGGCCATTTTCCACTCATAACAACAAATGTATTGAGCACAAAGGGAGGGCGTATGATCATACTATATTGAAGTAATCCATGTGCAAGTAATTTGTAGCAAGTAACAAGTAAACACACAAGTTCATGTAGAGAATTGTAGTTTGTAAATAATGAATAAACGAAATTGAAAGTTGGATATGATATATATGCTACCCCAAAAGTAATAAAGGAGTAAAAAGGGGGTGTGAGAAACTCACCTTGAAGTTGAAGACAAGTTTGAAATAAAACCGAAAGTGCGTAAATGAAAGCGAAGCAATTGAACGTCACGAACTAGAATTAAAAGTACAAAATTAATTATTACTAACGACTTTAAAAAGTAAATAGATCGGGTCGCCGGGAATTATAAGTGTTAAATATATATTTTATTTCTTTATGAAGTTGATATTATAATATTATATTTTAACGGATTATGAACGATTTATTAATTTTATATTATTTAAATTACAAAATTAATGATAAGTTTGAATATTATAAAGGTTACGGAAATATTTGTGCTTAACGATATATTTTATTTTGAAGAGAAAGTGTTAATGAATTATAAAGTCTAACGAACGGAACATATAATTTAAATGAGTTTGAAGGATTGGTTTTTAGGTGACAAAAATGATAGATATATATTAGAATTATTTTTATTTAACTTAATATAATTTTATTTGATTTATATAATTTTTATATATTTTATGTGGTTAACAAATATTAAAAGATAGGTTTAGAAAAATATAAGAAAAGAAAACAAAATGTTATGACCCGGATTCAAACCCGGGTCCTCTGGACCATACAAAGATAACTTAACCACTGGACTAGTTTGTTATTTGGTTATTATGTGAAAACAATATATTATATTCTAATACCCAAAAAACATCATCTTTCCCATCTAAACCCTTGGTTGCAATTCCATTAATCCGATCAATGTTCGTTAAAAGTGAGTTAGGGGTTTTGTTAGTCGCTTAAAAACAAGTGGAAAACATAGAAACTTTACCTCAAACCGTGCCGGAATGATGGTGAAAGGAACCTCGCCGGAAAAACGAAATTGAGAGATTATTACAAGATATTGAGAGTGTTTGATACGAAAAAGATGATTGGTACAAGTTTAGTTGAAGGTGAGGGTCCTATTTATAGTCTCAATCGGATCGATTAGTGTTTAATTTGAGTTATGACGAATTGATTATGATCCGACAGGTTAGTGATTAAAACGAGTTAAATGGGTTGTTAATGGCGGTATAAATCACGTATTAATGCTTAAGATTAAAGTAGAAGTCGTTTCGGATAAATTAACGTATCAAACGGCGATTAAATGAAGCTTTTGGGTCTCACCGGAGTTGGTTTGTGGTCGCCGGATTCCGGCTGGCCGGAAAAACGTGATACAGGGTTGGGGACGGGGGGTTGGGTGATTATATTATTTAATATTAATTTAAATTATGAAGTTACACATTCAGCCCTCCAAGTTTCATATTACCTTAAAAATCATATTATAAATTGTATTTACATATTAAACCTTTAACTATTAATTGCTTTATAATTGTATTACAAGTTAATATCTTTTAGATTATTTTTATATTATACCCGACTAGTTTGCGACTCGTTTAAATAAGCATGTTATAACTTGGAGTTCAGTTATTGAACAATACGAAATAGATCAACAACGAATAACGACTATAACGTGTCGTAAATATTATTAAATAAATAAACAATAATAAAAGAATTATACGAGTACATCGAATCATCAAAATGAGTCGGTTGACGAACACAAAACGAAACTTGAAATATACATTTATAATTATACATATATTCATAAATATAACCGAAAATTTGAAACGGGTCGGATTTTCGGGTTTTGAAAAGTAACGAATGTTACAGGACTTACAACTTTTGGAAATTTCGTCCCGAAATTAAAAAAAATAAATATTTTGAAAGGGAACAACCAATATACCGAGTTGTTAGAAAGTTTAACAATTTTATTCATACATAATTAAAATATAATAACGTCGATCTTTGAATGACCCGAAAGAACGTCACACATAGGAAATATGACAAGGACACTTATATATAGGATGTACCAGCGGCGTATCCACCATGCCCTTATCATATTGTATTTTTCCCGTTCTCCAAAAAAATCATTCGAAGTTCAGAGTTATTTCACACAACCGAACTTACTATATTTTCTATGCGAGGACTTTGATAATTACGTGTCGACCCATAATTACCTCTATCGTCGGATGGTCCGTATAACTTGCTCTATTGTGTGGTTATAAGACATAGACCTTAGATAAATAAATAAAAGACTCATATAGAACATTGAAAATAAAAAATAATGAATTAAAATGGTAAAAACATTACAAAAGACATTGTCAGATTATTCAAGCCAATACAACGCAAAAACACTAAGTCAAGTAAAAGAAATCATCATAGTCTGAACCAAGTAAACGATGTTGCAAACAAAATAAAAGAGGTAATGAAATTAAAGAATGAAAACATTTGAATTATGAACATCGTAACATGCAATTTGAAATAATGGGGTCGAGAATGACGTGGTAAGTAAACGTAGCATTTAACCAACAAAATATGAACATGTAACTTGATAACACATTGGGTTCGAGAATAGCATAGATAAACGAAACTTTTAAGTATCAAAATATCATGATGTTTAACAAATGGAAATCTCTGAATGAATTGCAGCGCAATTAACGAGAACTTTGAATAAAGTGAACATTACAACATATAAATTAATAATTTGAAATAAAACGGATAAACGAAATTCTACATTCACATTATTAAAATTCATTAAGTTTGTGAGAGAAAAAATTCAATAGCAACCTTGAGTTTATCAAAGTAAGTAGTTGAAACCTCGAAATTAAAATAATCGTTGGTCGGAGATCAAAAATAACGAATTGTTTCAAATAAAAGTTTTGAGTAGAAAGAGAACAAAAATTACTAAAGCAATTTGTGTAAAAATAAATATAACATAAACTTAGCATGTATACGGGACACTGTTCTGGTTCAAAGGATATGAATTTACTTAAAGAGAGTCGATCACAGATATTCAAATGAAGAAATGAAATGAAAGTACGGTTTCTATTAGGTATCTATGTACACATACATGTTCATAGTCCCAATTTCCACTTAACGGGTACTTTTATGGAAAATTGGTCATGGACCACGGGATTTAAAATAACAAGCGTAAACCGTTTTAATAAGACGAATAAGAATGATGTACCAATTTACACTTCGTATAAATACAAACGATATAGACCAAGGATCAACGAACAATGAAATAAACTTCGTAAAAATATTCTAGAGAAGTGGATAAGGATCACTTTGGGTAAGTTCGAAACATACGTGAAGGAGAAAATAAAGAAAAGTAAATGTAGCTTGCGACGTTTGTCTTCTCAAGTGTCGGTTTGTATGGGGTATGAAAGTTGACGTGAGAGATGGTGCCATGATTTCTTAGCCGAAACTAATTGGTGTTAACGAAGGGGAAAGAAAGGAAGGGATAAGTTTAATTTACAAAAATCGGTTGTAAATTGTGATGCTTCTAAATCTCATGGTGAAATAAGATTTATTCTTTTTTTATTTAGGCAAAAAGTTTTTAGCTATTGCTAAGACTTGCAAGTTTTATGAAATTTTAATTGTAAAAACATATGTTTTCTTTTAGCTAGCGACCTAGGAAGTCGGATTACTTGACTTGTTGAATGAGAAATAGCCTCAAAGGGCTTAGGACTTGTTTAAAACAAAATTTTTACTTTAAATATATTATTTGAGGAATAATTATAGTATTAATAGTGGCGAAGATGGTACTGGTAATAATAATATTACTAATAATGATAATAATAATAATAATAACTTTAATAAAAAAAATATTGATTATGATAATAATAATGATGATGACGATGACGGTAATAATAACAATATTCATAATAATGATAATAATAGCGATAATGAATCATTTGAATTGGTTTGAAGTCATTTTTAAAGAAAATTTAATTGATTGAAAATTTAAGTATCTATAGTAATCACGACTTTGTGTTAGTAAAAGAAATAAAATATGCAAAAGAAAATATAGTCGATTTGGATGGGTTTGTAAAATCTAATTGTTGAAACCGAAAAATCGATTAGAATAGACGAGGGACGCGGGGTAAGGTATTGCATAGCGGAAACAAGTTAGGCCTTCCAAAGTATGGTGAGTGTGCTAAGGTCACCACAATGTTAGTAGGCTTGAAGCATGAGGCTAAACATGTGATTGAGACAAATGATTAGGTACAGGTCTTGCAGACAGGTGAGTGGCGTTGAGTTGGTTTTGGCATTAAGTGGTAATTGAATCTACCACAAATAGAATTATATCAACGCCTCAGGAAAGTAAGTGGTGGAATTTACACATACTATACAAAGGGTGTGTTTCAGCGCGAGGCCTTTCGGTTGAGCTTAGTTTGCGTTTTCAAGAATGGTGCTGGGTGTGAATTTGAATTAACTATAGCGATGAAGGTAGGTGCGGTCAAACGTGGGGTAAACGGGATCGCGGAGGCCATTTGCTTGATAACTTGGATTGTCATTTCGCCGGTTGAGTGCGAAAACTAGGAAAACGAGAAGGCGTGATACGAAACGTGAGGAATTTGCGTGACTTGGGACGTAGGTATAAAAACGACTAATAGATACATCAATGTAACAAGTAAATAAAAGAGATCATATGAAACAAAATTTGAAATCGAAATTGGAATTCCCATGAGACGTCATGAGTTTTCACATTCAACAAACGAAAATATAAGAAATTATTGAATAATCATATGGAATAAATATTAAACTTAACAATAAATTGTAGAAACGAATTGTAAATCGAGTGTTCATGTACCACCATAACTTTCTAATTTATCAATTCTAAAACATAAGTGTAAATGAATATATCAATAAGGTAATCGAATTGAAATTCGACCATTCATATATCACCATGACCTTTCGAATTTTCAATTATAAAACGTAGTATTAAATGAATAAAATAATATAGTAATCAAATTGAAATTCAACCATTTATATATCACCATAACTTTTTGAATTTTCAATTATAAAACATATTAGTAAAATAACAAAATAATCGTTTGAAATTCGGTTATTACTTTGCAAAGTTTTAAAAGTTTAAATCAAAAATGAGTGTATAAATAAAGAAAACGTGCCACAAAATTTTTAAACCTAACTATTCTCGTATAAAAATGCGTAATTAAATCGAACCGAAAGCTGGGTATTCGAGTACAGACTTCCAGTTAAAACACATTGTAAAACATAGAGGAGTGCAACCATATTCTTTTCACAAAGAGAACATGGTCGCGTTTGAAAACTTAAAGTTGTGATTCATATGGCGTTGAAAGTGGTATGCTTTGGCTTAATAGAGTTCATGATCTTTCCTAACTCTCCAGGTAAGCAACCGGGTCCAACGTCTGATTGGGATTTATACGCATTGCTTATCCTTAGGTTTCAATAACCTTGGTGTCAAGGGTTTCGGAAAACAGGCACGTCCCCCTTACAGTTACTACATACCCGCCATAAAGAACCATCTTTAAGAGGAAGAAATATCGGACAACCAAAAATCGAAAATTTGATTATTGAAATTGAAAACCTTTGCGTTAGGCATAAGCCTTGGACTTGTGTGTGCGCTTATCTGAGTACGCTGGTATAAGCCTTGGCATAAGCCCACACAATTCCACGAACAAGTGTAAATGAACAATTAAGGTCCTTTCCAACTGGGATTGTGCACCAACGTACTCAGATAAGCGCAAGTAAGGTCCTTTCCAGTTGGGATTGTGCACAAACGTACTCGGATAATGACGTCCTTTTCCACTCATAACAACAAATGTATTGAGCGCAAAGGGAGGCGTATGATCATACTATATTGAAGTAATCCATGTGCAAGTAATTTGTAGCAAGTAACAAGTAAACACACAAGTCCATGTAGCGAATTATAGTTTGTAAATAATGAATAAATGAAATTGAAAGTTGGATATGATATATATGCTACCCCCAAAAGTAATAAAAGAGTAAAAAGGGGGTGCGAGAAACTCACCTTGAAGTTGAAGACAGACTTGAAATAAAACCGAAAGTGCGTAAATGAAAGCGAAGCAATTGAACGTCACGAACTAGAATTAAAAGTACAAAATTAACTATTACTAACGACTTTAAAAAGTAAATAGATCGGGTCGCCGGGAATTATAAGTGTTAAATATATATTTTATTGCTTTATGAAGTTGATATTATAATATTATATTTCAACGGATTATAAACGATTTATTGATTTAATATTATTTAAATTACGTGATTAATGATAAGTTTGAATATTATAAAGGTTACGGAAATATTGGTGCTTAACGATATATTTTATTTTGAAGAGAAAGTGTTAATGAATTATAAAGTCTAACGAATGGAACGTATAATTTAAATGAGTTTGAAAAGAATTTGTCGATTTTGAAGGATTGGTTTTTAGGTGAGAAAAATGATAGATATATATTAGAATTATTTTTATTTAACTTAATATAATTTTATTTGATTTATATAATTTTTATATATTTTATGTGGTTAACAAATATTAAAAGATAGGTTTAGAAAAATATGAGAAAAGATAACAAAATGCTATGACCGGATTCGAACCTGGGTCCTCTGGACCATACAAAGATAACTTAATCACTGGACTAGTTTGTTATTTGGTTATTATGTGAAAACAATTTATTATACTCTAATACCAAAAAAACATCATCTTCCCCATCTAAACCCTTGTTTGCAATTCCATTAATCCGATCAATGTTTGTTAAAAGTGAGTTAGGGGTTTTGTTAGTCGCTTAAAAACAAGTGGAAAACATATAAACTTTACCTCAAACCGTGCCGGAATGATGGTGAACGGAACCTCACCGGAAAAACGAAATTGAGAGATTATTACAAGATATTGAGTGTGTTTGATACGAAAAAGATGATTGGTACAAGTTTAGTTGAAGGTGAGGGTCCTATTTATAGTCTCAATCGGATCGATTAGTGTTTAATTTGAGTTATGACGAATTGATTATGATCCGACAGGTTAGTGATTAAAACGAGTTAAATGAGTTGTTAATGGCGGTATAAATCACGTATTAATGCTTAAGATTAAAGGAGAAGTCGTTTCGGATAAATTAACGTATCAAACAGCGATTAAATGAAGCTTTTGGGTCTCACCGGAGTTGGGTTGCGGTCTCCGGATTCCGGCTGGCCGGAAAAACGTTATACAGGGTTGGGGAAGGAGGGTTGGGTGATTATATTATTTAATATTAATTTAAATTATGAATTTACACATTCAGCCCTCCAAGTTTCATATTACCTTAAAAATCATATTATAAATTGTATTTACATATTAAACCTTTAACTATTAATTGCTTTATAATTGTATTACAAGTTAATATCTTTTAGATTATTTTTATATTATACCCGACTAGTTTGCGACTCATTTAAATAAGCATGTTAGAACTTGGAGTTCAGTTACATAGATAAACAACGAATAACGACTATAACGCGTCGTAAATATTATTAAATAAATAAACAATAATAAAAGAATTATACGAGTACATCGAATCATCAAAATGAGTCGGTTGACGAACATAAAACGAAACTTGAAATATACATTTATAATTATACATATATTCATAAATATAACTGAAAATTTGAAACGGGTCGGATTTTCGGGTTTTGAAAAGTAACGAATGTTACAGGTGAGAACTAGCGATTAATAAATCTTGATTTATTTGATCGGATTTTAGTGTATAATTTTAAGTTTTATATATATATGCACATAATTTTATATGTAATTTTTGATTTTATACATGCACAAACACACTTTGGCCGAAAAATGACAAAAATTTCGCTAGAAACCGTTGATTTTTGCTTTGCTGGAATCACGTCGAAAACTGTTGATTTTTACCGGAATCTTGCCATAAACCCCTGTTTTTTGTGGGGATCTTGCCAAAAACCGCTGATTTTGGCAAGATTTGACCATTGACCGATTAATTGGCCGGATAGCCCAAAATTAATTAGTGAAGTGGGGACTAACGATTAACCGGGGATTAATCGGTGCCTAGTTGGGATTTTCGCAACACTGGCTAGTGGTAAAGAAGAGATTTGGTGTTTTATGATATGATTCATGTTTGATTCATGCCTTATCATTTAGTTTTGATGACATTACGTGATGATGAAAGACTAAGCGAGTAGGTAGTGTTCACTAGTTTGATCCTTGAACTAATCGCTAGTCAGGCGGTGAGGTGAGGGACTAGCGATTAATCGGTATTAATCGGATTGAACTTTAATGTATATCCAGTTTCATATACACACGTGCACACATATTTATACGTATTTTTTAGTTTTATACATACACAAACACATTTTGGTCAGAAATTGACTGGAATTTTGCTGAAAACCGCTGATTTTTGCTGGAATTTTGCCATAAACCATTGACTTTGACCAAAATTTCGTCGGAAACCGTCGATATTGGTCATAAACTCATCAGAAAATGCCAATTAAGTCTGGTTGAGCTTGATTTGACCGGATTTGACGATTGACTGATTAATTAGTCGATTAGCCCAAAATTAATCAGTGAAGTGGGGACTGACGATTAATCGGGATTTTACAGCACTGGTTTTATCTCACAACATTGTCGTATCTTCGGGAAAGTGTTCACGAGCGTTAGCTTAGGTAAGGGTTTCCCCCTAATCGAAAGATGAGTGTATCTTGATGTGATGAATTTAATCAGTAACTCATTTAAATGATTTGTTGGCCCTTAAACAATTATTATTATTATTATTATTATTATTATTATTATTATTATTATTATTATTATTATTATTATTTTTATTATTATTATTATTATACCCTCAGATATTTTTGTCACTTGTAATAGAGGTAAGAGTTAAATGTCGGTTTCCTTTTAAATTTTTAAGAAAAATAGCATTTGCCTTCCTGGGTAATATTTTCACGAGACCCTTCAACCTCTGAAAATTATTTTGCGAAGGTTGTGCTCTTATATTTCTCGGGCGGGCTTTTTTTGCTCATTCCGTTAGTCAAACTACCGTTGACTTTTTTATGGTGAGGGGTAAAGTTGTCATATATATAATAATAATAATAATAATAATAATAATAATCCGGACAGAAAACAAACCACTAGCAAAACCCACACTCTCTTATCAGATCTATGATTTCTTCCACCTTCAAAATCCCTAATTCAATCCAATTCCAAACCCTACGATTTCACACTCACAATTCAACACACAATTACACATCACCAGAGTTATTCAAATTCCAATTCCAATTCAATCCCCTAGGGTTTTACAGTCTAATTGATCTTTTAACTATTAATAACTACACGAGTTGAATATGAAATCAACTCAATCGTCATATAGAGACCATACGCATGAGTTTACGAGTATCGCCAATCGGTTGAGGAAATCTTCGGCGTCGGTGAATGAGGTGGCCGGAGTTAGCGGCGTTGGTGATATTAGTAGTGGTGGTGGTGGTGGTGGTGGAGTGAGATCGAGTGTAGCGTTTCAGTCGGAGTTTAATAAGAGAGATTCGAAGATAGGGTGGGATGCGATGTGAGTTGATCTGGATTTGTTATTAATTGTTAGTTATTATGATGTGGATTTTGTTTGTAGTAAATGAGTAGAATATTAATATTGATATGGATTTCTTATTAAAGTGTTGAATTGTGTAATACTATATAGTATGCATGGAAGAATGAAACTGTGTTTGTAATTGGAGTTTGGTGTTGTATACTTTGGTATATGGAGATGATGATGAAGATGCTGATGATGATGATGATGAAGCCTTTAATGAAGTGATGAATATATATTTCATATTGTATAGGTATAACAAACATCAAATCAGTTCAAATGGTATGTTTTGTTTGTTGTTAAACCAAAGGTCAGGGGTTCGAACCCCATCATCTACACGATTTTGTAAGATAAATTTTAGAATTAATTATAGGCTTAGGGGTAAAATGGTCATTTCAACATTTTTTCGTTAGTCAACGACGGTCAACTGACTGAAAGGAGCAAAAAAAACCCGCCCGAGAAATGTAATGGCACAACCTTCGCAAATTCTTTTTTAGTGGTCAATCCATCTCGCGACGATATTACCCATGGAGGCAAATGCTAATTTTCTCTAATTTTTGTTATAAAAATTCTGTTTAGGTTGCATTTTATATGGTTTCAGTCATCTTTGTTACTATTTCTTTCAATTAAGTGTGTGAGATTAGCATCTTGTTTACAATATTATAAGCAATGCCAACTTGTTAGTTGTAAAGTAGAAGTATATAGGACTCTTAGTTTTGGATAAAGAGTATAGAGTATCGTTTTGAGACGGTGAAATGGGCAAACAATTCATCGAAGAGAGGAACGCACGATAAAGGTTGAGGCCCAACATGAAGTTGAGTTACACAAACATGACGTTAAGCCAAAGGAAAGAGGTTAATACAATAACGTAGAAGATTGGTTTGGACCAGATGATATCCATTCGTCTAGGCCTTAAAGACATGACACGAAAGTGGAATTCCGACATAGGGGGCAAGTCAACGGTTACCTGATTAGTATTAAATACAAAGGTCTCAACAATAGGTAGATTTGTTCTGTAGTCTAATATCTATTAGAAAAATACTTGGTTCTTTGGGTAAACACAAGGACTGAGGGGCATTCGATTGTCTCAAAGTGATCGGCGTCGAGGTACCGATCAAAGATAGAGAATTGTGTTTCTAAATACCTTAAACTAGTTATGGAAACCAACGTGTCAAACCATGAAGAGTTTATGGTTAGTGTTTAATATTGTTTAATTCATATACATAATATAAAAATTGATTCTCTAATTAAGTTGTTTAGCTTAAAGCAAAGTCAAATTAACAAGAATAACACTAAACAATTAAATACAAATAATAAAAAAGCATATTACACCAAGGTTATGGTTTGGATATTGAATTTATGTATCGTTGTACATAGTTTAGTTCAACATAATCATACATTGGATAATTCATAGACTCTTCAACCAACAATGATAGTCTTAACGTTTCATATCCGATGTTGGCAATCATAACACTATATTCTCAATGAAAACCACCAAATGGCACAAAACTATGAAAAGACATGTACAAGATTCGTTCGTCATAGAATTGTGGTAAAAACATGGAAATGCTAAAAGTATAAAAGTGTGTCAAATGTACTTACAATTGCAGACTAAATTTATCAAATAAACTTAAACTGTAGACCTTGATGCAACTATGAAAGATTTAGCCACCCATGGTTGTGCATAATGATGATGCATTATGGAATTGGAAACCAAAGAGCATCAAAATAGCATTTAAGTCTCTTGTATCATTCAAGTTATTCGTGCTCCTTTGTCCCTTTGTTCGCCCTCTCTAATGTTATCTTGAATAAGATTTGAAATTGTTGGGACTTATATTTTAGACCGACGCATCGAATTAATCTTTGGGTGAAAAATGTATTATTTGGTCTCAACCAAGGGTGGATGGCTTGAAGACCAAGTCATGCTAGGCTAGTATAAATAGATGTTTTTTATTCATTTGTCTAGGATGAGTGACTGTATTGTGTATGTGTGAGATTTAGGGTTTTATCCCTTTGAGAGAGTCTATGCCGCCAGGATGAGCTCTTCTGGTGGCGGCTGAGATATTTCTTAATTGATTGTATGTATGAGTGTTTCATCTTAATGAGAATCATTCGACTAATATTTCATACTACCGTTTCTATCTTGTTTGTGTTTTGATTACAATTGTTCATCCTACTTTATTGTTGATTGTTAATCAAATCAGGCTCTCTCCCAATACACCTCATCCGTCCAACTGATATCATCATTCAAGAGTGAATCTGAGTAAGATTCGATCCTAACCCTGGTTCCGAGATCCACACCGTTGATTGGTGTTAATGACAATATTTTTCACGCTTCCGCACCGGGGCTCGGACAAGACAATTGGTATCAGAGCCTGGGTTACCGAATCGTTCAGACTAACCGCTGAACAGATTCATTTCGCTCTTGAATCCACCATGGACGTTAAACGATGAAGTTCGTCGAAATTATTTTTGGGGGTTTTGAAATTATTTGATGATTCGGAGAAAAGTATATGGATTGATGTTTGGGTTGATGACTCGTTTGGAGATTCAACATCAATTTCATGTTTATCTGGTCAGAACGGTCCAGATCTGATGTAACAGTGTTATTTGGCTCGTTTTGGGGCAACACCGTTCATCTGATTATTTCTAGATCTGAAAAGGTTGATTATGATATGAAGATAGGTTTCTTTGATTTCGAGATGACTTGGATAGGGCTATAGTGATTAATTTCAGATTACGAAATTTGATTTTTGGATATGAAAAATTAGGGTTTTGTGTGCTCGTGCTGCACAAACAGTAGATGTTTGTTGAAAACTATTGCTGATGGTACAAACTGATAAGGAGAATGTACAAGTCAAGAATGAACAGGTACTAAAGGCAATTTCATCATTGTTTGTTGCAGCAGATGCAAAGTGAATATTCGAGCAGGTTCTGCAAGGACAAATCAGTGACTGATGACGCAGAAATGAAGTTTTGATGTCTCGAGCACACTATGAAAAAATAAGATTGGACTCGAGTATGGAAAATGACTAAGTGTTGCTTCGAGCACAGGAGGTGTTTTGCCCAAGCACATCTTTGTTTTGCTCGAGCACAGGTTATTTCGAGCACACCTTATATCGAGCACATCAAATTCGAGCACACTTTGTGAAACCCAGAGCATATCCTTTGTCTTCTCAAGAAAACTATCTTCTTTAAGTCTCGAGCACACTTTGTTATTTATTCGAGCAGACTCTTTTTTGAGCATACTTTGTTTTATCTTGAACAATTATGCTTGTGAAGAGAAAACTCAAGTTTGTGTCGAGCACACCCTTGCTCCCGAGCAAACTTTTGCTCCCGAGCATGCTTGGTGTTAAGTAAAGAAAATGAAAATTCACAAGTACTCCCGAGCATACTTGTACTCCCGAGCACACTTTTGCTCCCGAGCATGCTCGGTGAAAAATTGAAAAATCACAAGTGTTTAGCTTTCCGAGTACGCTTTGATTTCCGAGTACAATTAGATTTCCGAGTACACTTTGTTTCCGAGTACACTTTGCCTTCCGAGTACACTTTGCTTCCGGGTACACTTTGTGCTAGGGCAAAAAAAAAGGTGTTTTTTTGCTTTCCGGGTACACTTTGTGCTGGGAAAGTTCTTCGGAGTATACTTTGTGCTAGGAAACAGAGTTTAGGAAACAGAGTTTGTGAAACATTTCAAAGTTTTGAAGAAACTTTTGAGATTTTTGGTGCCGTTGACCGTTTGACCAAGATGTTCTCTACGGAAGATATATATACCAGGGGTATTTTGGTAATTTTTCTCCAATCATCAACAAGCTTATGGAATTCAAACCTCATCCAATTTCACGACTTCATCAAAAGATTTACAAGAACAAGTGTTGACCAAGCTTAAGGATTTAATCATTTTTAGTGTCAACCAACTTTTGAATATGTTTATTTGAGATTTTTACAGTCTTGATGAGGATGATCAAGATTGTTTCACTCACACTTGATTTGAAGACACATTTTATTAAATACAATTGCAATGAAATTGGGGGAGTAAAATCTTTGAATTTCATTGCAAATGGTTAGCTTCAAATCAAGTAAAAGACTCGAGTTAAGGAAAAGTTGATCAAGATTAATAATCCAAGGTTTTTCAAAGATGTTTCATCGTTTGTAAGTTTTCAGATTTCCTAGTACGGATGAGAATATAGAGTCATCACGAGTAACAATGTTGAAAGGATGATCAGCAGAGTTCAACCTCCTATGAAATAGTCACTTGAACAGTCAAGAACGGGTTATGGTTGACTTGAATTCTATTTTAATTCAGGGAATGGTTTGAAGATGATTTACAGGGGAAGAAACGGTTTTGAAGAATTGAAGATTATTTGATGATCACAATGAGTTTATTTCTTTTTGTGATAACCTTGTTACTTGAAGTTGTTCTTTGAAGTTCAACGCCTCGTTCATATGCCCATACAACTATATCCAAAAGTGGTATAAGAGTGATGATTCGAAATGAAAAATGGGAGAAGCTTAACGTGAGGGGGAGAATTTCATTGAAAGACAACGAGTTATGAGGTGATCATGGAAGAAATTCGATGGCATTGGTCTAAGTGGGAGATTGTTGGGACTTATATTTTAGACCGACGCATCGAATTAATCTTTGGGTGAAAAATGTATTATTTGGTCTCAACCAAGGGTGGATGGCTTGAAGACCAAGTCATGCTAGGCTAGTATAAATAGATGTTTTTTATTCATTTGTCTAGGATGAGTGACTGTATTGTGTATGTGTGAGATTTAGGGTTTTATCCCTTTGAGAGAGTCTCTGCCGCCAGGATGAGCTCTTCTGTTGGCGGCTGAGATATTTCTTAATTGATTGTATGTATGAGTGTTTCATCTTAATGAGAATCATTCGACTAATATTTCATACTACCGTTTCTATCTTGTTTGTGTTTTGATTACAATTGTTCATCCTACTTTATTGTTGATTGTTAATCAAATCAGGCTCTCTCCCAATACACCTCATCCGTCCAACTGATATCATCATTCAAGAGTGAATCTGAGTAAGATTCGATCCTAACCCTGGTTCCGAGCTCCACACCGTTGATTGGTGTTAATGACAATATTTTTCACGCTTCCGCACCGGGGCTCGGACAAGACAGAAATTCCCATAAAAACGTGTCAAAAATTGCTAACAACCACATTCTAGTGTAGTCTACGCCCGACTTTTGTTCTCTAAGCTGGAGGGCTTCTGGCTTACGCTACCAATACGGTGCGAATCTACATTATGTCTCGACACAAACTGCGTTGGGTCTAAGCAATGAATATTGACCTTGAGATTTATGTTCTTTCTTGATTTCAATACATGTGAATAACAATCGAACCTTATGTATCTTCACACACTACGTGTAGATATATAATATATACAAAGTTACATAATTCTATAGGACTTTTAGGCTATAACCTGTTAAAATGGGCAATAAACATGTAAGAGCATCCACATTGGAGCCGAAACTTGTGTATCTTCACCCACTACCTATTGATATGTAGTATACACATTGTCTCTACTATGGGTTGTAATTACCGAGCTTTGCACTTTCTTTCCTGTGATATGTACAACACAATTGCGATAGAAGACTTGGGAGGATTGCAAAACGTGATTATTTTAACTACTTGTAAGTTGGAACAAGTCTGCACTTCCAGTTCTTAATTTGGCTTAATGGAACTCCTTGCCATGCATTTGATGCATGCATGTTTACAAAATGATGTTTGGGTCATTGAAAAGAGCGGAGGATTGCAAAACGTTATTAGTTTAACTACTTGTAAGTTGGAACAAGTCTCTTCCAGTCTTTGACTCAATGGAACTCCTTGCCATGCATTTGATGCATGTATGTTTACAAAATGATGCTTGGGCCATTGAAAAAAGTGATTAAAAACAAAACAAGAGTTAGTCTATACCCGAGTCCTATACAAGGCTATGCGTAGTGGAGGAGCTACAATTGGGGGCGAATTGCGCCGTGTGGCGCCCAGTTAGCAAAGAGTAAGAATTTGTTTTTGGGGTGTAATTATGTAGGGGCTACGATTAGTAATAATATATATATATATATATATATATATATGTATATATAACACACACACAGAGTAATATAATAATAATATTCCTTATACTCTTCCGGCGACAAAAACATCACGCCTCCGCCCCTCTTCGCCCAAAAATCGCCCGGGGGGGGGTGGGGGTGTTCTAGCCCCTTCGCGCTCAAAAGTCGCCCAAACTCACGCCTACTATGTATGGCCTAATAAACAAATATCTTACTAGAGCTCCCTATGTTTTGACGCATAAATAGAAACCCTCACAGTTTTAGTCAATTGTACTTTTTTTATTGCAAATTTCAGTATTAAATCATTAAATTTCAAGATATTTTTCTTATTTATAAGATCTTAAAAGATACAAAAAGTTTTCATTTTTAATACATATTAATAATTACAAAATTAAAAAGTATTTGAAGAAAAAGGAGACATGAAGGTTAAGCCGACCTGGGCCATCTCCAAGAACCTCTTTAAATTTAGGGGCCTGGGACAAATAAAAAATGTGCCCTTGAAATCGCATTCTTAATTATACAATAGATAGTTTGACAATTTTATAAATAAGGTTGTCTTTCAAAAGCCTAAAATAAAACAAATAATAATAAATATGTTACTAAAATGGCTCATATAACACACAAATGAAAGTTGTTTTCTACAAGGAAAAAAAAACTAATTGTTGTAGTTGAACCTATAACCTTTGTTTCTATAGTTTAGAGCAATTTACATTTAATCAAAGAGGCATTTTGTAGGATTTTGTATTAAAACAAAATTATATATAAAATATAAATTACTTTTTCTAACAATTATAGGTCTCGTAGGAGAGTGGGCCTAGGTCCGTCGCCCTCTCCTTGGGCCGGGTCTGAAGCCGACCGCCAATATGGCTAGCTATATTATTTTTAAGGATCTACGTGACGGAGTCGGGTAATGAGGTGGATTGTTAAGCTAGTTTAGTCTAACAATAGGCATGTGTTGCTCTTTAGGTGCTCAAATGATGAGACCGTTTTTGATATTAGATGCCCAAAACGTTAGCTAAGTCTCAGGTTTAACCGAATTATTACATGTGACAAGTTTTAGTTGTGTACTTGTAGGATACGAGGCAATGTACGTTTCGAAAAGAATTTGGTAAAGCGTGTCTATTTTAGTTATTTTTCATACAAATATATGTGGGTTGAGCTAAACAATCTACCTTTTTAGTAATCTGAAGTATAATACATGCTTTATGGTTTTTGTTTTTATTCGTGTACTTATTTTCGAGAGAGGGAGAGTTGACCACTCTTACACGAAGACTCAAAAGTCAAAACATGGCCACAATTTTAAATGCGAAAACTTATATGTATCCATGAATAATGCATTATTATGCATGCTTTGCTTGGTTGCTAAGAATTTTGATTGCACCAATGATTATAGTTTTTAATAATTAAGTTTAGTGCTTTTTTTTATAATCTTAACCCTTAGCTTACTTCTCAATCTTGTCTCTTATGCATAGTATACACTCATGAAAACAATATATGTTGTGTTTTGAAGTTTTTAACAAAGAGTAAATTACAGCTTTGTTATTTTAAATTACTCACATTATGACCTAGATTATTTTCGAAAAGAAGTTTCACTTTTTGTTTTATTTGTATATTCGCCTTGATTTTAGTCTCTTACAATAACAACAGTTTTGATTAAAACCAAGTCAATTTCAGGCGACCAAAACCCTGCAACCAATGTTCACGATAGACTCGAAAGGCGTGTTAGAAAAGCTTCTCTCAAAAAGACAAATGAAGTTTACAAATTTTTTCAACTAAGCTTACTAAACATTGGTCTTACCTTGGATCAAGGGTAGAGATTATTTAGGTAGGCTATTATTATTATAATTATAATAATTATTATTATTATTTAGGGTTAAATCTAGATGAGCCGATGACCCAAGCTAACGAGCCGAGCCAACCATGGCTCGAGCATGACTTGTTTAGAAATCAAAGCCAAGTTGAGCCGGCTCGTTTAATATCGAGCTTTTTTTTAGCTGAACTTCTTTCAAGCTATTTTCGAGTGAGCGAGCCGCGTGTCAAAAGCTTTTTTAGCCGAGCTCATAACCACTAGTCACTAGACACCGGTCGAACACAAAGCGATCACAATCACACATGCAAAACTAATTTACTCCCAATTTGGAATAAGCTTTAACTTTGAGTACTTTCCAAAAACAAAAAGACAAATATTAATTGTTTCTCCATGTGAAGATTGAAATGTTGACATTTGAGAGATGAATTAGGCCTACATTTCCAAGGTCACCGATGAATGGTTAAACCAAAAAGGCACAAATCTTTGAAATTAGTGAGTAAAATGGGCCCCTTTGATTATGTAATAAGTCTCCTGGCATCCACTAGATGTTGTTTTGTTTGATTGAATATGAGCTACTCTTTTTTTCCTGTTCATTCCTTCTTTTGTGTCTGGAAAGTGCCAAAATCAACATCTAAAAAGATCACTATTACTTCAAAGTAATATAATAAAATACGTGCATGCAAATTTATAATTTTAAACGGGTTTTAGCTTTCTTAAATTCTATTAGAAAAATACCATGAGACATGTTCATATTGTTAGTTATATTAGTAAGGTATATTTTAATCTGGTTTAACCTAAAACGGTTAACACCCTAAAATAATAGTAGGGTCGAGATACTGTACAATAATGTTTTAGTGTATGATAGGTATGCAAGACGCTCAAAGGCAAAATACAAAGGCAAAACCTATCAACGGTCAAAAAAAGGCTCAACCAAAACCTAAAACGCTCAACCAAAACCTAAAATGCTCAAAAACGGTTTTTGTGAAAAAAAAATAAAAAATTGATCGATTAACGATCCAAAACTGTTTTTTTTCGGTGAACCAGTGATTAATTGGATATGTGACGATTCCGAGATGTTGGATGTGATTTCAAGGATCGATTTCGTACAAAAAGAGAATTCGCGTACCTATTATACGATAAGCTATTATTGTATTGGATCTTTTCCCAATAATGGTAAAAAAGTAAAAAAACATTATAAAGTTGATATAACTAAACAAAACAATATATACATGTTAAAAAGAAAACAAAAACAGAAGCGTATAAAAATATTAAGCTATATTTTTTAGTTGCACTCTTATAATCTTATAAGTAGCATTTTGTATATTTTTAATTACTAAAATGGAAGAATTTCACGAATGGTTTTTATGGTTTGAGTCAAATATAATGCATGATCCATAATGTTTAAAACTTGTGTATATGGTCGCTAATCATCAACTTTAGTTTCATTATTAGTTCGAAATAATAATTCACTTAACTTTTGATGTTAAATGTTACATGTGAGGGGTAGTTTGGTCCATTTATTTTTTTTCATCTTTCTCTTTCCTCTTATATAATAAAATCTGTTTAATTTTCACACTGATCCTCAATCTTACGCTGTGTTCCCAAGTCTAATTTAACAAGGGGAGAGGAAGGAAAAAAGAGGAAAATAAGAAAAAATCATGTTCCTGAGATTTTTTAAGAAATGGAGGGGAGGGGAAAAGAGGGAAGATGCTAGAAAATTCAAGTATAATATCATCTTCCCAAATTGGAGAGATTAAGAGAGAAAATCTTATTAATTACTACCTTACCCTCAAAACTAATTTAATTTTAGTTTACTTAAAGTGTATAATAGTAAAACTATAACTTTCTTTTCTTTTCCTTTCAACTCGGGAACACATGAAATATGTAAATTCCTTGATTTTTCTTTCTTTCTCATTAAACTCGGGAACATAAAAAAAAGTTTTTCGTGTCATTTCTTTTCTCTCCTAATTTCCATCCCCTCCCATCCCCTCATTAAATGAGACTCTGGAACACAGTGTTAAACTTTAAGACTAGATCTTCTAATCCCAAAATCAAAGATGATTCCATGAAACCTCCCATGATAACTAGGACAAAGTAAACATAATCACATAATGCCAAATTACATAATTACATAGCAATCAATACATGGTAAAGATTTAACACTTATCTTAACAATGAACCAACTCAACCAGATTTTCAAAACGTAGATCCGTTATCCAACCAAAATGCTTCAGTAATCAAGAGTTATATCTAAACATATTATAACCAAGAGTTAATTGCCATTAAATTAATAGGTGTACTTCTTTTTAAATATAACCTACATGAAAATAAACCTGGTATTAACTTTTATATACTCCAAAAGTTGAGTACAAATTCTTGCATATGATCATTTATTTGATATTTGGCCACAATTTTCAACAACATTCTAAATGCATCTATTTTATGTTTCACAAATCCACCCCCACTACCAAACACGACTGAATATAAATGATCTTGGCAAAATATCTTATTAATCTTACCGGAACAATTGAATTAATAGTTAAAAGAATATATCATTGTAAGGTATAAACTTCATCTCAACATGGTGTAATTTTTGGAACAAAAAATAATGATAGAAAATAACGGGAGAGAGAGAAAGATCAAAGCATTAAATAGACCAAACTACTCGTTCACGTGCTTAATTTAACAAAGTTAACTGAGTTATGTTTTTAGACCAACAATGAAACCAAAGTTGGTGGTTAAGGACTATGCATGCAAGTTTTAAACATTAAGGACGCTACATAATACTTGACTTAAACCACATAAACCAATTGTAGAATCCTCTCTACTAAAATAGTTATAACTAAACAAAACAATGCACACATGTTAAAAGAAAATAAATAAGCAATAATAATCTTTAAAACTGGTGTTTACAATTTTAAATAAACAAAAATTTGATTTAGTAATTAAACTCAAATGCTTATTAGCTGATAATAATTCATACGAACAATTTGATCAAACCACTGATAACTTTCAGTTTTATTGTCAATGTCAATCTCACACTAACAGAATGTATACCCCTAACATTCATTTGTGTTGTTTAAAATGATTGCAACATTTTGATTGGGATAAATGTAAGTAAACTATTTGTTACTGGTAGACAAAGTTACCTTTTCGTTTGATTTTAATTGATCTTAACAACAAAAATAAAAGTTATCATTGTTATTGTTCAAACTTATAGTTTAAATTATTATAATTCAATTTCCTAGCATATAAACGAATGTATGAACGTCTAGATGCAAAGGAGGGGGAGCATAATATGTTTAAATTTGCCAAAGGTAGGCAGCGAAGGAAACAAGATCCAATGGCCGTGAAGTTTAGAAAGGATGACGATGGACATGTCATAATCAAAGACCATGACATTTAGTTGAGATCGTAAACTTACTTCCAAAAGCTTTTTAATGTCTGGAGGCTTTACCAAGAAGAAAGCGAGAAATAACACCACTCAACGACGACATCAGGATGACTGCTATTGTAGTAATATCACATGAGAGAAGTTTATAGAAGCACTTCGAAAGATGTGAAATGTTAAAGCAATCGACGTAGTTATACCCATTGAGGTATGGAAGTGCATGCAAGCGGAAAGAGTTTAGTGGTTAACTACTTTGTTTAATACCATCTTCAAAACTAGAAAGACGTCAGATCAGTGAAGGCGTGGTGTCGTAGTTATTGCATATAAGAAAAAATGAGACGCCCAATTATATGGAAACTAAGAGGAAATAAGTTGCTAACTCATACTCTGAATTATAGTAAAAGATTATTAAAGCTAGAGTTACATGAGAAACTTAGGTTCTTGAACAAATTTGGTTTCATGCCAAGGCGGTCAACTACAGTGGCAATAAACATCCTAAGGAGATTGACGGAAAAGAATATGGAGAAGAAGAAAGATCTACATATGTTGTTCATTGATCTAGAACAAGCGTATGACAATGTACCACACTGACTAAATGGGATAGTCTGGAGTGTAGAGAAGTCTATAGGAAATATGCAGAGATAATTAGTTATATGTATGATATGAGTGAAACTTGCATTTGTGCGCCTATGGGGGATACTGACTTCTTCCATATTGAAGTATGCCTCTATCATGGGCCTGCTTTAAGCTCATGTCTTTATGTTTAATCCTAGATGAATTGTCCAAGCTGATCCAGGAGGCCGTCCATGGTGCATGCTTTTCCTATGACATGGTGTGCTAGTCTCTGAGAGTGATGCAGCCCAAGTATTGAAGAACATACCATGTTATATTTTGAGGCCCATGATCGTGTTTCCAAAGTTGGCCCACGAAAATGGGCATAGCTTGGCCCACGAAGCACTGTTTTAAGCCCATTACCAGTCAGATCGAAGCTTGAGACGAGAAACACATTGTGGCAAACAGCCTATGGCGGTTTGGCCCTTTTCCGAAGCCCAAAAACGCCTTCTAAATAAATTTATGGACTTTTTTATGTTTTTTCGTCAGATTTTTCATTTTTCTTTTTGGGTTTGTGTTTGGCCCATGGCCTTTTTTTGGGCCCATTTCGTATTAGAAAGTCTATTTATATGTTTCTTATGTAATCTGAAGAGGTAGACTTGAATATTATCTATAATTATTTTTCTCTTCATTTTCCTTGACCTTTGGGTGGGATTTGGGGGTTTTTTGGAATTTCATCACGGGTATTCATAGAATCAACGTGATTCGATAATCGTTATTGTTTTAGCGCTGCATCAGAGAGTAATAGTGCTTAAATAAAAGAACGAGGAGTGACAAGCAACTTTAGAGAGGAAATGTTTAAAGATTAGTCGCTCTACTACTAAGTACCCTTATTGTGACTTTAGTGGTGTAAACAATCATCAAGACACCGAGATCACCATAGAAGGCCTAGTGGTTCTAGAAACAACTAAGCTTAAGTTGTAGCATCCCAAAATTTCTAAAATAATATTAATTATACTATTTAATATTGGTGGGAAGGTTTACTCGGGTTAGTGGGAAAATAATAAAATAAAGTAGGGGTTAATACGAGTCGGGCTTGTCTTGGGTTAAGTAATATGGGTAATGGACTTGGGTTAAATGGAAAGAAGATACACCATGGGCTCAAGCCCATGACCCATCATATAAATACCTTCATTATGCCTAAATCATTCATTCACACATATTCCATACACCACCCAAAACACACACTTAGCTCTCTCTCATCCTACTCTCTCTCTAGCCGAAAAAGAAGAAATCGAGCATCAACCCGAGGTAATGATAGTATAATATTGTAGAGATCCAAACCCGTTAGATATAGTCACGAAACGACGACCCGACACCTTAAACCGTTAAAGTTATGAGATCTGGATGGAATCGGGTATAAACCGACCAAAATATGAGCTTAGGGATCACCCAGCTCAGATCTGGATCGAACGGGACGAAAAACAGTGAAGAATGGTGGAAAATAACTAAGATTTCGTTTTTCTGGCAAGATCTCGGTTTTCCGGCAATGACGGCGTCGGGAAGACGGCGCCGGAAAAGCGTGTACGTGGTTGTAAGGATGTCAGAACCCTAACCCTAGTTCGTTAGTGGATACATAACGAATTAGCAAGCAATTCGTTATGCCCATTCGTTAAGAAGAGATAACGAACTAGAGGCAGTTCGTTAAGTAGTTCATTAAGCAGTTCGTTAAGCCATTCGTTAAGTGATTTGTCACTCACCCAGTTCATTATGTTAAGATAACGAATCAGGTCATGTCAGGATAACGAATTAGTTAACGAACTAATCTAATGAAGCAGATCATGTAAGATGACGAATCAGATAACGAATCAGGTGATTCGTGACCTACCAATTCGCTAAGTTTTGATAACGAACTAGACCATGAATTAGACTGTGATCTGATAACGAATCAGGCTTAATTCGTTATAGAAAATGAGATGGTGAATAAAATAATAATTTAAAATCATAGTAGAAAATGTGTTAAGACAGTTAATGGAAATAAATTACTCTAGCTCGACCCCAGCCAGGGGCTCTGCCCCTTGGACCATGCTAGGGGCTGCTGATGTACATAAAATTATACATCTTTTCGGCATCAAATATTCTCTAAAAACTGCAATGTCTATCAAACAAAATAGTATAAAAGGCTACTTATCATAATAAAATGTAATTTCAGGTGAAACCAAGCCCCAAACTAAGAAACAAGCGAAAAGACGAAGAAAAACAGAAGAAAACACAAGAAAAACAAAGAAACACGCCCCCATGCCTCAAGAAACACGCCCCCATGCTTCTGAACACCAGAAAAGACAAAGATCTACAAGAAAAGACAAAAACTGGGAACAAAAGCACGGGACCGTGCCTCTCAACCACGGGGCCGTGGTCACCTTTTAGAAACGACAAAAAAAAAAAATTAGCACATGTCATAAAAAGACACGGGGCCGTGCCTCAGGAAGCACGGGGTCATGGTGAGTCATCATATACGATCTGACAACATGCTACACGTAAGCACGAGGCCGTGCTTGATAAAGCACGGGTCCGTGCTTTTCTCTCCAGACAGCCTATAAATAGTGGCTCTTTTGCCATTTGAAGAGTGTGCCTTGAAAAGAATTCTATCCGATTTTCTCTTATAAAAACACACACTAACACTCACATAGAAGATTTAGTAAAGAGTTTGAAGGCTTGGAGGTCATCACCATCAACCATCATCATCATCCATCATCACCATCATTAAGAAGGAAGATCCATCTACATTTGGTTAGATCAATCCAAGTTTAATCATGTATTTGTTATCATCATTCATCTTAATGTTTATCATCATGCTCATTATGAGCTAAACTCCTTTTACCATCTAAAATCTATGAAGAAGCTTGGTTCTACTAGATAATTATATAAAACATGTGATGTAGTCGAGTAAAGTACATGGTTATATTACAATTATCTTTTGATGAGAAATGTTTCACCATCTTAAATCACTAATTCAAAGTTGGTGGTTGTCAATTCTATTGGCAATCGTTCATGATCGATTCATGTTCTTGAAAGATAGAAATACTTTGATACATTATCAAAACACGGATCCTTATATTGTACTTAGAAATGATGAGATATAAGTTATGATGTATTTCTCTAAGTCTTGGTAATCCGAAAATGACTTTGCTTAGGATATCATGCTAGTTAAAGAAATCATATGTTAATGGAATGTGTGATTATAACCTACATAAATCAACCAAGGGGAGGTTGTGTGACTAAACTACAACCACCCGAAGTTGTTAGAATTGGTATTTGAGAAATCGAAGTAAATCCTAATCCTTCTACTTTACAAAACTACTTGCCAACTTAAATTGACATCATTGAGATGGCATGACATTAGGAAAGGGTGGACTTTAAAATGCGCATATTATCTCCTTAGTGCCAAAGATGCTCACTTAAGGTTTAAGGAGCTATCTATCATATATAGCTATGACAAGTTTATCACATGTTTAAATATTAACTATCAATGTTAGAATGAAGTGGAATTTTGATCTTAGATGGTAACCTTCGCATAATTGAACAACTCGTTTTGAATCTCTCGTCTTGGTCACCTATGTATTATTTATAAGTATTTATATTTTATAAAAAGTTCGAAAATTAACCCCAAAATGATTAAAACCTCCGATTAAAATAAAACAACGATTTGTTACTAGAAACATTTGTGTCCACGGATCAATACTTGGTTCTTACTAATACTATTCTACATATACGATAGGTACACTTGCCTATTTTGTGTGTGTTTAGTCTTTGTAGAAATCACTTTTATAAATTTAAAACACGATCTTGTGCAGAAGCAAAAATAATCCAACCCCTTATTTATATTTTATACCATACGCACGCACGCATCAAGTTTTTGGCGCCGTTGCCGGGGACACGGTACGTTTCTAAGAACGATCCAAGTTTTAATTTACTCATTGTCTATAATTGTCCAAATTTTTAACTTCTATTTTATTTTATCTTTATTTTGTTTACTAAATACTAAAATATATAATTTTACGGCTAGCCTAATTTTAACTTTTCATTACCTTTAATTTAGATTAATTAATTTAGACTTTAGTTTAGTTTAAAATAGCTTAGCCTAACTCGTAGTTTAACTTAGACCTAATCTTAGCTAACTTTTTCTTTAGTTTTAATTTTGATTTAGTCCCATGTATGTCCTCTACTTTTGAGTCTAAGCTTGTTTCTCCAATTTCTGAACCGGAACGACTCTTTCGTCGACGAACTCGTAAACGGACTACAGAAACCGCCGAAGCAATCAAAGACGAATTAGTAGATGCCACCACATTAGGAGAAAATCAAACCGAAGAAATGATGGCGGCTAAGAACAATAAGCCGAACATGAGCCAATATGCCAAGCCAACTCTCGAAGGCTATGGCAATGGAGTGGCTCCACCCGATATCACCGAACATTTCGAAATCAAATCAAGAACCATTCACATGGTGGAAAATTCTGTTCAATTTCACGGTCTCCTCGACGAAGACCCTCTTTCTCACATATCTCGATTCTTATAAATCTGCGGAACCTTTAAAATTCAAAACTGTTCAAGATCAAATCAAACTCAAACTCTTTCCTTTCTCTCTAAGAGGTCAAGCCTTAGAATGGATAGAATCCCTTTCCTCTGGTTCCATCACTACTTGGGACCAGATGGTTGAATAGTTTCTCCTCAAATACTTTCTGCCTGATAAAACTGCCAAATACCGAGCCAGCATTACCGGATTCCGGACCGATGATGATGAATCGCTACACACAGCATGGGAAAGATACAAAAGTCTTCTGAGAAGATGCCCACACCATGGACTAAGCGTATGGTTACAAGTACAAACTTTCTTTGACGCACAATCCAGTCAAAACAAACAGGCCATCGACCATATCGCTGGTGGAGACCTGGGATCCAAATCACCTAACGAAGCATTTGAAGTCCTGGAGAAGACCGCAAAGAAGAGTTTCGCTTACAACCCACCAAGATCTACACCTACCCATAAAGGAATACACCACGTCGATTCCAATACTCTTGTCACAGCACAGCTTGAAGCCCTTTCTAAAAAATTCGAACAACTTCAAGCCGAGCTATCAAAAACCAGACTCACCCGTGACACTTGTGGAGGAAGTCATAAAACAAGCGAATGTAAACAAGTCATTATGGCCATGGAAGAAGTCAATTTCATCGCTCGTCAGAACAACGCTTTCAGCAACAACTACAATCCAGGATGGAGAAACCACCCGAATTTCAGCTGGAAAGACGGAGGTAACACTCAACCCTTACCAGGATTCGAAAAAAGACCGATAAATCAACCCTTCCAGCCTAAACCCCAATTCCAAGATCAAAGTTCTAGTAGCCATCAAAACCCAAGCTACTCGAAAATCGAAGAAATGTTAATCCAACTCATGACGAAAACAAATGAAGCAGAGAAAAAGGCCGACTCAAAAGCTGTTGATATCAGCGGAGTATTGTTAAAACATGAAGCCGATCTTAAAGTCAACAAGCATCACTTCAGAATCTAGAAACTCAAATCGGACAAATTGCCCGACTATTATCCGAAAGACCACCTGGCGCTCTTCCAAGCAAAACAATCATCAACTCGGATGCACCAGCTAACGCTGTTACACTCAGAAGCGGTACAACTACTGTTACCTTGTTAAAAAGAGATTGAAAGTTGAATTGTTGTATTATGTTTTTCTGTATGAATTACAAAGAAAAGTGCATACAATTTATAACTAAAGAAAACAATCTAAACATAGAAATGAGCTGTTTACGGGCTGGAATTAAGGCTGGTTAATGGCTGTCTTTGACCCTCTAAAATGGGAAATGATGTTTAACTGATCCCGCAAATTTCTCCCAAATTTATTCTTTGATATCTTTTTATTTTTAACACTCCCCCTCAAGTTTAATAGTCCGATTTCCAAAATTCAACTTGACTAAACAATCGCTGAAGATTATTCTATTAACTGCCTTTGTTAGAATGTCAGCGAGCTGATCCTTTGACCGAACAAACGGTAGTTCAATCGTACCTTCTTTCAATTTTTCTTTGATGAAGTTCCTATCAAATTCTATGTGTTTAGTTCGATCATGTTGTACTGAGTTTTCTGAAATCTGAATTGCAGCTTTATTGTCACACATAATCTTACTTGTTTCTTTTGAAGGAAAGCCAATCTCAGCTAAGAGTCTTCGCATCCACATGGCTTCTTTTAAACCTTGAGCTATGCCTCTAAATTCAGCTTCTGCACTTGAAAGAGCAACCACTTTTTGTTTTTTACTTTTCCAAGTGACAAGATTCCCTCCAACTAAAGTGAAGTAGCCTGCTGTTAACCTCTGACTTCCCTTATCTCCTGCCCAGTCTGCATCAGTGTAGATTTGAACATTTAGGTGTCCATGTGATTGAAACAGGACTCCATGTCCCAATGTTCCTTTGAAATATCTAATAATTCTCCAAACTGCTTCCATATGGGACTCTTGAGGTTGGTGCATGAACTGACTTACCACCCCTACAACATAAGCAATATCTAAACGAGTATGTGAGAGATATATTAGTTTTCCCACCATCCGTTGGTATCTCTCTTTATTTGCTAATTTTGCTCCTTCCTCCATATAAAGCTTTTGATTTACACTCATAAGAGTGTCTGTTGGTTTGCAATCGATCATTCCAATTTCTGCCAACAAGTCTAAGACATACTTTTTCTGACTGATGAAAATTCCTTGTTTTGACCTTAGTACTTCAATTTTGAGGAAATACTTGAGCCTGCCCAAATCTTTCATTTCAAATTCAGCAAACAAGTTTTCTTTCAATTTTACCATTTCTTCTTTATCGTTCCCTGTAATGATCATATCATCTACATAGATAATTAGGCAGGTTACAAATTTGCCTCTTTTTTGAGAAACAAAGTATGATCAGCATTACTTTGTTTATATCCAAACTTTTTCATAGCTACAGTAAATCTGCCAAACCAAGCCCGGGGAGATTGCTTCAAACCATAAAGAGACTTCTTTAGATGGCAAACCTCTCCAGTTTTGAAATCTTTTGTGAATCCTGGAGGAGCATCCACAAATACCTCTTCATCTAGGTACCCATGTAGAAAGGCATTTTTTACATCAAACTGTTGAAGTGGCCACCCTTCATTTGCAGCTTTCGAAAAAAGGACCCGAATTGTGTTCATCTTGGCGATTGGGGAGAATGTTTCGGCATAATCAATCCCATATGTCTGGGTATACCCTTTCGCTACCAGTCGGGCTTTATATCTTTCAATCGTACCATCCGGTTTATACTTAACCGTATAGACCCAACGATACCCCACCGATTTCTTTCCCGACGGGAGAGTACACTTTTCCCAAGTATTGTTCTTGATTAGGGCTTCCATTTCTGTTTTCATTGCCTCCTTCCAATGTTTAGACTTTAAGGCTTGATCCACGTTTGTAGGAGTTTCTTCAGAATAAACAGATGAGATAAATGCTTTTTCTTCCTTAGTGAAATTTCCATTAGCCACATTAGCTATAGGATAACTGGATTTTTTGGCTCTTTTTCAGGAGAATACCGTTTCGGAGGAACCCCTCTGTTTGTTCTAGGGGGTAACACATATCTTGATGGTGGTTCTTCTTGTATGGATTCATCTCCCTGCAAAATTTCAGCTTGTTCTGTGGCAGTTTCATGGTTTGAAGCATTGGTATCTTCGGAGTCATTAGAAACTTCAAAAGTATCATCAGACTGAATAGGTGAGTATTACTTACCTCAGACACCAGGTTAGGAGGAACATTAGGGCCTTCAGTGGCACTGAAAATGGATTCTGGTGACTCTGTAGTTGGTACATAGGGAACATATTTCAACCAACTTAGTGTGTCTAAACATTCCTTCTCCCCCTGACCACTGAGTTGGGAATTGTAGTAATAGTCGGTTTCAAGGAAGTCACAATTCATTGTGGTGAACATATGACGTGTCTTTGGGTTATAACATCTGTATCCCTTTTGATTGACTCCATACCCAACAAAGACACATTTTTCAGCACAAGGGTCAAGTTTGGTTCGATCCGATTTAGGTATGTGAACAAAGGCGGTACATCCAAATATTCATGGTTGAAGAGTAAGGACCGAGGGTAGTTTGAAAAGTTCTGAAAGGGTTTGTAATGGATTGTTAAGTTTGAGGGTATTTGTTGGAAGTCGGTTGAGAAGATAGGTAGCGGTAGCAAGGGCTTCAGGACAAAAATATTTTGGGACTTGGGATTCAATTAGGAGGGCTCGTGTCATTTCCAGCAAAATGCGATTCTTTCTTTCGGCGACACCGTTTTGTTCTGGGGTGTTTGAGCATGTAGTTTGGTGAATTATTCCCTTGTTTTGGAAGAAAATTTTTAAAGGGGTATTAACAAACTCACCGCCATTATCGGATCGGAAAATTTGGATTTTTGTGTGAAATTGATTTTGGATCATAGCGTAATACATAGTGAATTTTTCAAAGACTTTGGATTTGTTCTTCAAAAAATAAACCCAGGTCATTCGGGTATAATCATCAACAAACATCACAAACGAAAGTTTTGCCCCCCAAGAACCGGGGCAGGACCCCATACGTCAGAATGGATTAATGAAAATGGCAAAGCAACCTTAAGGCGTGTTCGTTTCACGGAATTCGTTTGAATTCAAAGGAATTGAAATTAAAATCCTATAAAATGACAAGTTCGTTTTGTTGGAATTGGAATCTTAATTTCATTGTGGTGTGTTCGGTTCAAAGAATTAGAATTGGAAATGGAATTCAATTCCTTCAAATTACTTTAAATATAAGGATTTCAAATCCTTCCAAAATGTGGAGGAATTCAAGGAAATTCATTGGAATCTTATCTCGAGTTTTTTTTTTTTTTTTAACGAGGACAACGAACAAAACATTTTAGTTTGTTTAGATTTTTTGTTTTTAATTTATTTTTTGAGTTATGATTTTTTTATTATTTTTTTGAGGGGTTTTTAATCTTAATAGAAAACCCATAAAAAAACTCAATAAAAAATTATAAAAAAATCATAACGCAAAATATAAATAAAAAACAAAAAAGCTAAAATGTTTTCGCCGTTGTCATTGTAAAAAAAGAAAAAAAAACGTGATGTCTATTCATTTGTCAAACGAACACATTAAGAATATATTTGGATTTCAGTTCACCTCAATTCCAATTCCTATTGAAATGTTCAGATTCCAAATCCAATTCCTTCAAATTCCAAATCCTATGCAAATTCCAATTCCAATCCATTCCATTCCGTGAAACGAACGCGCCCTAAGTGTTATTGGGTTAAAAAGTTTTTCTGTGGCTCTTTGCTAAAACGCATGTTTCACAATGTGATATAGCATTAACTGGAAAAAGTTTTGGAAATAAAATATGCAAATAACTTGTAGAAGGATGACCTAATCTTCGGTGCCATAGCCAAGCTTCTCGTTCCGATGTCCCATGAGCCAACATCACAGTACCGCTTTGAGTCACCTCGTCCACGTAATACAACCCTTGATTTTCAGTGCCACGCCCAATGATCACTCCCGTCTTGATATCCTGTAAAATACAAAACGTAGGGTGCATTAGGACAGTAAAGTTGAGTTCTTTTGTGACATGGCTAATAGAAAGCAACTTATGTGACAATAAGGGAACATAAAGACAATTAGAGATTTTTATTATGGGTGAAATCTCAATAGTCCCTCCCGATTTTACATCCATTAACCCCCCATTTGCCGTTTGAATATGTGTTTTTTCTAGGTTTGGTTGATGAAACAATATCCGAGAAACTCATAGGTCATTGTGTCGGTCGCGCCATAATCAAAGATCAATCGTTTTTGTTTTTTATGGTGTACTTGGGCCATATTAGCATTTCCACTATTTCTAGGGACTAAATGTGACACATTTATTTTGGAATTAGGGTTAAATAGAAAAGGGTTTGAGGAAGCAGCCTCAAACCCGTTACCTGTCACCAGATCTTCTTCTTTTGCGGCTGCTATCCCGCCGAAACCCTCACCTCCGGTCACTTCTTGGACGGCGCCGGTAGAGCTACCTACGGCGGCAGCTGCCTGTCCCCGTTTGTGTCCATCGTTCCACCACTCTGGATATCCCACGATCTTGAAGCATTGCTCTTTAGTGTGTTTCGACATACCACAATGACTACACTTGAGGTGAGACTTGTCAGGCTTAGACACGGTTCCCGCAAGTCTTCTTGATGAGTGTCGTTGCCCTTTAAAGGCTAACCCGGCTCCGATGGGTTCTCTTGGTCCGACAGTAACAAGCCCGGACGCCACGCCCTGTTGCGGTGTATTATCAGAAACCGAACCCAAAATTTTTTGGTGGGCGGCTTCTTTTCGGACAGCGGCGTAGGCACCCTCCGTAGAGGGTAAGGGATCCATTCTTAAAACTTCTTGTTTTATATGGTCGTATTTTTTATCCAAAGCATTAAGAAATTGGAACAGCTTTTGTTCTGACCTTATTTTTGTATAAGTATTGATATCTGATGTACATGTCATGGGATTGGGGTCGATTCGTTCGATCTCTCCCCAGATACCCTGCATCACTATCCAGAATTCTTCAAGGGGTAATCCGTTTTGCTTGAATTCATTGGCTTTGACATGTAGGTTAAAGGTTTGAAACTTGTCTTTACCACTGCTATACGTTATAAACACGGCATCCCACAACGATTTTGCTGTCGGAAACTCGGTTAGATTGCTGGCGAGGGTTGGTTCAATGTTCTGTATGAGCCATGAGAAGACGACTAGGTCACCTTGTTACCATTGTTCATACTCTTCAATGGTTTGGTTTGGTGGATTGGTTGATAAATGACCCAAAAGGGCTTTCGATTTACCGCCTATGGCGACTCGAATCATTTGAGTCCACAAGGCGTAATTCTGATTGTCGAGTTTGAGGCTGATCTTGAGGCTGTCGGAAAGATTTTGTTTTGTTTTTTGGTTTTGGGTATTGAGGCCATTTCTCAAGAGATTGGCTATTTGGATTGAGAGGTCGTTTGTTGAGCTACCGTCTTCGGACATGGCAGCTCTCCAACAATAGACTCGGAGACAAAGGTAGATGATGATAAGCAGGTCGGTTTAGAACCGTATAAGCTGCTTTGATACCATGTTAAAAAGAGATTGAAAGTTGAATTGTTGTATTATGTTTTTCTGTATGAATTACAAAGAAAAGTGCATACAATTTATAACTAAAGAAAACAATCTAAACATAGAAAATGAGCTGTTTACGGGCTGGAATTAAGGCTGGTTAATGGCTGTCTTTGACCCTCTAAAATGGGAAATGATGTTTAACTGATCCCGCAAATTTCTCCCAAATTTATTCTTTGATTTCTTTTTATTTTTAACATACCTCACCCACTTCAGGACCAATTACGGAAAAGGAGTCTCATGATGAAACGCAGGACAGACTACCCCGACGGGCACCGTACAACCCAAGGAGCCAGTCCGAACTTATGTTCCACCTATTCCATACCCTAGAACATTGAAGCAGGAATGAATGGAAGCTCAGTACGGGAAGTTTTTAGAACTCTTCAAACAACTCCATATCAACATACCTTTTGTCGAAGCCATCGCTCAAATGCCAAAATATGCCAAGTTTCTCAAAGAAGTATTGACAAACAAAAGGAAGCTGGAGGAACTCTCACATGTCACCTTAAGTGAAAAATGTTCAGCAGTCCTCTAAAGCAAGCTATCGGCAAAAATGACCTATCCAGAGAGCTTTACTATCCCTTGTCTTATAGGAAATTTGTCTGTTAGCAATGCCCTGGCTGACCTAGGAGCGAGTATTAATTTAATGCCTTATGCGGTTTTTGCAAAACTAGGGATAGGAGAACCAAAGCCCACCCGCATGAGCATTCAATTAGTTGACCGATCTGTCAAATATCCTTGGGGCATTGTAAGGCCCCGTTACCGATGCCTCACATTAGGACGTTGGATTTACTCATTCACATAGTTCTAATAATCAGAGTTAATAAAAACTTTCGCGGAATATAAAAACTTCATAAAAGATTACATAAATCCATAACTTGTCTTAAACAAAACAACTTGTCTTTCAAAAACAAAGTAATTAAGACATAATACGTCTTGAGTCTTCCGATGCCAGCCTCTTATTCAATGCTACGTGTTCTCCTCAAGCGAGCTACCTCATCCTATTCACCTGTGTGTATACTAAAAGTCAGCTACGCTGAGTGAGTTCTAGTTAATCATACAACATGCTCATAATTACATACTTTGATACGTACTCCATACTTTCATACTTTCGTTCATATACTTACTTACTTACTTACTCTCTTTCTTACTATTCATACCTTACGTTTTAAAGAGCGTTTCGCCCTATGACATTCACATATATTATTAGCGTATGCAACCCTTTAACATTCGCATATATTATTAGGGTATTCAACCCTTTAACATTCGCATATATTATTAGGGTATGCAACCCTTTAACATTCGCATATATTATTAGGGTACGCAACCCTTTATCCTTTCCTTACCTTGCATTACCATAGCCATACCTCTAACGCCATACATATCATAGTCGTACATACTTCCTTATTCACATACACGTATCATACGTACTACACTATACTTGCCTTAACAATACGTGTAATACCCGAAGGTCGTTCACGTACTATTAAGCATACATACATAACTATCACAATATTCATAAAGACATACACTTACCATTCAGGTAAGTCTATTAACATTCACATCGAGTATGCACACAGCCCTGAAAACATAACAAGAAAATGGGGATAGAAACTCACCTGAATTCGGCTGCGTTCACCGTTTATCGTTATTCCCTTCTTAAGCTGTGCACGACTAACTGTATAACAATTACATGTATCAATTAACTATCACTATCCACATCATCTGTCTAGTTAATTATTACCCACAACGAACGGGGGTCCGGGGGCAGCGCCCCTGGCAGCAGGGTTCTAGGGGCGGCAGCCCCTAGCGGGGTCCAAGGGGCAGAGCCCCCGGCTGGGGTTAAGCTGTCTTAACACATTTTCCATTAACATTTTAAGTTATTTTCTAAGTTGGGCTTATTTAAATCAGGTCCAAATATCCATCATCTGACCCAATTTGGGTTCAGGCCCAAGGCCCAACAGAACTGTGGCCGAGAACTCAAAACAGAGAACCCATTTGACCGATAACCCACCGAGAACTTATGACCGTGAACTCGCAACCGAGAACTCACCGAGAACTTATTGGCCGAGAACCCGTTTTGGCCGAAATCTCAGGTTGACCGAGAACCACATGGTTGACCATGGATTCTCAACTTTGGCCGAGAACCCTCATGTCCTATGTTTTCAGTTCATTTCTCCATCCCAATCATCTTTTACTCATCACTGTTACTGTTTTATGGTTTAAATCATGAACTTTTAACCCTTAATCATCATCAGTCATACCCGTTTTACACCCATTACTATCACGGCTTCAAGATCTATCCCGTTTTAGGCATAAAGCTTAGACCTTTATACCTTTAAAACGTTCTAGGCTAGATCTAGGGTTCATCTATGAGCCGTATATAACCATATGTCTGTTAAGTCTGTTTTAATCATCAAGTTTGCTACTTTATGCTTTATCTAGACCCGATCTACTCTACGATCAAGTTTCATGGCTAACCGTTCATAAAAACGTAAGCTTTAAGATCAAGAACGTACCTTTAATCGTTTTTAGACTTCAGTTTAGCTCGTTTATGGACTAGGATCTTGTATCTATCTTGTATAATGAAGATCTATCTATATTTAGATTGATTTTGGTCTTGGATCTCTCTCTAGCTTGCGGCCGTAAGAGGGTATTTTAGGTGTGTGTTTGGAGTGTGTAGGGAGAATAAGATGGATATTATGGATGGAAATGGAAAGGATTATGGTTTAAGGGGTATTTATACTCCCTTAAGCCCATGGACCTAAGGCCCATCTTTCCTTTTTGGTCCCTAATTACCTCCATCTAATTTATCTACTTATCTTACCATCTTTAATATTCTACCATTTATTTATTAATTCAAGTAAACTTTCCGTCATAACAATAAATATAAAATATTATTAATCGAATTTTAGAGTCTTGCCTCCTTAAAGAGGTTTCGTCCCCGAAACCTAACTATTACTCAAACAGACTAGGGTAAAACTTGCGCATCTCTTCCTC
The DNA here is from genome assembly GCF_021521415.1 of Bidens hawaiensis. NCBI lineage: Eukaryota > Viridiplantae > Streptophyta > Magnoliopsida > Asterales > Asteraceae > Bidens > Bidens hawaiensis. Next base: position 532,502 of record NW_027491896.1, on the reverse strand, counting down.
GACTTCCCATGTAGCGTCTAATCCCTTACGATGCTTCCAAATCACTTTCACCAAGGGTATAACCTTCTGACGAAGTTGCTTTTCCTTACGATCAACTATCCTTATCGGTTGCTCAATGTAGTTAAACTGTTCATCAACCTCAATGTCCATCAATGGCACGTGCGACGTGTCATCAGCCAGACACTTCCTCAGATGAGAAACATGGAAGGTTGAGTGAATTCCTTCTAGCTCATCGGGTAAATCCAGCTTATAAGCCACTTCACCCACACGATCTAAAATCTTAAACGGCCCAATGTACCTTGGACTCAACTTCCCCTTCTTCCTAAGAGAATGATTCCTTTCCAAGGCGAGACCTTGAGCATCACATTGTCATCCACGTTAAACTCGATCGGTCATCGCCGCTTATCAGCATATGAATTTTGCCTGTCTTGAGCAGCTTTCATTCTAGCCTTAATCTGATCGAACTTTGAAGACGTTTCTTGAACAAATTCTAAACTTCCCATCTCCTTCTGACCGATCTCTCCCCAACACACGGGAGTCCTACATCGCCTTCCATAAAGCATCTCAAATGGTGGCATACCAATACTTGAATGGTAACTGTTGTTATAGGAGAACTCTGCCAGATGCAGGTGATCATCCCAACTTCCACCAGAATCTAAAACACAAGCACGTAGCATATCCTCAAGGGTTTGGATCGTCCTTTCAGACTGCCCATCTGTTTGAGGATGATACGCCGTACTGATGTTTAATCTCGTTCCCATAGCTTCATGGATCTTCTTCCAAAACCTAGAAGTAAACCGTGTATATCTATCATACACGATCAATAACGGTACTCCATGCTTAGTTACAACCTCTTTTATGAACAAGTTTGCTAACGTTTCTGACTAGATAGCCTCTCGTATAGGAAGAAAGTGAGCACTCTTGGTTAAAGAGTCCACAATCACCCAGATGGTATCATGATGCTTAGTTGTACGAGGTAGCTTAGTTATGAAATCCATGGTGATGTGTTCCCATTTCCATTCTGGTATCTCAAGCGGTTGCATTTTTCCATAAGGCTTCTGGTTCTCTGCTTTGACTTGCAAGCAAGTTAAACAATTACTGACATAATTTACTACATCATTCTTCATCTCTGGCCACCAATAGTCTCTTTTCAAGTCTTGGTACATCTTTGTAGCTCCTGGATGGATTGAGTACCTTGATTTATGAGCTTCATCTAAGATTCGACCTCTAAGATCTCCATGGCGTGGAATCCACACACGGTCAAATCTAGTCTTAACGCCATGAGTATTTTCCATCAACTCATCTTGCTGGCCATAAACTCTCTCTTTCTTCACCAACCCTTCATCTACTAACACTTCTGACTCCACTTTGATGATTTCTTCAAAAAGACTTGAATTCATAATCAGCTGGTATGGCTTTACTGTTGCAAGGACTTCCTCATTCTTACGACTTAGCGCGTCGGCGACCACGTTAGTTTTACCATGATAGTACTTAATATCGCAGTCGTAATCCTTAATCAACTCCAGCCATCTTCTCTGCCTCATGTTCAGCTCTTTCTGCTCGAAGAAGTACTTTAAGCTTTTATGATCTGTATAGATGGTAGTATGGTACACTTAGTACCATACAGATAATGTCTCCAAATCTTAAGAGCGTGCACTACTGCTGCTAGTTCTAAGTCATGCGTCGGATAAGTACTCTCGTGGACTTTCAACTGTCTAGACGCGTAAGCTATCACTTTTCCACGCTGCATCAGCACGTAACCTAACCCCCGATGCGAAGCATCGGTACAAACAACCAGATCCTCTTCACCATCGGGTAAAGCAAGGATTGGGGCTTGCGTGAGTCTCTTCTTTAACTCCTGAAAAGCTTCTTCTTGGAACTTTCCCCAACTGAATACTATCGTCTTTCGGGTCATACCGGTCAACGGTGCGACTATCTTGGAGAAACCTTCGATGAATCTCCTATAGTAGCCAGCTAACCCTAAGAAGCTTCGTATATCAGTCGGATTCTGAGGAGTCTTCCAATTCGTTATCGCTTCAATCTTAGCTGGGTCCACGGTAATCCTTTCTAGATTTATTACGTGGCCTAGAAATTGCACTTCTCTTAACCAGAACGCGCATTTCGAAAACTTAAAATACAACTTCTCTTTCTTCAGAGTCTCCAATACCTCTCTTTGAATAAATCAATATATCGTCGATGAAGACGATAACTGACTTTTCCAACATTGGCCGACACACCCTATTCATCATGTCCATAAATGCTGTGGGAGCATTTGTTAGACCGAATGACAGTACGAGGAACTCGTAGTGTCCATACAGTGTCCGAAATGCAGTTTTAGGGATGTATGCCTCTTTCACCTTTAACTGATGATAGCCTGATCTGAGATCTATTCGTGAGAACCAACTTGAACCTTGCAGTTGGTCAAACAGATTATCAATCCTTGGCAGAGGTATCTATTCTTCACCGTAAGCTTATTCAACTCGCGGTAGTCTATGCATATTCTCATTTTTCCATCCTTCTTCTTCACGAACAACACTAGTGCACCACACAGAGAAACACTCGGTCGAATAAAACCCTTGTCGAGGAGCTCTTGCAGTTGGGACATCAGTTCTTTCATCTCGGACGGTGCTAGACGGTAAGGCGCTTTCGCGACGGGTTGGGCTCCTGGTACTAAATCTATTTGGAATTCTATCTCTCGTTCCGATCAATCCGAATATCCGAATAACTAATTCGGATTCGGATCGGATTCGGATATGGAAATTTAAAAAATTCGGATTGTTCGGATTATTCGGATATCCGTTCAATCCGAATAAAAAACATGTTTTTAGTGCTATTTTCCGGTTTGGTATATTTATTAGACTATTATTTGAAGTTTAAACTTAAAATTGTTGTTCGTAGTAATTCTTATTTTCCGGTTTATATGTTTATTGTGATTCTAAACTATTAAATGATATGAACATAAAAATAGGAAATTTTTTTATGTTTATTTCAGATTATTCGGATAATTTCTGATTATTCGGATATATCCGAATCCGATCCGAATTGAATTCAGATAGATTCGGATCGGATAGGAATATTCCTAATTCGGATCGGATCGGATTTCGGATAGGGTCCAAAAATTTTCAAATCCGAATAACCTGAACCGAATAACCCGAATAATCCGTTATCCGATCCGATGAACACCCCTAAAGTGTACCTCTGATTTTAGGAAGACCCTTTTTAGCCACCGCAAAGGCTATTATTGATGTTTGAACCGGCAAGCTCACTCTCAGGGTAAATGACGAGGCACTCACTTTTGACATAGGAAAATCTATGCAATATCCGCAATAGCACGATGACACATTATACTGTGTTGACATCATAGATTCCATTGTGAGTTGCTATTTGCGAGATTCCTCCATTAATACACCACTAGAAACACAAGTCTTAGACAAAACACTCAACATACCGATGTTAGAAAATGAAAATATCAAAGACGATTATCAGGAAGCGTCAAAAGTAATATATGAAATCACCGAATGTAATGAAAAATCAAAACCATCAATCAAAGAACCACCAGACTTAGAATTAAAAGAACTACCAAATCATCTTGAATACGCCTTTTTAGAAAAATATTCTCAACTCCCAGTAATTATTTCATCTCACCTTTCTAAAGAAGAGAAAGACGAACTTCTTAAGGTTCTCAAAAACCACAAGAAGGCCATCGCATGGAAGATCATGGATATCAAGGGCATCAGTCCCTCCTTTTGTACTCACAAAATTCTCATGGAAGAAGAATACAAACTCGTGGTGCAACATCAAAGACGTCTCAATCCCAACATGCAAGATGTGGTGAAGAAAGAAGTAATCAAACTGCTTGATGCCGGATTAATCTATCCAATCTCAGATTCACCTTGGGTATGTCCCGTTCAAGTGGTACCCAAGAAAGGAGGAATGATGGTCGTAATGAACGAGAAGGACGAGCTGATACGAATGAGAACCATCACAGGCTGGCGAGTTTGCATTGATTACCGGAAGCTTAATGACGCCACAAGAAAAGATCATTTTCCACTTCCTTTCATCGATCAAATGCTTGAGCAACTATCTTGAAAAATGTTCTACTGTTTTCTTGACGGATTTTCCGAATATTTCCAAATTCCTATTGCTCCTGAGGATCAGGAGAAAACCACTTTCACATGTCCGTATGGAATCTTCGCCTATCGAAGAATGCCATTTGGACTATGTAATGCTCCGACCACCTTCCAACGTTGCATGGTGGCCATCTTTCATGAAATGATCGAACACTCTATGGAAGTTTTCATGGACGACTTCTCAATCTTTGGAGACTCCTTCGATTATTGTCTGAAAAACCTAGACAAAATGTTGACTAGGTGTGAAAAAGTAAACTTAGTACTCAACTGGGAAAAATGCCACTTTATGGTCAAAGAAGGCATCGTTCTAGGTCACAAGATATCCCAAGCAGAACTAGAAGTTGATAGGGCCAAAATAGAAACCATATCCAAACTTCCACCACCAACTTCAGTCAGAGCCATTAGAAGTTTTTTAGGTCACGCAGGTTTCTACCGCCGCTTCATAAAAGAATTTTCCAAAATTTTTAGACCTATGACCAAACTTCTGGAGAAAGACACACCCTTCGTCTTCTCTGAAGAATGTATTGAAGCATTCAACATATTTAAAGACAAACTTGTCAACGCACCAATCATGACTACACCCTATTGGACCCTTCCATTCGAAATCATGTGCGATGCAAGTGACTTTGCAGTTGGAGCCGTACTCGGACAACGCATGGAAATACATTTTCACTCAATTTACTACGCAAGTAAAACTCTTAATGATGCACAAGAAAATTACACCACAACAGAGAAAGAGTTATTAGCAGTAGTTTTCGAATTTGAAAAGTTTAGATGCTACCTAGTCCTTTCCAAAACCATAGTTTACACCGACCATGCTGCCATACGATACCTCTTCAACAAGCAGGACGCCAAACCTAGACTCATCCGATGGATTCTCTTACTCCAAGAATTCGCCATAGAAGTCAAGGACAAGAGAGGAGCAGAGAACGTCGCCGCAGACCATCTCTCACGCTTAAAATGCCCAGCTTCAGAAGAACATCATGAGGAAATCATCAATGATAATTTCCACATGAAGTTCTCATGCATATCCAAGCAGTCATAGAGGAGAAAGACGAAAGTCCCTGGTATGCCGACTTCGCAAACTACCTAGCTTGTAGAATCCTAATAAAAGGGCTTACTCATCAACAACGGAAAATTCTTCTCCGATCTTAAGTTCTACTTCTGGAAAGATCCATACTTGTTTAGGATAGGTGCAGATCAGGTTATTCGTAGGTGTGTAGCAGGAAAGGAAGCCCTAGATATTCTCAAACACTATCATTAAGGACCAACTGGTGGGCACCACGGTACCGCCACTACAGTCAGAAAAGTGTTTGATGCAGGATTCTTCTGGCCCACCATATACAAAGATACACATGCTTTGATCCAAGCATGCGATTCATGTCAAAGAGCCGGAAACATCTCAGCCAAAAATGAGATGGCTCAGAAAGGCATTCAAATTTGTGAAGTCTTTGATGTATGGGGAATAGATTCATGGGCCCATTTCCTAACTCTTTCGGAAATAAATACATCCTTGTAGCAGTAGACTATGTATCTAAATGGGTAGAAGCACAAGCTCTTCCCACTAACGATGCTCGAGTAGTTGTACGATTTCTGAAAAAGTTATTCTCATGATTTGGCACTCCAAAGGCCCTAATCAGCGACAGAGGTACCCACTTCTGTAACGCTCTGATGAACAAAGTCTTAGCAAGATATGGGGTTCACCACCGACTTGCAACACCATATCACCCTCAAACTAGTGGGCAAGTGGAGGTCTTAAATCGAGGAATTAAAAGGATTTTAGAAATAACTGTAGGAATAAATCGCAAGAATTAGGCATAAAAATTAGATGACGCTTTGTGGGCCCTCAGGACGGCTTACTAAACTCCCATAGGAACGACACCCTTCAAGCTCGTTTATGGAAAAGCATGTCATCGACCAGTAGAACTAAAACACAAAACTTATTGGGCTCTCAGAGCAGTGAACTTTGATCTAACGTCCGCCGGCATAAACCGGGAAGATTAAGTTCGCAAGCTCGAGGAACTAAGAGCATTGGCTTATGAAAATTCCTGGTCTTATAAGGAAAAGACTTAACGTCTTCACGACACTCATTTAAAAGAAAACAAGAAATTCCAAGTGGGCGACCATGTACTGCTATACAACGCTTGTTTACGTCTTTTTCCAGGAAAATTGAAGTCTCGATGGACAGGTCCATACGTAGTTAAATAAGTTTTTTACTATGGAACAGTTGAGATCTCAAATTCAAATAGACAAAAGTTTAAGGTAAATGGAAATCGATTAAAGCCATATATCGATGGACAATTTGAAGAAGTTCTGGAGGTACTAACCCTCCAACTCCCTGAATAGGAAGGAAACAAGGTATGGCCAAGACCTTCGCAAAACTAGGCCTTGTAAATAACATAACAAAAAAAAAACCAAAACCACAGGGGCGTGCTTCCAAAAGCACGGTCCCGTGCCAAATATCGCGGACCAGAATCTTCGCTGTAAAAATCTCAGTCAGACTGGTTTGCAACAGAATTGTCAGAGCAAAGACACGGGTCGTGCTTCCAGCAGCACAGGGTCGTGCTTAGGATACTGGTTGGCTATAAAAGGCACCTTGTGTCATTGCATTCCTTGCACCAACCAAAACCAAACCAATAGTCTCTGAAAATTCAAACATGCCAACTGAGATGAGTGAAGCAATCCCCGTTTCCCGACACTCGAGAAACGATGCCCGCCATGTTTCCTAAACCGAGCTTCTCTTGAAACTTCAAGAACTCGTCAAGGAGCTCATTGAGATGAATATCCTTGCGGAGATGCGCCTCGTTCAACTCACCGAATCAGTGGAAAATATGAAAATGGAACTTCGAGACATCAACGAATAACTCCAGTTTCAAGTTCTCGGTTTCACGTACTTTCCACCACCAGGACCATTCGGAGTAGAGGAGCCTTTTGGAAACATCTAGGAAAATTAATTTTCTACTTTTATGTTTAAACAAGTGCTTTATGCACAATGTGTTAGAATTTCAGGCTTAACCCGATTATTTTCTTATTTTTAGGAAAACCGGGCTTATCCCGTATTTGTTTTAGGACCTTTTAATTTAATGAAAAGTAATTTTCAGGATGATTAAACTTCTAAATTAACATACTAAACATCATTCTAAGAATTCCAGCTTTCGCGTTTTGTTGAAAATTACAAGAAAATCATATGTGACAAAAAGCATGGGCCGTGCTTACCTAAGCACGAGGTCGGGGTCACCCTAGAATCTTCAGCATGATACGCGTTGACTCCGTAAAATTCTCTAACTCAGAAACATTTATTCCCCTAGCAGCACGGGGTCGTGTTCAACTTTCCAGTCTCTATATAATGCATGCATAAACTCACTATTCCATTCACACTAAACCCAACATTACTGAAATGGAAAGCAAGAAGGTTGAATCGAGGCCAGTGAGAAAAGGCAAGCACTATGAATCATCCTCAAATCTTGAGGAGGAGGTCATGAGGCTACAATTCATCATGAGAGACCAAGTTGAAAGCAACATTCAAACCGAAGCTCGCGTAATCGAGGTGATCAACAAAGTCGAACTACTGAGGTTCGAAAATTTCCATGTTGTGGATGGCCACCACAAAGATGTGGCCTCCAAGCTCAACTTTCTCAACCGAGAAATTGTTAAGCTCGACAAAAAGCTCTCTGAGCTCTTGGATGCCAAACGAGCACCTCCCCATATCCAAGACTTGTTCGGGAGTGGTGGTCGTTGAAGTCCCGACTTTGTTTCATGTTGAAGTTGCTCCCGCTAGTGTTATGTGTTAGAATCAAGAATTGTTGTTGTACTTTTCATTTCCACTATGTTTTTATGTTTTTATGTTTTATGTTTTATGTTTTAATGAAATTTAGGACCTCTAGTTATTATCTTAAACTACCAGCAAAGAAAATCAGTTTAGAAAAAACGAACCAGCTCGACAAATAAACAAAATTCAAAATAAATATTGTCTGCATTATGCAGCACGGTACCATGCTTCCAAAAGCACGGCGCCGTGCTTTTGACTCCTGAACAGTTACGATTTTTAATTATTAAGATAACTTTTCAAAACAACAACCCTAACATCCACTTCGTTTCTGGACGAAAAAACGACCGACCATTCCATATCAAACTAATTTCTCCAACAATTCGTCAATTTCGAACCAAAGGTATGCCAAATTAACAATTATATTGTTTAAGTTCATCATTCTAGGTTTAGTTTAACCCTAAAATATCTTGAATTGACCAAATCGTGTCTAAACCCGAAAATAATATGGGTTATTCTATTATTATAGGATGATTGGATTGTTGAAAGTTTGATTGTTAATGATTAATTGAAAGGAACAATTCAGGTTTTTAGATCTTGAAATAAATATCCAACAAACTACTAAACCCAATTGTTATAATGGTTAGAAACGAGAGTTCGAATCTACGTAGGGCAGAAATTAGTATTAAAACACGAGTCGTGCCCGAAACAACACTAATCGTGGTCAACCATAAGTCAAACAAAAGTCAAAATCAATAGGAAATGAACAGCAGCAACAGCATGGGGCCGTGCCTTTGAAAGCACGCCGCCGTGCTTTGCTCTCTGTTCCAGCAATTTAAAAATTTTTGTCAAATTTTGGCTAATTTGGGTGTAATTTGCATATAGCCGAGTATGGAGACGATGTTCATGCATTCCTAGTCTTTTCCGGACGAAGAACAAGAGACAGACAGGCTAATGCACGACTAAGCTACCTAAACAATCGAATCCCAGAACCAAATTTCTACGCTTGTGAAGACACGTTGCGCCAAGTTAACCAATGGGACCGATATAACACATTTGTAAAAGGGCCATGGAAAAGGGTGTTTGAACAAACGGGAGAGGCAGTAACAGTACTGACAAATGAGTTTTTGGCCTCTTTCAACATAAGGAAGAAGAAATTTGACATGTGGGATGAGTATGCAATTGTGTTTAGGTGTGGGGGTGAATGTCATACAACTTCTGTCACCCAACTTGGAATTGATCTGGGTATTTACACGACCGACGAAACTGACTCAGACGTTTGGTTTAATGCTAAAACAACATTTGCAGATGAAGATGCTGATGATGAAGCTGAGGTAGGAAACACACGATTAGAGGCTTGGGAACAACTGAGTTATGGTATTGAAGCATACAATTCAAGCGTCTCAAAGAGCACAACACTACGAGACACGCTCATGAGATACATTCACCGTTTGCTCAGTCACAATGTCACTGTCAGAAGTCAAAGCGAGGGGGTTGTTAATTTAAAGGATCTTTGGGCACTTTACTGCATGAAGAATGATGTCCCATGTATCATCACGATGTTATTCTGCAAGCTTTTCACAACAAATTCAAACGCCAAAGGAAACACACCGATCTTTGGTGGGCCATGGATCTACAACCTCTATGAAGCTTATCGTGTGGATACGGAAGGAACCCGAAGCCCATATCCGATAGCCCTCAGCCTTGTTTATTGTGATAGCATGCAGATGATTCAGCGAATCGGGCAGAACCCAGATGTGTGGAGATTTTGTGACAGATATAACCAGGTTTGGGACCCAGAAGACCCTGCAGAAATGATGCTTTAGGATATGCATGAGAGGAGAGGATCACCGCCCAGACAGTACCGCCGCCGCGCCTACCATCAGCGAGGAGGCCCATCTTCATCAGGGGCCGGCCCAGCTCGTCACACGACATCCGATACTATTTCGAGGGTATATATGGACTCACTGATCAATTCTCAGCTAACACTACCGCCTCATTTAACAGTATTATAGAGCAAATGGATGCCTCAGATGCACAGTGAGCAGCCGAATATGCAGAGACGAGGCTAGAGATTGATCGGTTGGGCTATCACATGGACAGACAGTGGGGATCATTCAACCCGGACACGGGTAACTAATGACTAGCGGCACAGGTAGGTCGGGCATGGGCATGGTTTGGTGGTACTTTATGATATTCTTATTATGTGTGTTTTAAAACAATTTACATTCTGTCGTACTTGTGTTTATTTATTTGTTGGTTTGAATACTTTTATGGCCGTGAGTGCCAAGACATTATGGTAGGAACTAATTCAGCCCGATAGGGCAAGGGATGGATGATTCCATACCCAATTTTCAGCAGTTTATGCTTGTTTGTTTGTGGTTGTTTGCAGTTTTGTATTATACAGGTACAAAAACAGGAAAACAGACGATATACAAGGGACGCTCTGTCGAAATTTCGTTAACCCGTAGGGAAGTAACTCTCCATTCTAACCCACTATACTCAATCAGAATTTTTATCTTTTTCATGAATCTTTCTACATTGAGGACAATGTGAGATTCAAGTGTGGGGAGGGGAATTACTTGACCAATTGTTTGTTCAAATAATTATAAAAATTCTCTAAATCAACAAATATTTTTGCAGCAAACAAAGATTATTTTTAGAAAATCAGAAGAGAAATCCACGAAAATTTTTTCGCAAATAACCAATTAATAAAGGAAAGTGAAAAAGTAAAAAGAAGTTTTGTAATATTGAGAATAAATTTAATGCAAAATATGACGTTTATACCCAATTCCCCCGTTATAGTGAGATAAACCTCATGCCATATTCATTCCATATAAATATTTTTTCGGAAGCTTTGAGTGTGTCATATGTTTTGTGTGATTTAGAACTTGTCGCAATTATTCATTTCAAGACCGCACGAAGCGTTGTATAAGGAAGAAGGTAATGTTGTCACAATTCCATCAAACAATTCGCCAAAGTACAAAACCCCAAAAACCTTAAACCTAAACCCTACCACTTTATCCATCTCACCGGTAAAATACAACACTGGTCTTTTACCGGCAGACCCTAAAGAATTTGAAATGCATTCTTTCGATTTCAATTTCCTTTGCTGCATACATTTCACAAAACCTAGGTTGCCTTCATAACTTAGGGAGATAATCTTTCTCTTTAGCAATGAGGTGAGGAAAAAGTGACGCCAAGAAGAGCAAAGGCCACCATTTTGTGGAAATTCCAAAAACGCAATGAAGAGAAGAGCAAAAAGATACGAACGATGCTTAGGTTGCGGAAACTGGTCCCACGAAGGAAGATGTAGAAGGAGTCAAACTCAGTCTCAGCATGAATATACCGAACTAATGAGGGTGGGGGCTATTAGGCTCAAAGCTGAACGGTCCACTAGTGTTGGAAGTTATGTTCAGAAAAGGATTGAGGAAGAACTGATCCACATCCTCGACAAAACTGGTCTTGACGATCTGACCTTAAAAGAGTCACTAGGTCTCTAAAACAAATCGGGATGAAAAGCTAACTATCGAAGACATCTCAGAACCCCCGATTACCAGAAAAGTTGTATTTACCATCCTCCACCAAGAGCCCTTAACCACCACAAAATACCAAAATTCCAACTCACACAAAACCAACCCGTATTACTTTCTGATTTATGCAACCCTTCACAAAGGTGGAGATTTGAACTTGTTACAAGCTTATTTATCACAGGTTGCATTCTGACTAAGGGTGTTCCCATACATACATCACATGTATGATCAGATAAAAAATCGAGTGAGTGAACATTGTGAGAACGTGATGTTTTGCATAAACCGAAGCTCACAAAAACAAAATTCTCTTTTTTATTTATAACTAATTAAGATTGGTTATTTTGTTTCCATTTTCTCGGAGCTCGCTTAAGGGATGGCTATAATCCAAGTTTGCTGTATTTAGAGAATATTTATAAAAAGATTTCTTGAGTACAAGAAATGTTCAAGTGTGGGGATGTTTGATGTACATAAAATTATACATCTTTTCGGCATCAAATAATCTCTAAAAACTGCAATTTCTATCAAACAACATAGTATAAAAGGCTACTTATCATAATAAAAAGTAATTTCAGGTGAAACCAAGCCCCAAACAAAGAAACAAGCGAAAAAATGAAGAAAAACAGAAGAAAACATAAGAAAAACAAAGAAACACGCCCCCATGCCTCAAGAAACACGCCCCCATGCTTCTGAACACCAGAAAAGACAAAGATCTACAAAAAAAGACAAAAACTAGGAACAAAAGCACGGGACCGTGCCACTCAACCACAGGGCCGTGGTCACCTTTTAGAAACGACAAAATAAAATTAGCACATGTCACAAAAAGACACGGGGCCGTGCCTCAGGAAGCACGGGGTGATGGTGAGTCATCATGTACGATCTGACAACATGCAACTGGGACATGTAAGCACGAGGCCGTGCTTGATAAAGCACGGGGTCTTGCTTTTCTCTCCAGACAGCCTATAAATAGTGGCTCTTTTGCCATTTGAAGAGTGTGCATTGAAAAGAATTCTATCCGGTTTTCTCTTATTAAAACACACACTAACACTCACATAGAAGATTAAGTGAAGAGTTTGAAGGCTTGGAGGTCATCACCATCAACCATCATCATCATCCATCATCACTATCATTAAGAAGGAAGATCCATCTACATTTGGTTAGATCAATCCAAGTTTAATCATGTATTTGTTATCATCATTCATATTAATGTTTATCATCATGCTCATTATGAGCTAAACTCCTTTCACCATCTAAAATCTATGAAGAAGCTTTGTTCTACTTGATAACTATATAAAACACGTGACGTAGTCGAGTAAAGTACATGGTTATATTACAATTATCTTTTGATGAGAAATGTTTCACCATCTTAAATCACTAATTCAAAGTTGGTGGTTGTCAATTCTATTGGCAATTGTTCATGATCGATTCATGTTCTTGAATGATAGAAATACTTTGATACATTATCGAAACACGGATCCTTATATTGTACTTAGAAATGATGAGATATAAGTTATGATATATTTCTCTAAGTCTTGGGAATCCGAAAATGGCTTTGCTTAGGATTACATGCTAGTTAAAGAAATCATATGTTAATGGAATGTGTAATTATAACCTACATAAATCAACCAAGGGGAGGTTGTGTGACTAAACTACAACCACCCGAAGTTTTTAGAATTGGTACTTGAGAAATCGAAGTCAATCCTAATCCTTCTACTTTGCAAAACTACTTGCCAACTTAAATTGACATCATTGAGATGGCATGACATTAGGAAAGGGTGGACTTATAAATGCGCATGTTATCTCCTTAGTGCCAAAGATTCTCACTTAAGGTTTAAGGAGCTATCTATCATATATTGCTATGGCAAGTTTATCACATGTTTAAATATTAACTATCAATTTTAGAATGGAGTGGATTTTGATCTTAGATGGTAACCTTTGCATAATTGAACAACTCGTTTAGAATCTCTCGTCTTGGTCACCTATATACTATATATAAGTATTTATATTTTATAAAAAGTTCGAAAATTAACCCCAAAACGATTAAAACCTCCGATTAAAATAAAACAACGATTTGTTACTAGAAACACTTGTGTCCACGGATCGATACTTGGTTCTTACTAATACTATTCTACATATTCGATAGGTACACTTGCCTATTTTGTGTGTGTTTAGTCTTTGTAGAAATCACTTTTATAAATTTAAAACACGATGTTGTGCAAAAGCAAAAAGAATCCAACCTCTTATTTATATTTTATACCATACGCACGCACACATCAGCTGCCGCCCTTAGAATCCCGCTGCCAGAGGCGGTGCCCCCGGACCCCCGTTCGCTGAGGGTAATAATTAAGCTAGAAACGCAATATGGAAAGTGATAGTAATCATTGCGTGTAATTGTTATACCGTTAGCTGTGCACAGCCAAAGAAAGGAATAACCATTAACGGAAGAAGTAACCGAGTTCAGGTGAGTTTCTAGCCCCACTTCCTTGTTATGTTTTCGGGGTTGTGCGCATACTCGACGTGAAAGTGTGAATACACTTACCTTAAGTGGTAAGTGTATGCTATAATGTTTGATGTGGTATATTTATATATGTTATGAATGGATGTCTGTTGGTGCGTGAACGATCTTCGGATATTGCACGTGTAGACAGGGAAGGTAACGTTAGTCGGTGTGCGAACGATCTTCGGATATTGCGCGTACCGTCATTCGGGAATGATCCCCATGTGGTTATTAGTGTGTATATAAATGTTGTGATTTAACTTGGTTATTGTGTGAATGACGTAATGATATAAAGTGTGTTGTAGACAAGTAAAAGTAGGGTGTGATAGAAGTGGCAAGGGTCTAGTAAGGGTGTTAGTGGCATGACGATAGTACGTGGTGGGGTAAGCCTATACGTGCCTTCGTTATTAAGTGGCATAATGTGAGTGCGTGATAGGGTAAGCCTATACGTGTCTTCGTTATTGAAGTGGCATAACGTGAGTACGTGGGAGAGCAAGTATCTGTGTGCTTCCGTAAACAAGTGGTTAGGAGCAGTTAAGGGGTTAAGTGGTAAGGTGAACATGTTAGACAGTGGACTATGTGTCTTCGGATACGTATATAATGCATGTAATGGTTGTATGGTAAGTTGCTTGATTAACTAGAACTCACTCAGCGTAGCTGACTTTTAGTATGAACGCAGGTGATCAGACTAAAGAGCTAGAATGAGAATGGCACATGACATGGATTGAACGGCTGGCATCTGAATATGGAAGAAATGATGTTTTAAATATAATGTTTTGTGTTATGGTATCAAACAAAAGATCTAATGTTTTGTAACGAATGATTAAAGATTAACATTTCCGCGAAAGTTTTAATTAACTCTGATTTGTAAGAACTGTGTTTATGAGTTAATCCGACGCTAAAGTAGAGCTACCGGGAACGTGGCCTTACATAAGTAGTAAGGATCATTTATGCACAATGATGGTTACATAGATGGCGACGCAGGTAACCGTGTCCATGTAGGCTGGTTTCACTAGAGAGCATCTATATGCATATCGTGTGATAAGAGGTTCCCAATTAAATTGAAGGGAATGTTTTGTAGGATTGTTGTTAGACTGTCTACATTATACGAAACAAATTCCTGGACCATCAAGAAGATTCAAGTGCTTAAGTTGGAGGTACCAAAGATGCGGTTTTGTAGGTGGATGTGTGGGCGAGCAAGGTTGGACCATATATGAACTAAGTATATTTGATATGATACAAGAGAGGATATTAAGATGGTTTAGACATGTGAAAAGAAGACATATGGTGACACACGTTAGATCAATATAAAGCCTCATTGATGAGGGGATGAGAGGTAGCGACATACCAAAATTGATTTGGGATGCGCAAATTAGGCTGGATTTTATTGACTTGTACTTCTTTAACAACATGATCGAGGGTAGGACATCGTGAAGGTGTAAGATTAAGGTTGAGAACTTTTAAAGGGATCATACAATTATTCGGCTTTACTAATGCCTTAACGGCCAAGACCAACAACGCTTGGGTTTTACCAATGCACAAGTTTCATCGATCGAATATATGTAGTTTTATATATTTTATTTTTTTATATTTAATCTTTTTAAATGATAATTTGAGTAATTTATTTGTTGAGTTTTAACTCTCGGGTTATACCAACGTTGTTATACCGTAAAGAACGTATTAATATTGACCGAATTTGCGTTCAAGTTTTACCAACATCAGAGTTTCAGTGCTCAGGTTTACCAACGCACATCTTTTACTGATCGAATAACATTGTTTTAAGTGTATTATTTTTCATATGTTAATGCGACGAATTTATATTTTAGGTTTAATTATGGTACCATTACAAACGTAATCGATACTCACCGAATACGCGTTAACTCGCCACCATAATGCAAGCTCGGGTTTTACCAACCGAATAAAAAATGTTTTAAATATATTATTTTTTTGTAGTACGCTACACGAGTGCTACATTTTTATTTTGTTATACATATGTTAGTTTGATGAATATATTTGTTAGGTTTTGTTCCGATACCATAACAAATATAGGCAATACAATTCGCGACTAGGCCAAGTGGCCGACCAACATTGGTTTGGGTTATTTGGTAAATTAGTTCCGATACTGTAACACATGTACAAAATCGATTGAATTCACCTAGACTCACAACCTCAACGCTATGGTTTTATCAATGGCCGAGCTTTACCTACTGTCACCACTAGGGTTGTCAAAACATGTCAGGGCAACACGATAACTTGCGGTACTAAACACGAACACGACACGATAACTAATCGTGTCATTTTTCCAAACACGAACACGAATTTGTTTAGTAACAAGTTAATACGTTAAGAACTGTTAATGGATATGTTTAAAGACACAATAAATAATACATGTATAATGAAACAAAAATGTTTCAAAATGAACATAAAAGTCTTAGCTAATACATAATTTGCAGTATGTTTGAAACAAAAAAACCACAAATTTATTATATGCTTGAAACAAAAAAAAACCATAAAAAAAAATCATAACATCCATTAAAAATATAATATCTAGTGTTGACAAACAGGAATGGAACACCGTATGTTACAACTGACTCAACGATCGAGTTTATCATAGCTTGGGTTTTATCGACTGAATAAACATCCATTTTAAATATTTTTTATATGTTAATTCGACGAATTTGTATTTTGGGTTTAATTATGGTACCGTTACGAACGTAACCGTTCCCACCGAATATGCCTCAACTCGCCACCACAACGGAATGTTTTTACCGACCGAATAAGCATTGTTATAACTATATTATTTTTTGATACGCTATACCAGTGCCACTGCTTTTTTTTGTATTCATTATTTTAAAGCATTCCCATTCATTCCCCTATCTTCAAATTCAAAATTATACTAAAAAACAATGCATTTTATTTCTCCTCCACTCACAACACCTAAGCCACTTCCTATATTATAAAGAACTCTACTCACAAAATATAGTGGATGGAAGGTAAATACCCTTAGAGTATCCACAATGGGATGTTTTTGTGTGTTTTTAGAGTAGATAGATGGCGAAGTGGAGGAAAGAGTGAGTGATGTGGGGTGAGAGATGACAGTTTTGTTCTTTCCATAAAGGCACCCAAAAACATCATCGTAAGAGCGGCTTGGAGAGATGAGAGAGGAGAGATAATTTATGCTTTTAGAGGTTGTGTTTGGGGCAAGTGAGAGAAAATATTTGATTGGTAGGAAGATGTTATGTGACATTGTAAAAAACACTAAAAATAACCTTTATTGTAGATGTTTTAATAAGTTAATTTGACTAATATAATTTATAGGTTTTGTTCTGATACCTTACGAATGTAGCCAATATAATTCGCGTTGACTCATCACCGCATAGCCCAAGTTTTATTGACCGAATTTACAGCATAATGTGCGGGTCAATCACTGGTATATACTAAATATTTCCTTTGTGAAACGATATGGGCCACTGATCCACACAATCATCTCCATTTCCCGAATACCAAATACTACTTTAGAGAGGAAACCCATCATTTGTGAGAAACGACCCAACATGAAACCCCTATTTTTTTATCTATATGACATTTTTTTTAAACAAAGAAAACTTATAAACTATAAAATCGTTGAATACATATAACTTTAAATTTTAATTAAACTTAATAAGAACAATATAAAAAAGGTTTCAACACCAAGACAAATATAAGGATTAGGCTAAACTTACCCTCTCTATTTGTCATACAATAGTTTTAACAATTTTAATTAACATATTAACCCACTCTAACATTTTCTTCATTTTACAGTTTTCTTTAAAGTATTAATAAAAAACTCTAAATTTTTTATGTTTATATAAAAACAAAAATGCTTTTAAAACTAAATAAAAATTAATTATAAGATATATATAAAGAATAGTGGTATAATAATGTCTTTATAAAAATGATAAAAAAATATATTATATATTTTTTCTTATTATGTGCATGAGATTAATGCACCTGAATATATAACCATAATTGTTGATCAAGACACATGTTATTTAATATTTTATATTATTTATTAAAATTTAATACGACTTTTTATAAGGTTGTAAACTCTCTCAATAGTTACTTTTTAAACACTTTATAAAAAAAAGTATAAGAAAAAAAATGGTATAAAGAAGAAGAAAAAATATTTTTGTTTATTTTAAAATAATGTTTTAAATTATATATATATATATATATATATATATATATATATATGAGAGAGAGAGATATTTTTAGAACCTTGATAAATTGTAAAAACTTTAAAAACTCAATATGGACGAGACATTTAATTAAATGAGTATGAAATATGTGTCTGAGAATAAATTTGATTAAAAAATTAATCAGGAAAGAGAATAAATATTTTTGATGATTACACAAGTTTAAATGTTGGTTACACATGTGTAATAAGTTGATTCGGTGTGTAAAGAAATACTGTATTTTTTTACGTTACTTACACTTACGTATTACATATTTGTAAAAACAAATTCAAAAAAATTTATTTACATTGAGTTCTTTCGAGTTCTTAGAACTCAAAGTGTTTCTTAAAAGAAATCAAACATATACATACATACATATATATATATATATATATAGGGGGATATTTTGAGAACTTGATGAGTTTTAAGAACTTTAAGAACTCAAATTTTGGACCACACATTTAATTAAAGATATGAAATATGTGGCTGAGATTAAATTTAATAAAAAAATGAATCAGGAGAGTGAAATAAATATTTTTGATGATTACACAAGTTTAAATTTTAGTTACACATGTATAAAAAGTCGATTCGGTGTGTAAAAAAATACTGTAATTTTTTGTACATTACTTACACTTACGTATTACGAATGTGTAAAAAATATTAAAAAAACAAAATAAAATTGTTACGTTGAGTTTTTTCGAGTTCTTAAAACTCAAAACGGTTCTCAAAAGAAATCAATCATATATATATATATATATATATATATATATATATATATATATATATATATATATATAGGAAGGTTATAATAAGAAGTAGATTTTTCCTAAGAAGTATAGAAAATGTGTTTTCACCATTAGATCTAATAAAACACACCGCACTATAAACACACCACAACTAAAATAAAACACACCGCACAATAAACACACCACGACTAAAATAAAACACATCGCACAATAAACACACACTTTTCATATCCACCATCCGATCGACATATCTAACGCAACATATTACTTTTTACACTTCTTAGACACACTCCACTTCTTATTTTAACCCCACCCTATATATATATATATATATATATATATATATATATATATATATATATATATATAAGGGTTAAAATAAAAAAGACGTAGTTTTGTAGGAAGAGTAGAAATGACATAAAATTTAAAGTTAGGAAACTATGTAGCATAAATCCTATATATATATAACACGGGATGATCTAAATAATTAAGTTACAAATAAAGCAATACATAATGTATATAGAAAAATGTATTAAATCTATGCGTGTATCATTATACATAAATTGATTTTATTTATATCAAAAAATGATTTTTTCAAAAAAAAATTAACCTAATAAAAAAATATAATGCACATGCAAAAACATACACAAGAACACTCAATTTATTGAAAATTTATTCTCAGTATCATATATGTATAATTAAAAGAAATTTGGTTATGAACGAATTTCTGAAAATACTTCTCATATAATAATAGTTTTAAGCTACACCATGAAAAATATTATTTTGATAAGTTTGAGATGCTTCTTAACTTTGTCAATTGACAAAAAAAATAATATGTTAACCCATTCAATTTTGTGAATGTTTTTCTTTACTTAAGTTTTTGTACGACATGTTTCACATACAACATTCTGATCACTATTTAAGGAAAAATCAATAATGACACAAATATTTATAATTTGATAAAAGTTAAAAACATTGATAGGCCTGGAGGAGGCATATCGAAGGTGTGTGTCATTTTTTCTTAAATTTTAATAGTCATGGGAAAAATATTCAACGTACAAAATCCCGAATCTTTTGACTATTTCAAAAATGTCATTAAAAGTAAATTCAAAACCCAAACTTTTATTTGTTTCTCATTTTCAATTCAAACATTTGAACCCGTAATAAGTTTGACGATAAATCTATGTGCATTCTCAAATTTAAAAAAAAATTCAAATTACCCATTTTTTACCCGTAACAAATTTGAGCCAAATGTAGTTAATTTGTACAAAACGATTTATTTACCAACTTTTAACTCGTAACAATCAAATTTATGTTCCACAAAAAACCCGAAGCAGTCCTTGATAAAATAACCCAAGAAACTAAATATGATAAACTTTATTATATTTGAAAATGATTGGTATATACTATCCTTACAGCTTAACACATATATCTATAGTTTACTAAATTAACCGAAAAATAAATAGATAGATTTAAATCATATATTTATAATTTATAAGTTTATATGACAATGTACAAAAAACAATAGATAAATGGATTTATTTTTATAAAATGGATAAACTTTTAAGCATATATTTATAATTTAATGATTCAAAAAATTACTCCGTAAATTAAAAACATATTAGAGATTTTTTTTTAAAAATTTATAATCTAACAATATACATATTATAATTTGTTAATGATAACATTTAAAATTATATTTTTTTCAATATTTAACTAACACGGTTTTTTGTTGATTTTTTGGATTTAACCATGTATGCTGTGAAATATATTCTAAGAATGTATAATATTATAATATGTAAATACTTATTTTTATAAAAGTGTATAGATTTAATATAAATAGAGTTTAAAAAATTATGAATAAGTTAATCATACTATAGACATAATATAAATGAGGTGTAAAAGGAAAACGAATAATTATTCATCTATGACATATATTAGTTTTGGAGGGAAAAAAGTTTTGCGGATTAACTACAAACTGACACGTGCCTACAATTATTTTACTTTATTAGAATAGGTAGACACACACACACACGCACACACACACACACATACATATATATATAATATATATATAAACGAAAACTCCCTATTTTTTCTCAAGCCACCAGATTGCATTATTTGTAAATGGTGATTTCTCATGCATTTGACCCGAATTCACGGGTATGGGTCACACTAAACCCCGATAACCATTAAACGGGTTATAACTTCTCAGTATATTAAAAATTAATCTCACCAAATATATGATATAAAAATCTTATAAAATAGGGATGTATTAAAAATTAATATTTAATTTAAAAAAAAGATATTATAAATAATTATGAAACAATTTTATAGTAAAAAAATAAACGGGTCATGGGTCTCATCAAACCCAGATAGCTTTTAAACGAGTTATAACATCTCATTTATTTGTAAAACACTTTCATCAGCAAACCCTACATATATTATTAATTTCCTTACAATAAAAATATATTAATATTAGAAACACGTAAAATGTAAAACAAACCCCGTAATCAAACCCTAATTTAATTTCTCAATATGGATTTAGTTGCAAGATTTTTTTTCTTTTAAGTTTAACTTAAATGAAAAGTTTCACAAAATAATATCCAAATTATTACAATGAACATAAACGAATAAATATAAAAATTAAGTAGATAATTTATTCAACGTTTCATTAAAAAATGAACAAACCCAACATAAATTAATCAAAATATGTTCAAGTATATTATTAAATTCTTACAATAAATAAACTAAAATATAACAAAATACATTCACAATATTAGAAACGAAATTATAAACAAAAAAACTTTCTCTAAAAAGGTAAAAAAAACATTTTTAAAACTAATAATAATAATAATAAAATATAACAAAAATTAAACAAAAAGTTTAAATCGTATTAATGTGAAACTTAAATAAGGGGGTATGTTTGGTAAAAATAAAGAGGAGGGGGTAGGTTTAGCAACATTCAAAATATAAATCTCAAAATAAAAAGAATTTTTTAGAAGAATATGTTTAATAAATTTGCAATTCCTATAAAAATAAGATGTAAAAGGTAAGTGACATTTTTATATATGCTGGTCCAAGTGGATGTTAAAAAACACATGTCCTGATTCACCCTTTAGGTTTAGGATACTCTCGAACTCAAGATGATGTATTCTCAAACGAAATAAAATCTTGCATTAAAATGAAACCTAGTACAACATATCTTCCACATTTATGTTTCTTGATTTCTTCTTGATAGACAAAGCCTGGAGTTTTGGTATCTAGTTGAATCAATGATAAAGAGTCAACAGTTGATTGCTTCCTCTAAACATATTTAACTTAGTTTCTTTATCAATTCAGAAAGTATGCCGAATTCTATACCCTTTCAAAAATATATTTTTTGTTTGTAGTTTCTTTTTACAGATTCTTGAATATCTTTGTAACTACTTGCAATATATATAAAACGTGTGTTGTTTCATTCTCCGTTTGATTACTTGATGTTATTGAATGTAATCGACTCGATTGATAAGGATCAAGAAACTATGGCTTAACTATTTTATCTTGTTGAGTCGAGTGGATAGTTGTATTGTGGTTGAAAAAATAACTTTGAGTTAACTTTGATGAGCATCTAAAATAGGGGTGTGCACCATGCGTTTCAGTGCGATTTGGGACTAAAACCGAATAGAATACCAAACAATCGGTTTTTTGTTTATTTTTTAAATCGTTTCGGTTTTCTCAATTTTGGGTTTTCCATTTTCTGGTTCAATT
This sequence comes from Bidens hawaiensis, assembly GCF_021521415.1. Classification (NCBI taxonomy): domain Eukaryota; kingdom Viridiplantae; phylum Streptophyta; class Magnoliopsida; order Asterales; family Asteraceae; genus Bidens; species Bidens hawaiensis. The sequence continues at coordinate 509,869 of NW_027491896.1, read as the reverse complement.
TGATTTTGAATTCGAGTTTGCTAATCAGGCTAGTAATTTCCGGGCCAAAGAAATTTGACCCGTGATATTTTGAAATTGGTCCTCACACTTTTTTAAAAAAATTATCATTAAGCAATTTCATAAAATAGTAACCAAGTTTCAAAAGTGATTCAATTAGGTTACTTCAAGTTTAGAAAGTGTTCTAGTTAAGTCACTCAAATTTTCATATTTCATTAAATTAAATGTTTTAACATTCTTTTTATTTTGTTTTACATAATAAAATCTCTCCTTTTCTCCCTACATGTCTTCTCTTATTCTTTAGCTATCAGGCTTGTTTCACAACACGTTATTAACACGAGTTGCTGCTTGAAGATGGCTTGTATTGTCGTTAGATCTGGATGCCTCTTCAATTGGATAAATGGTACGTTTTCTTCTCACAATTTATCTAACAGCATCATGAAAAGGATTAATTATTACTGCTCTTAAAAGAAAGATGTAATGAGTTTTTCGATTGCAACAATGGAATTTGCATTTTACTCGATGTCCATTATCTGAATTTGGAAAAAGGTTATTAAGGATTTATTGAGTTGAATATATAAATTTGTGATGGAAACGTGAGCTTCCATGTTTATTACTTTGTGTTGTAACAGTAAATTTTATAAAAGTTAAATATTTGTAGGAAATAAAAGAAGAGATAAACTAGAATTAATAACATATATTATTTAGTAAGATTTTAATCATTGTTTTAATTAAGTATGATTATGACCGAACTTCATATTTTGTGCATAATATTTGTGATTGTCACAAATTTCCCTGTCGGAGTTGCCGGGTCTGTGAGTTACCAGCCATTCCTACTCTTTAAATTCAATGAACATGTCTATATATGCTTGTTGTCGGTTTGTTATCTTTGGGAAAGATAAACAAACATATATTTTTTTTTAATATGCATTTTAGTTTTTTTTCTTTAAGTAATTTTTTTTAAAGAAATCAACTCACTCATGGCTATGGTTATTGTACATGTTTATTGTTTTATTTTGATAAATGAATAAGTAATATGAATAAATAAATACATAAACTGATTGCTAAAAGAAAGTCAATGTCTATATAATTTTTCAGTTTTTATGTGTAAATCGATAAAGTCGATCTTTTGTTCCTAAACTTACGGTGAGTTGTTAGCAAATTAATGGATGATTTTCATAAAAAACTTTTGATAAGGGCAAATAAGAATTCTATACTTTTGTCCTTTTAAGTTTTAAATGAATATTATTTTTAAACTAAAGAATTTTATAACAAACAAGTGAAAAAATTATTCTGGAATTTTCCATGAACTCACCATTAATGAATATTGCGACATTGGGTGATATAAAAAGATACAAGTTATTATGAAATATGTGCTGAATGATTGTGTTTTTATTAAATAGATTTAGAGATTTGATCTATAAGATTAGTGGCCCAAACACAAGAAATTAATATAGTTTTTCAAATTTGTAACAAATTAGATGGATTAAATCAAGTGATCGATTTATGAATATTATTATATGCTACTACAACAAAATTAATTTTAATCTATTTGTTGTGTTTGCTATACAATTACATATGTGATATTAATGATCAAACCAATATAACATAATCAAGTTGATATGAACTTTATTAAGTCTCTTAAATTGCATTTAAATTGTTGATTTATGAACTGAACACTTATTTGCGATATGATTTCTTACTTATTTGCATATAGATCAATATCAACTAAACCATCAAGATGTTGATAACTGAGCACGATACTATCACATATTATTTATTTTAGTAATGGCTCTTTATTTCATATATGGTATGTCTTATATTTGTGTGTGCATCCTCCTTATGTTTGATATATTTTGATTCGTTATACCATGGCAGGATAATAATACATAACTCATATATTTATAGTTGATGAAAATGAATTAACTTGTTTAGTAAAGCTTTATTATAGCTCAATATACATGTTAACATGTTATGTATTGTATAATTTGACTTGATTTATATGCTATTATTTATTTATATACATAGTATTGAATAGAACAGTTAAACCAAAGTTTTGTTTTATATTACTCCTATGAAAGAATATAATTATGCTTATATTATTTGACGAGAAAGAATATTGTAAGTAAATAAGATAAATCAACTTTTGTTTGTCAAACATAAGATATGCTCTTGGTGTAGCATATCATTAAAGCATATGAAAGGTTTGAAGTGATTATGTATCCGTTCTTTGAGAAAATTATGAATAAACCATGAAAATGGTTTGGTTTAATATCATTTCCTAAAGTGAAATAACATGATCGCTTGAAACGATAGTACAATGTCATCTCATATTTATAGCATTGTATTAAAGAAGCATAATACATATACGATCATAAACCTGCAGTTTATGGATCATGATTATATAATGGCATGACCGGTTAGACCACACCGAGTCAATGATGTGCAATATATTGAAAAACCAAAAGATTCTTCGTAATAACTAAATATGATAAGTTTGCTTTCAAGGGAAATTATTTATTTACCAACTGAAAGAAGGTGTGAATCTCTAAATTTTATGGAATTGAGAAAAGGATACGCATATCCTAACATGATACCATTTAGTGTTTTCAAAATCGATGCATCGTCTAAATGGTTATCAAGATCTGTTGTTTGCATGATCAATGACTTAGCTAATAAGATAGCAAGCGTATTATTCCATATTGGTATATTTACATTTGGTATAAAAATGAATTTAATTCCCAAGTGAATAATGATAATTGGAATAAGTGTTGAACTTCATAATAGATTATGTTCTTACATAAAGTGTTTTGTTAAAGACGATTACTCAACGTCTATAATTGGTTGCAAAGACAATTATCACGAGAGCAAAGGTTCATATTTGTATTTGAGTACATATGATTTACATGTCTTAAAAACACATTCACATCAAGCCAACAAGTTATGATACTTCCTCCCCATTGTAATTGGATTTTGGTCAGTAATCAAGTATTTCTCATCTAATATTTCGTGTGTGTTATATACCAAAATTAGTCCACCGTAAGACACAAAGATGAGACCACAAAGGAAGTTGGGATTTTTTGTCGATATTAAATGTTATCTATGATTATATACTTAGATCTATTAATGAGATATTTGTTTATGGCTCATTAGTTTTCACTTTAGTGAATCAACATTCCCAACATTAGGGGGAGATATAAAGCAGTTAGAAAACGAATTTAATCGGAATGAATTATCCTTGATCTTCAAACTTATATGAACTAGAAGTTCAAAGGATAATTCATGTATGAATATTAATGAATCAATTACCAGACGATTCACTAACCAAAAAGAAGTGTTTAGCTAAGACACCCATACGAACTGCTAATGCTCCAATTAATAAATGTCTCAAAAGGACAAAAGCATATTGATAATAAGTCTAATGCACGCGTGTGGCATGGTAGACCGGTCGGTTCAAAAGGTAAAATTTCCTCGAAAATTGGAGCAAGTAATAAAGATGGTCAAGTCGAGGTGCGATAAAGGTCTCTTAAAAGACATTAGACATGATGGTTCTTGAAAAATCTCAGGTACCTGAAAACAAAGAGCTCTTAGTAAATTAAATTGTATCATGTCTATAAAGATATATGGAATCGAAATAAAGTCGACGTCGTTATAATTTTATTTATATATATAATTAGCGCTTGAATATATGATGAGGATCAAGATTGTAAATCTGCCTATAAACAATGATTGGCAAAAGTGAAAAGACGCAAATAAGGCAGAGTTGAATTCTCTAAATAACGGAGAGTTTTTGGACCAACAGTCCGTACAACTAAAGTTGTAAATTTGTTAGATACAAACATGTTTTTTATGTGAGTTATGAAAACTCAATAAAGTGATATAGGGCAAAATTATTGGCACACGGATTTTTCAAAGACCCATGATTAATTATGAGGAAACACATTCTCCAAAGGTGGAATCAATGACTTTCCATTATCTAAATAGTCTGGTAATAATACAAAGAGCGAATTGATATGCGTCTAATAAATATTGTGATTTAGTTGATACTGAAAGTTTACAAGAAAGTCTTCGAAGGATTTGAATTATCAAATCATGTAAATTAAATTCTCGAGAACACTATTACTCATGTTGTATACATATTCATATTTGAATATGTTACAAATATTGAATATTTGAACATAAACAAAACTCCTGAAGAGTTTTCTAAGGTAGTTGAATACTTGAAAGGTTAAGTGATACATCTTAATGATTGAATTCTTGTACATCAATAAGCATACACATAGAAGAGAATGCAGATGATGAATACAATATCTCAATAAACAAAGAAATTATACAATATGGATTTTTGATATGTGATACAAAATGATGTGTTAATGAGAAGTTTATGAAGCAAAAAATCCTGGAAAAGTGAATGTGTATGCATAAGTTGTCAAGTTAAAAAGAAGTCCATGATGGATTGGTAAATGCATGGATTTATGCTTATTAAGTATGGATTAAATTATTCGGATTGAGCTTGATACAAATCAAGAGATATTTTGATAAAGAGGGAGATAAGTTAGATGTAATTAGCCATAATTTTATCAAAATTTCACTCTTAAAAGTTCTTTATAATCATACAGTGATGATGTAAACATCATCGAGAGAAACTTATGAGCTTTTAGCGAGAAAGTTTTTTTTAAAAGTCCTTGACACGATGTGATTATTGCTTGACTTATAGTTCGAGTATATGTGTAATTATATATTATATGTTTATAAATCCACCAAAGTGCATATAGAAAATGTTAAGACATTTTACCATGGACATATTTAATCCTTTTAGCATGTTAAAGGATGTATACCAATGGCTCTATATCATTTCCTATATGAATATGAAATATTATTGGTTCATAAATACCATAATTAAAAGAGTATGTGCATTATGTTCTACTGCTAGCTATATATGATTATTATTTTATTTATTTATATTTATCTGCTTGTGCCCTACTAGGAGACAAATTGGAATGGGTTAAAACATATATTTCATGTATGTGTTTATAATTTACTAACCCATCAAAACAAGTTTGGTTAGTCTTGTTAATGCAGAGAAACACAACAGGATTATAATGTTTACCAGATGAAGTAATAAAAGTTTTCACGTGAAGATCATACAACATTATTCAACTTAAGGATTCAAATGTTAAAGGACGAAGACGCAAATGATTGACTACAAACGTTTTGGGCAACTTTCATAGAAGATCGATATTTACCATTTTAACGGATACATAAATCAGGGGGAGACAATATGCGCTGCACTCTTTTTCCCTTAGCTATGGTTTTTGTCCCACTAGGTTTTCCTAGAAAGGTTTTTAATGAGGCAGCATCTCCAAGCGTATTAAGTTGATTACCAAGGGGGAGTGTTATAAATATATATTATGGTGTTTATCAATACCTAATATATATTTATAACAATTTTTTGTTTGTATTTTCTTTTTACAAATTCTTGAATATCTTTGTAACTACTTGCAATATATATAAAACGTGTGTTGTTTCATTCTCCGTTTGATTACTTGATGTTATTGAATGTAATCGACTCGATTGATAAGGATCAAGAAACTATGGCTTAACTATTTTATCTTGTTGAGTCGAGTGGATAGTTGTATTGTGGTTGAAAAAATAACTTTGAGTTAACTTTGATGAGCATCTAAAATAGGGGTGTGCACCATGCGTTTCAGTGCGATTTGGGACTAAAACCGAATAGAATACCAAACAATCGGTTTTTTGTTCTTTTTAAATCGTTTCGGTTTTCTCAATTTTGGGTTTTCCATTTTCAGGTTCAATTTGATTTTGAATTCGAGTTTGCTAATCAGGCTAGTAATTTCCGGGCCAAAGAAATTTGACCCGTGATATTTTGAAATTGGTCCTAACACTTTTTTAAAAAAATTACCATTAAGCAATTTCATAAAATAGTAACCAAGTTTCAAAAGTGATTCAATTAGGTCACTCAAGTTTAGAAAGTGTTCTAGTTAAGTCACTCAAATTTTCATATTTCATTAAATTAAAGGTTTTAACATTTTTTTTCTATTTTGTTTTACATAGAAAATCTTTTTATCTTTTTTTTTATGTTGACTTTGAATTATGACGTGGATTTTATTTTCTATTTTTAAATTTTAATATAACTAACGTTTATTATTTAAAAAAAAATATTTACATATATTGTAAATTCCGACCCCACTTCTTATCCACCATTTCTTTCTTGACACACAAAAAAATCGGTGAAACTCGTTTGAAGATTTAGTGACCCGATTTGAAGAAAAAATGCATGAGCGACCTAATTGGAACACTTTTACTACTTGGTTACTATTTTATGACATTTTCCCTCAATATATAATAGAATATCGTATATATTGGTCTAGAATATTAAAATGATTTAATTTCATCTAAATCGACAAAACATAACCGATTAACGTTAAAAATAAAACAATTATCCAAGTGTATAAAACATAAATGATTCGACGAAAAAGTAATTCAACAAATCAGCCTTTTAGTTTTTCTCAAACACAAAACCGAACCAAAACTGATATTTCAGTTTTTACTAAAGATTAAACCGAACCTTCGGTTTCTAATTACGCTTGATGTATTTTTTTTGGTTTTTTCGGATTCGAGTTCGGTTTTTCAGTTTCGTGCTCACCCTTAAAATATGTTTGAATGTTTTATTATTATTTTTTTCAATGTGACAAATAAAATATTTAAATATCTATGTATGAGATAAACACATCACAACTCCTAAAACGTATTGAAAAGTTTACATCTTAAAAATCTCAGTTCAATCCTTATTTTGATAATAAAACTTTATAATTACATATAGTTTTTTAATTACTTACAAAGTGGAGTTTCGTTTTTAACTATATAACCACCACCTTGACAATTTCATTGGACAAAATGTGGGTCATGGTTAATAAAAGATGTAAAGAAAACAAATAATAGACAAGAAAAATTCATGGAGGATTATGCTTTATAGAAAGGAAAGGGTATTAATATTCCTTGTCTTTACAACCCGGCAACTTTTCCTTTTGTTGGCTAAAAGTCACAAAACACGTCTTCTTGGAAGGATCAACTTGCCACTACTATAAATCATTATATCCCGTGATTCACATTTTTGTCAATATATTTACTTATATTATATCGGAAGGTTTGGATCTATAATTTTCATTTTATTATTTTTATATATAGTTGTTACATGATGTACTATGGACTCATAGGCCTAAGTTAAGGCTTAGGGCGAAAGTCCAAGTTTAAACAAATGACAGGCCCATTATTTTACTTTAGAAAGATTAAAGAACAAAAAGCAGATCGATCTAAAATGGGTCAGCTCGGGTCAACAAATGTAGGGTTTTGTTATACAAGTTTTTATCAGTAATTCAGATGTTAATCATGTTAGTGTTGTTTTGCTCTGCTAGTTAACAAAATTGTGGAAAAAAAACTATACTAAAATTGTTGTGCCTTCTATAAACATTTGATCAGACATTTAATGTGCTATATGTACTATAAAATAATTAAACATATAGACATAACACATTAACAAACAAACAGAAAATAAAGCTTGGATAATTATAAAAAAATAAAAGTAAAAAGTTTTTACTTGATGCTTCTACTAGAACTAGAACATTTTGTATCTCTTGTGCCCATTGTCCATTGATGACTTCTTTCTCAACAACCAATAAGCCATAGTTAATAAGATAACGCATTCTCATTTTGGTTTACACTCCTTCACATTTGGATTAACTAATGTCTTCTAACCCTCGATGCGAGGTTTTGAGCGCCTAGGCACGTCACCGATGTTTCCTCAGGCCTACTCTATATACGTATGCGTGTTCATATTTAACATGCATATATTCATGGTTTTCTTTTACTCGTTTTCGGATTGAATGAGGCTTTTGACATGTTATGAAATAACATTTTGTACCGAGCTAAAACTACACTCAGTTAAGTTCAAATGGCAGAAGCTCAATTTAAGCTTTTTTTTTTTAAATAGCTAATGTTTTATATATATAATTTACTATAAAACGATTACAATAAAGTGGCAGGCAAACGGGCAACAAGCTACGCCGCAACCTCTTTTTGAATAGCAATACCAATCCTGCTAAAAACGAAGCTTTGGAACCTAGAAGCTGAAGAGGTTCCATGTTTGTTCAATTTAAGCTTGATTTAACATAAAAGACGGTAAACCGCTTTTAATCTTTCTTGGATCTAAATGTTTAACAAACATCATTGTTTGTTCAATTTAGGTCCTATACTCCTATGAAAATAAACTAGAGACCTAGAGAAAACACAAATGCTATGACTATTGACAATAGCATAACTGAAACTAAACACAATAAAGACTAGTAAAGTCCGGCCCATTTAGTAAAGTCCAAGAGGACACCACTACACGTCTACACCAGTCACACCACTTCATAAGAGAACAATATAGAGGAACGCTTTATGGTTCATACGCAAATAATATACACCGGTACGCCCCGAGCTCAACCAAAACTATATATATCTAATCTCTACCATCCACAAAGCTCGAAGGGTCAAAGTTATTCCACAAATAAGAAAAGATTTTTGATTTAAAAAACCTTTAAAATTAATAATAAAAAAATCATAACTCAAAATATAAATAAAAAACAAAATTAAGTGAAAAAACAAAAGTGTTTCTTCAATCGTACTTGTTCAAAAAAAATGTTAAGAAAAAAAAATCATTGTGCATTTTTATTATCATTGTATTTTTTTGTTTATTTATGTAATTGATTGTGTCTTTTTTGCTTGACATTGTGTCTTTTTTTTTTCTCTCGATATTATGTTATATTATTGAACATTGTGTTATATTTTGCTCAGGATTATATTATATTTTGTAATTTATTGTGTTTTTTGTTTATCATTGTGTTTTTTGTTTATTATCCTCATTGATTTTTTTGACTCGACACTGTCTTTTTTTTAAAAACTTCTTTTTTGTTTTTATATATATTTTGATTTTTGATTTTATTGTTATTTTTCTTAAATTTTTTTGGAAGGGGTTTTTAGGTCACAAATCTCTCTCACACTTCATTGTTTTTTTGTATTTCTTCGTATTTTAAACTTTTCCATCCCCGAGTACCATCATTCAAATTCTAATCCATTAATATCACTTAAAGCCATTGAAATAGATTGAATTGCCTGCTCAATAGTAAACCAGCCAACCAACATACACTTTTCATAATTCGGTTCATAAAATAATATGAAGTATGTTTTAAAGAGATAATTATGAGTCCTTGTATTAATGGATACACGCAAGATGTGACCCCAATTCTCAAACCGTGGAATATATTCAAATGACTCCCTTTATCAGATCCGTGTAAGAAAATCATGAAATGACTATTATACCCCTTTCCGACGCTAACTTTACATCCCCATACTATAGAATTATTCAATTTGTGTCCCCCGTCATAATTTCTCTCTAATTTTTAAATTTTCGGACTTTTTGAATTTTAAACCTCAAAGTTCTAAAAACATCAAATTTGCCCCTCAAAACTTTTTGTAAAATTTTATCCAAATATTTATAAAACCTTTATTTTTTTTAGAAAAATATAACATCAAAGTATATAAAAACTTCACTTTTACGTGTAAAAACTTTTAAAAAATACCTTTGAAAAACTTTTATAACAAGCTATATAAAATTTTATTACATAACTTAAAATAATTATACTTTTTTAAAATAATTATACTTTTTTTAAAAACTTAAACATGAATTTATATACGATTTCATTCCAAAACTTAAAAAAAACTTATCATTTTTTTAAACTTTTACATCAAACTTTAACATCATACTATATAAACCATCCAATATCCAACATAATCATCCAATATAATAACATAATAATTCATCAGATTACAAAAAAACACGGTGATCATTAATGTTATTAAACCTAGAAATCCACTAATACTAGTAAACCTAATAATTATAATAATCCTAATAATCTCCCGCTAGCGGCACAACTACGCCATAAGAGGCTACTCCTAACTGTAATCGAGCAACAACTGGCGAAAAAATGGCAAACCACACTCAATGTGCACCATCAAGTGGTTGGAATCCATGGTCACACGCAACCCGGCTACAATAAAATAATTTCTTTTATAATCGGACCTTACTATATTTATCAAAACGAAAATAATTAAACTAGTGTTTTACCCTTAAAGTAACCGGATCAGACCTTGCACTGATGTTGAGCTCCATCGGTGTGAGGACGGTGATATTGGGTCGGACAAAAAGATGAGACGGGTGGAGATCAGAGTTGACTTGGAAGATCTGGGGTTTACGTGGAGTCGAGATGGTGCGACGGTAGAGTGAATTAGAGAATCAATGGAGTGGAGGTGATGCGACGATGGTGGTGGGGATCAGATTATTGGTGTTGATGCGACAATGGTGTGAATGGAAGATGACGATAATGGTGCTTGGGGATTGAAGAATCAGTGGTGTGCTAAATGAGTGGTGTGTCTTGGTGATGGGTGGTGGTTTCTTGGTGTGCTTCGACAAGTATTCAATGAAGAAGAAGAAGGGGAGGTGAGGAAGACGAAGGAAATTATGAGGAAGAATGGAGAAGAAGAGTTGTAGGTGTGAGGAAGAAGAAGAGAAAGTGTGTAAGTAGAGTGTGAATTCTTGCCCACTGAGAAAAGGAACAAGACTCAGGTGTTTTAACCCGGTTACCCGAGGGAGATAAATGTATCACCAATCGTCCAATGTCCATTTCCGAGAATGTGTCAAGTTTTAAGTAATTTTTGCAAACCCTTAATGTTGAGCATGCCACATACTATATTCTTCTAAATGTTGAAATTTTTGGACGTAAGTTTGGACTCTAAGTCAGATGTCGGTGAATTTGAGCGATCAATAATGACAAGTAGGTCACAATCGATTATGTTTCTTAATTACAATATGTTTCCTAACTGTTTTGTTATTATGATTGGTAATATCTTGAATAGAAAGTTATGTTAGTCTATATAAATAGAGTTATGATTAAACATTATAGAGACATACGAGAGATGCAACCGAGTAAGGGTTCATTAAGAAGAGTCCAACCGAGTTAGGGTTTATCAAGAAGAGTCATTTTGAGTTAGGATTTAAGACATTGTAATCAATTTTTTGAGTTATATCTTCTGATTAATAAACGAGAGTTATTTGTTTAGTTCGCGTATGATTATTGATCGGGACTTGAATTGGTATAAGAGATCTCAAAGAAGATTTTTTTAATGATGTTCTCGTGTTTTTATTTGGGAACAAGAGATGATCCCAGAATATTGATGTTCGCTCGATTAGATGACAAGAATTGCAATCAGAGGAGTGTGCATGCGAGTTCATACGACCGAGGGAATGGTCGGGGACAAGATCACATAGATAGTTGAGTTTGTGAAAGCAGAAAGAACAGCTTCTGATCAAGGGGAGTTCCGGGTTATCAAGACCAAAATGATGAGGACCAAAATAGTGCTAAATCCGTGATGATCAAGATCGTGGTACGAATTAGATACATCAAAGGAGACAAGTTAAAAGTCAAAGACCACTTATTTTGAGTCGGAAATTTGGTGGGGGTTGGGTGGGGGTGATTGTTAAACGGACTTTCGGAGTCCAATTCACAAGTCGGTGAACTCGAGGGACCAATAATGTCAAGTAGGTCATAGTTGTTAATGTTTCTTAATTACAATATGTTTCCTAATTGTTTTGTAATTGTAACTGGTAATGTCTTAACTAGCAAGTAATTAGTATATATAAATCAAGTTATGGTTAGACATTAAAGAGAAAAATGTGGATTGCGACCGAGTTATGGTTAATCAAGAAGAGTCAGACCGAGTTAGAGTTAATCAAGAAGAGTCAAACTGAGTTCGAGTTCAGCCAGAAGAGTCAAAGAGAGTTAAGGTTTAAGATATTGTGTAACCAGTTTTTTAAGTTATATTTTCTGTTAAACAAATAAGAGTTATTTGTTTAGTTCTTGTTTGATTATCAATCGGGGCTTGAGAAATGAGCCTGAGGCTATATCATTCTATATGTTGTGTGTATTTAGTGCTCAACTACACATGCCCAGTAAACATTTCCACACTACTTTATTTGTTTATGGAACAATCAATTAACTGAAGAAATTGGTAATCAGTCAATTGATTTCATTCATCAACATACCCAATACATATACACGTTTACATTGAAAAGAAAAAGGAAATAATAAACAACTTTCCTAATTGCACATTTAACTAAACAAGGAAGGAGAATATATTTTAGAGGTAATTATGGGACTGATTTGGGTATGATTTTGCAATCTCTTTCAATACTCCCCCTCAAGTTGGAGCATGTAAGTCTCGAACGCCCAACTTGACAAGAAGTGATTGCAATTGTTCAGCTCCAAGAGGTTTAGTGAGTAAGTCGGCTATTTGTGATTTTGAATCGATAACCAATGGCTGGACATCTTTAGACTCAGCCCTTTCACGAACAAAATAACAGTCCATCTCAACATGCTTGGTTCTTTCATGGAACACGGGGTTGTTTGCTATTTGTCCTGCAGCTTGATTATCACAAAACAACGGTGTAGGTCCATTGGGTGGCACGTCCAATTCCCGCAATAACCATCGAACCCATAAAACTTCACTAACCGTTGCAGCCATAGCTCGGTATTCTGCCTCAACTGAGGAACGTGATACAACAGATTGTTTCTTGGATTTCCAAGAAATTGGTGCTCCTCCTAAGAGGAGTAAATATCTGGTTCTAGACCGTCGGGTGAAGGGACACCCTAACCAATCTGAGTCATAATAAGTCATGAGTTTTGTGCCTCCCTCCTTTGGTAAAAGAACCCCTTAACCTGGTGTAGATTTAAGGTATCTAAGAATTCTGATTGCTGCATCCATATGATTTTGTCTAGGATCAGCCACAAATTGGCTTAGAACGTTTACTGAGTAAGCTATATCCGGTCTCGTAGCTTAAAGATAAATTAGTCTTCCCACAAGTCTCCTATACTGATTAGCATCAACTTTGTCTTCCTCGTCACCTTTGCCTAGCTTTAAGTTCTGTTCCATGGGAAAGGAGCTCGGTCGGCAACCTTGAAGACCACTATCTTCAAGGATATCGAGTGTGTACTTTCTTTGGCTAAGAACAAGGCCTTCAGAAGTGCGAGCGACCTCGATCCCCAAGAAGTATTTTAGTTTTCCAAGGTCCTTTATGCTAAACATCTTGTCGAGTTCAGTCTTCGTGTGCAAGATTTTACTCATGTTATTTCCAACTATGACGACATCATCAACGTAGATTAGTGCGGCAACATAGGTTCTATCGTCTTTATATATGAATAAAGAGTGATCTGATTTTGATTGCTTATAACCAAGTTGTTGAAGCGCTAAGGTGAATTTGTGATACCAATTACGGGACGCTTGCTTTAGGCCATATATTGATTTTCTTAACATGAAAACCCATGTTTCTTCTTTAGTTGCAAACCCTTGAGGTATTTTCATGTAGATTTCTTCTTCTAGATCGCCATGAAGGAAGGCGTTATTCACATCGAGTTGATGAATAATCCATCCTCGCTTGACGGCAATCGCAAGTAGGGTTCTAACAGTTACAAGTTTAGCAACCGGTGCGAAGGTATCATGATAATCCACTCCCTTTTGTTGTGTAAATCCTTTAGCTACAAGCCTGGCCTTGTATCTTTCCACTTCCCCACTTGGCTTAAATTTGACCTTGTACACCCATTTGGAGTCTATGGCTTTCTTTCCCTTCGGCAGGGTCTCGAGTTTCCATGTTCCATTTTGTTCAAGGGCTTTGATTTCTTTCTTCATCGCATCTCTCCATTTACAATTGAGTGAAGCTACATGAAAGTTCTTAGGCTCACCATGTGAAGTGATGGCCGATAAAAAAGCTTTATGAGTATTAGAAAATTTATTATAAGAAATGTAATGAGCTAAAGGATGTACCGTAGAGGAACCTTGGTTTGAAGCTAGCTGTGCATGGTCTACCGAAGGGGGGAGATTCACTTGATAATCATTCAAGTATGATGGTTTTGATCGAATTCGGCTGGCCCTTGTTTCTTCAACTTGCTGACTTTCATGCTGATGTGAGTTTGCGCCATCCAGATTGTCATTATTTTCATGCATGAAATCATCACCATGCATGCTTTCATCTATAAAATCACCATGCTCACTTTCATATGAACCAGTGCCACCTTTGTTCACGTGTACAGATTTCACGGTCTCCGAACCAACATCATTGCAAGTTTCAAAACTAACATTATTTCTTGTTAATTCTTCGTCTTCTTCATGTGTCACCTTTTCTTCATTTTCTTTGTTTTCATCTTCTGTTTGTTGGTTCTCAGTTGGTTCGTATGGATAGGCGAAAATCCCACTTTCTTCTTGAGTTTCTTTCAGGTCAACATTATCAAAAGGAAACATGTCTTCCATGAATCTTATATCTCTGGATACAATCATCTTCCTTTTTTCTAGGTCATAAACCTTGTATCCTTTTGTCCCATGAGGATATCCCAAGAATATTCCTGGTTTTCCTCTTGGTTCGAATTTGTCACCTTTTATGTCCGCGTTCCGGTAATATGCAAGGCAACCAAAGGTTCTCATGTGATCATCATCGGGTATTTTATTAAACAACATTTCATATGGTGTTTTATCATTTATGACCGGAGATGGAAAACGATTAATGATATACGTAGCGGTCAATACACACTCCACCCAGAATCATGTTGGTAGCTTCGCTTCAAAACGCAAAGCCCGTGCAATCTCGAGGAGATGCCGATGTTTTCGCTCAACCACCCCATTTTGTTGGGAGGTATGAGGGCATGTTGTTTCTGAAATAATGCCCTTTTCGATGTAAAAATTTTGCATGTAGTTAGACGTGAACTAACCTCCATTATCACTTCTAATACGTTTTACCGGTTGCTAAGTTGGGTTTCAACCATTTTACAGAAACTTATCAAACAACTACTGACCTCACGTTTTTGTTTAAGCAAATACAACCAAACTGCCATACTATAATCATCAACTATAGTTAAAAAATAATGAGCATGAGATAATTAAGGTGTTCTATAGCCACCCCAAATGTCACAATGCACCAAATCAAAACTTTCACTTGTCTTTGTAAAACTAACCAGAAATGGGAGTCTAGTAAACTTGGCTTTAACACAAGAATCACAATTTTTGTTTTCAATACCAAAAGACACACCTTTCAGAAAATTAACTTGTGACAGTTTAACATCAGAAGTATGCCCCAGCCGCTTATGCCACATTCCAACATCAACTGCCATAGCTTTCCTTCATTCTTTTATTATCCCCCCCATACGATAAAGACCTTCGCTGCACCTACCCGCTCCAATCAAGGCCCTGGACTTCAAACTCTGCATTACAAAGAAATCAGGGAAGAACGTGACATCACAGTGTAGGTCTTTTGACAATCGACGAACAGACAAAAGGTTACATTTAAATTTAGGAACAAAAAGAACCCCTTTTATTTTAACACTGTTTCTCAACAAGAGCTCGCCTCTCCCTTTGACAGGGATGGCGTCTCCGTTGGGAATGGTGACCGGTGCTTCAAAATTACCCATGATGAGATTAACAAGTAAATCTCCGTGACAAGTAATATGTTCGGTGGCTCCTGAGTCAACCACCCAATTGTATTTTGGATTGAATATACCTGTCATGTTGGCCATAGGAGGGGCCTCATTTTCTGAAGAGGTACTGCTTTCACCAAAATGTTTCAGGAAAATCTTGTATTGGTCTTCAGTCAAGCCCGGTATTGGACTCGAGTTTGGTTCTGCAGGAGCAACTTTCGTTTCTGCAAGAGCAGCCTTCGGTTTTATTTTTTCCTTTTCCCAGCCACCATTCGGGGTACCCTATTCGTTTGAAACAGCCTTCCCGATTATGACCGTCTCTTCCACAAAAAGTACAGTGATCAGTCTTATCACACGATCCTAGTTTTTCATTTTTCTGTGATCCTCTTTTCTGTTGGTTTACCTCACGTCAAGGAAAGGAAGCTTGAAAGGCTGCAGCCTCCTTGCTCGGTTTCCTTGGAATGGTGATTTGTCGTTGCTGCTCATCTTCGTAAACTAGGTGAAATGCAACATTAAGATTCGGCGTAGGCTGCACAGCCAATATTTGTGTTCAAATAACGGAGAATTCTGCATCGAGTCCCATTAAGAACTCATATAACCTCTCCTTTTGTTTGAGGTCGAAAAGCTTCTTACGTATTCCGCACAAACAACCATCACAAGTGAAATGAGGGGTGGTAAAACAGATTCTATCTCATCCCATAACCCCTTTAATTTAGTGAAATATGCTGTTACAGAAGTGCCATCTTGTTGTGTTACTGTGAGAGATTGCTTCAACTCATATGCCCTCGGAGCACTCTTCTTTCCAAACCTCTCTTGCAAATTGGTCCATATTTCGCATGCAGTATTATTACACTTGACACTGTTGCGTATATCATTCTCCATAGTGGTAGTTAACCACCCTTTTATCATTGCATCAGCCCGCATCCAAGGCATACAGAGGGTTGAATTGCTTTTTGGTTTCTTGATTGAACCATCAACGAAACCAATTTTGTTCTTGGCGAACAAGAAATTAGTCATTTCTTGTGCCCAGTCGTTGTAATTATTATCTCTGAGAACATCATTCACATGTAACTGCTTTGGGTAGTCGGAAGCGTGGATGTAGTATGGTGATTGATGATCGATTGCTTCACCATCGGCTTTGGATTTTTCAGAGTTTTCAGGCGCCATGTGAGACAACGGCTTTTAGGGTTTTTTTTTTGTTTTCTTTTGTATGTGTATGCTCTAATACCATGAAGAAATTGGTAATCAGTCAATTGATTTCATTCATCAACATACCCAATACATATACACGTTTACATTGAAAAGAAAAAGGAAATAATAAACAACTTTACTAATTGCACATTTAACTAAACAAGGAAGGAGAATATATTTTAGAGGTAACTAGTATTCGTACCCGCGCGATGCAGCGGGCATGCGTCAAATGCATTAGATGTTCGGGTGCTTAGAAAATTCAACACGACAGATTCTTGGATTCAAACATGGCCAGGAATTTGTCCGTGAACAATTTTGCAATTCAAAGTTTTTGAACAACTTTGACATGAATACAACATAAACGAAATCAAATAATTTGTTTTTTTAAAAAGAAAAGGGGGCAAAATGGTTTTTGCTGGCAATATGAATCGTACAGAAAATTATCCATTTTTGGATATACACTTCGATCAGTTTCAGCTGAAACACATTTTGGTCCGTTTCAGCCCGAACACATGCATTTTGGCACGTTTCAGCCCGGACACATTTTGACACGTTTCAGCCTGACACACATCTACCACAAATGTCCTTAATAGGTGGTACCTGAATCACACATATAACGTAGTTTATCAAAATAAATTGAAACAAATCCAGAATTCATAACTCACTTGATAATTGCATGCATCAAGATCTGTAAATACATGTTTCCTGGATTCAACCATCTTTCTTCAAGAAAATCTTTACCTACAGTGACCACTGAAATTATATTTGAGATTAGATGTCTAAAAGGTGAAAGGTGCTCTTGTCTGCATGCACATATAACAAATCAATATTGAGGTCGTAACATATTATAAATTTTGAATGTGATTAGACTAATTTAACATGATAATTCAACTACTGTTAACAGGGCATTCAATATTGTTTTACTACCTTGTTAAATCCAATCTCTCAAAAATGTCTCTTAAAGTTAGATACGTCCTATTATGAAATATTGCAACCTAAAGAAGCAAGCACGAAGTCACTATCAGAAACCAATATAATAAAGATGAAAAAAAATCAACAGAATATTATTTATTTTATTACCCCATTATTAATCAGGTTCTTTATTCAACTTTTATGAATCTTAACAAATGTTTTTGATACATGCATGTAGAATGATGAACATGAGTATCAACTTACTGGACATTATAAAAGGAAGAGCTGGTACATAACCCAATCTGCAGAACACACAAAGACACTTTCATCAGAAAGTTAACTACCATAGTGCGAATAAATTATGAAAGTATGCATTCAGTATGGTGTTTAATTGTGCTGAACATTTTCGGAAAGTGTGGTTTAGTTAATACAGTCTCTAAGATTCCTCGGTTCTAATTTATTTACTTTGGGTTTAGTGATAAATTACTTTTTAGTTAATACCACAACCTTATTCTCCACCATTTGCCTATCCTATTGTTCCTATTGATAAACTAACAACAACATTCAACAAACAGTTCGTTAGGGTTTAGGGTTGCTCGGTAATAATCGACCATACACCATTGAGAAATAGAAAACAGAGCTCCCAAACAAAAACATCCATAAGAATCGTAAACAGCTTCAAACAGTTAGCTATAAATCAAAGCTAACTTGGATGTTTATAGCTTTCTTATTACAAAGATCAATCAAAAAGTCACTTAGAATCAGATGGTGCAACACCCCGTAACCGCAGCGGAAACGTAAACGGGATGCAACAGACACATCTGATATCAACAGCATTGCTTATAAAGAAAACACCACTACATTAATTTTAAACGTATTACATTGTTCCGAGTTTCGTTACCGTCTAGGCGTTATCACATAAGTTTTACCGATAGTACGTTAACATGTTTAATACAAAATATAGACCCTTAAGCTTCCACAAAATAGCACACATCATCAAGCACGTATCACTCATTCCAATTTGGGTGTAACTAGAAAGCATGTAAAGAAAACGGGTCAACTACGAATAGTAGGTGAGTTTCACTAATTTAAATAAACCATGACAAATCATTATATTAATCATAAATTAGCGATGTAATTATGCTGAGCCTACAAGTGAAACCTCTGTTAACCCAGAAACACATCTAATAACCTCTGGGGACACTGTTAACCCAGAAACACACTTAATAACCTCTGGGGACACTGTTAACCCAGAAACACACTTAATAACCTCTGGGGACACTGTTAACCCAGAAACACACTTAATAACCTCTGGGGATACTGTTAACCCAGAAACACATTTAATAACCTCTGGGGACACTGTTAACCCAGAAATACATTTAATAACCTCTGGGGACACTGTTAACCCAGAACACTGTTTCGGGCCTTACAATATTAGCAACTCAGACAATTACCATCTTAATACATTACCGTACGATTCCCGTACAATAAACATTATATAAATACATTCATTTCCATGCGATCGGCATGTACTTAAACACTTTGATAAAAACATGCTTTCCGCCCCGGGAAAATATTTAAAACAGTTCAGTAAAAAGGGGCTCGTGAAACTCACCTGATGAGTTGTGATCAATGAACCTTGGATAACACAATGTCCTGATGAACTACCGACCTAAATATAAACTAGCTAGTATGAGACAACTTCAATATTTCCACAAATATTATTACTGGACTAGTCGGTTTATGCAACGTGTTCACCCAATACGTTACTTTTTATAACAAAATGCATTTCAACCTGATGATATAATTATGTTTCTTTGTTTTAAGCGACAAAAATACGACGTTTGTGTTCAATAAAATCTCATGTCGGTTTTGTATTATCTTTCATTAATACAAGTTTTTACTTTTTATTTTATGAGTAGATAAATATACGTAACGTTATATATTTACTTTAAGAATCATATTAGTAAGTGACTGCATGAAATTATGTCTTTCTTCTAACGAGCTTCTTTTAAACATGATTTCTTTATTTGTATGAATGTATTACATATTAAAGTTTCCACCGTAGCGTTTCCAAACATCTCGTTTATTCGTTTTAAGTTAACGCGCATAGTATTTCCCTTTTCAATTATGCATCTCTTCACGAATATTTTATCTAACTTATTTTATTTTTATTAAAAGTTATTATTATTATTATTATTTTTTTTGAAGTCTCTAATTTTGCCCATGTTTACTAATATATATATATATATATATATATATATAAGAGATAAATTCGAAACCTTATTTTTCATATAAGCTTACCAAGTACGTATTTTAATGGTATTCGTTTCTTCTACAAAGTTACATTTTAGTTAACCATATGTTTAAACTACATATTTATTCCGTGGGTTATTTTAAGTGCAATGACCATCATGATAGCATATATAGAATTACTAACACAATTCTAAAATATGTCCATATCACAAAGTTTATTGTACGTAGAGCAAGTTTGTTAACTTTTCATATTATTTTTATTATTATTATTATTATTTTCCCACTTTTTAGTCTATTACATGTTACTTATTCACTTACATAGGTGAACATATTTGTGGCACAAACAACAAGATTATGGATTTTAGGGTAGAATTCTTACTTAGCGTAATGACGAGTTTAAGGATGAGAAAGAAAAAGAGCTTGAGTTATTTTCTACTCCGCGATGCTTGGCTCGACGAGACGACCCTGCAAATCCTTGCTTTTGTTTGCTGGTGGTGTTGTTGCGGATGGTGGTGGCGCCAGGTAGAGTCTCTAAACCAAGAGAGAGAGAGAAAGAGAGAGAGAGAGATTTTTAAGTTGTCTTGCAAGGTTTGTAAATGCTTTCATGTGTTGACGTATGTATATGCATAGCTAGTTAAATTTTGCTCCCCACTTATTTGGTCAACATATTGTACAGGTTTTGGTGAAATACACTATACATATGGAAAGGTGGGTTGATAAAATGATGATAATGACCGAAGATGGGGTGGTTGGGTGTGATTTTTGGGAATAGGAGGGAGTATGGTTTCATGATTTATTGTCTCCTAATTATTTAACTAGATCTTGTTGTGGGATAAGAATAATAAAATGGATGGTTGAGTGTGCATCTGTCTAAAATCTACTAGAAGATTTGAAAGTGAGTTTTGGTGAAATAATCCTATCACTTCCTGACTTTAGTTCGTGGGCTCAACAAGTAACAAATCAAGATAAATGGTTTGTGTGTTAAGAAAGATAATCATAGCCATGGATCTAGTGCAGTGATAATTAGTTTGTGAATTTATTTACTAATTGATTACAAATTTCATGTGTCAGTGGTGACGGCGAGATGTCGGGTCGTCGCTCGAGTTGGAGTTGGTTCAAACCTATATCTATATATGCTGGTCAAATTTTACGAGACAACATTTCCTTAAAATAGTCATACATATATCGAACGCAAATATTATTTTATGTTTCGTATAGGAATATATAAATAAATTTATATATTATTTCTTTTCTCTAATACTCTTTCAGTATTAATCATCTTATCACCAACGTTTGTGTGTGTATCTGGCAAACTACTATGACCTGGTAATCCTCCACTGATTACCGACACAAGATATATGAGAATGTCGTCTTATCGATGCATGAACATGACAACCTAATTACTCATAATTAGGCCTATCATGATTGTTTTCGGTTTAATTATTATTTAAAGTCGTATGGGTATTAACCCTGTTTAACGAGGTGTCACATTCTCATGTACCCGACATTACATATGACGTAACTAATGTCTACCGGTTAGGGTATACCTGGTTTCGTCGTAATCGTTACATTCTCCCCCCGTTAAGAAATTTCGTCCTCGAAATTTTACACGCCCTCTATCCCTTTCGAGAGAAAGGTGGGGGGTTTTTCCTTCAGAATTCACCCTCGCGTTACCAAGTATAATCTGGTCCTCGCTGTGAATTCCACTTAATCTTAATTAATAAAGCTTGGTATGTCCAAACTGTTTAGTTTTCCCGACTATTATTTCTACGGGATTATTTATGATATCAAGCATGTTTTCTATGAGTACCTCCATTACTGGTACTTTCGTTGCCTCACCGCTTAGGTACTTTTCAATCCGTATACATGGTAAAACATCATGTATAGTCTCTGGAGTACTTTAATCGATAAACTAAATGACCTATCATGGAGGTAGTCTCATAAGGTCCGATATATAAGGGAGCTATTTTCGGTTTTGCCAAACCTCAAATCACCTCTCGAAGGTGATGCCTTAAAAATGTCTTGTCACCTCATTCTGGTGACAATGGTTTCCTTTGAACGTTGTCATAAATCCTTTGCCAATCACGCGTTGCTTTCAACTTATCTTAAATATTATACTCCGATTGGTTGTTTCTCGAATCAATTCAAATCTTATGGTTTGACTGACGCCCACTTTCAAATTAACAAATTGGTGATAATTACTTCAATCATAGAAAGCTTCAAGCTCTCGATGCTCCTTTCCCCGCCTTCCAATAATGGAAGTAGGATGACTACTTCGATCTGAGATAATTGAAAATGGTACTCAACGACGAGATACCATTTCACCATCACGAATTTTGGGCGAGAATTCATTGTGGTAGTCGTCATAGATTGGGATGAAATGCGAGGATTGGTTATTCGATCCGCGATTACCCAATTTACATCATGCCTTTGATATATCTTGGGAATTTGCGTCCCGAAATCCATTGTAATTTACTACCACTATCATTGGCGAATTTTCTGTCGTTGTGGCGTTCTCTAGGGTTTTCGGTGTGCAGTCTTATCTCTTGCATAACTTCAATATTCACCAACATACGTAACCATATCTTTCTCCAAACTCGGCCATTTATAAAATTCCTTTCAGATATTCGTATCATCAATAGTCTAATCCGATCCGAATGTATGGAATATTTCGATTCCTGTGTTTCGTCCATGATTAATTCACGAAGGTCATGGAAGGTCGGGATCCAAACCCAATTTTGAAATAGAGAATTTCGTCCACGCGTTGTTCGAAATTCTTCTTATTGCCGTAAAGTCCCTCATTTTCCCATTGTTCCTCTTTCAGCGCCTCACGTTGAGCGACTCGAATCAGGCCCGAAAGGTTCGACTGGGCTATCATCCTCAGTGCTCGCACTCGCAATGGCTTAACCCGATCTTTCCTACTCAAGGCATCGGCTACGACGTTAGCCTTGCCGGGGTGATAACGGATGTCACAGTCATAATCGCTTAACAACTCGACCCCTCTTTCGTTGAATATGAGACTGCGGTCTCTTATCATCTATAAAATTTGTACATTTGCGTCGTACAAAGGATTATGAGTTGGGTAATGCTATAAATTCTTCAATAAACCGCTGATAATCTCCGGCTAGTCCTAAAAATTGGCGCATTCCCTTTGGTGCCTTGGGTGACTGCCAATTTTAATGGTTTCTATCTTATTTGGATCTATGTGAAATCCTTGTTGCTTTACAACATGACCAAGGGATTATGCCTTCTTTATTCAAAATCACATTTCGGAAACTTCGCGTACAACTCCTCTTGCTTTAACACTTCCACAATTTTCCTTAACCGTCGTTCGTGCTCGTCTTTACGTTGCGAATATATCAAAATATTATCAATGAATCTTATGACAAATTTGTCAAAATAAAGTTTACAGACTCGGTTCATGAGTTCCATGAATGCTGCCATCGCATTTGTTAGCCCGAAAGGCATAACTAAGAATTCATAATGGCCGTAGTGAGTCCGAAACGCTGTTGTTGCAACGTCCTCCTCTTGGATTTTTCATTTGGTGATAACTATATCTAAGATCAATTTCTAAAAATAAATCGCCCCTTGCAGTCGGTTAAACAGATCATTTACTTCGAAGAAGTGAATACCTATTCTCGATCGTCACTTTATTCAATTCTCCCTAATCAATACATATCCTAACACTTCCGTCCTTCATTTCCCAAATAACACTGGTGCACCCCATGGTGACTAACTAGGTCGTATAAAACCTTATCCAAAAATTCTTGCATTTCAGACGGTGCAAGTCGGTAGGGTGCTTTAGCAACAGGGCCAGCTTGAGGCATTAAATCGATTCTGAATTCGACCTGTCGGGTCGGCGGTAATCCAGGAAGTTTTTCTGGGAAAACTTGTGGAATTCGCGTACCATCGGGAGATCTTCTTTATGTTTTCTTTTAAATACTTTGGCAATCACGTTTGTTAAATACACCACGTCTTCTTGTCGTAAATATTATAACATCTCCAGATGAGATTTGAGTGGCAACATAATACCGTACACTTTTCTCTGCATTTAATCGCTTCATCGTCCGAAAGAGAGCTTCTATTCATCTTCTTTTCATATTTGATTTCTGCTTCATGTTGAGTTAGTCAATCCATGCTAACTGTTACGTCAAAACTTCTTTGCCTTACGTTAGCGATTCTACAGTATAGGGTTCTGTAGTTTCACTAATCGGTATCTTTCCAAAGGGTAGGAGGTTAGCAGGAACTAACTTCTATCGACGACCGTAAAAATATCACTGAAGCCTATTGATTTAAAACTACAACGTACTTAATACCACTTTTGGATCATGACGTGCTTTATTTGAATTACTCACAAAAGCACGGCTCCTTGCTTGATCAGAGGTTGATGCTTGTCATGAGGTTCATCTTCCACGACACCTTGGTTCAACTTTGGGCAATCTCTCTTGAAACGTTCTGTACTGCCACATTCATAGCAAGTACAACTGTTTGGCATAATTTGATTTCTTCGGATGGATTGTTATTGAAGTTGTTGGGTTCGGAGTGGTTGTACATGAATGGGTTGGGGTTGCCGGTTCACATGGCTTCAATTGGTTCTACAAATGGGGCATTACGTCCATCTTTACCACACCCGTGGCCTACTATCACTCGACATTCTTCTTTCTGCCGATAACCATATTTTCCACAGTTAGGGAAGGACCCTTTATCATTTCTCTTCTTTATTACTCGACGTCTCACCTAACGTCCTTCCAGCCCACTTCCCATAGAGTCAAATACATCAATGCTGGCTTGTGACACCACCCTTCCAAAGGTTGTATATTTTACAGGATTGACTATACTCCTTATCGCTGGAGTTAGTCCCCAATATAGCGCTCCATTCGCTTATTTTCAGGAGTAATTAACCATGTTACCAGACATGACAATTCCTTCAAACAATTAGCGTGTTCTAAGTGATCAGCACACAACATTTCTATCTTCCATAGCTCCGTTCCCAATCTCTGAACTTAATTACTCTAATAAAAGTGCTCTAGCACAAGAATTTCAAATTCTGACCATAACATCAGAGTAATAATTTTCTAAATATAATTTGGTACCATCGTGTTCCATCACGATACAGCATAATCTACCAACATATCTGTAGCATATTTCACTACACAATGTTCTAGGCTCTTACCAAAATCCAAGACCATTTCGATCTCTTCTATCCACTCGTTAATCTATTCCTCTCTTTACCATCAGTAACTATTAATAATCCCCTTAACACAACCGATAAACATATCCTTCATACCGGATCTAATTCATTACGACTACTATTCATGTTTAGTATATAACTAATACTTGTAGTCATAATAGCATTCGGTGGGACATTATCAATCTTAGTAATACCACTAAGAATTGAAATCTTCATAATCATGTGATTGCTCGATCTATAATTCTGCGATCACAGTTGCATCACACTAGCAGTGATCTGTGATACTACATTCGGTATCATCATCTGCTATCTTTGAGCAATCAACTGAATCATATCAATCTCCATCATTGGAGTTACTCTTTTTATGTCATTCTGCCGTACTCATCCCGTACGCAGTAATGAATACTAATCTCACCGTATAACTCGTTACCGGTTCAATCATAACAGCAGGTACACATACACACCAAATATTATCATACATATTACACATACCAGTATCTAGTATATATGTCCCACAAGTATAATAACATATGGACTTAACCTGACGTCGGTTAACTTTTAAATACGCTTCATAACCCTTGTCACCAACTGACATAGAGATCTTCTCAACAAAGATCAATGTTTAATATGCTTGATTTCAATATCCTTCTGCATGTCAGCATAACCGATACATGCTCACCGCGAGCACCAAACGATTACATACCACGGAGTTATAATATCCGTGTTTATTTGTATATCCGGCATACACAGTATACCACCTACGAACGAACAACCAACTATGCTATAATGATTCCAACACTTCTTTGTATATAGGTAATCATTCTATTCGAGCATACATGGGTGTAAACATCTAACGGATGTAAGGATCACATAGGGAGTTGCAAGGTTCAAGGTAATTGCGCAACATGGGTTGCCTTCAAATATTATTAATTACTATTATGGGAAACTCTACACTTGCTCAGTCAATGTCCTCAGGCGTTCTAGGTTTGCTAAAATCGGTAATTCTCGATCTGAAGTTGGTATGCCTTATCTGTTTGAGAGTGAGAAATACATATATATATCTCTATATATTATTTTTTTATCTGCTCATTTCTATATATATTATTATTTTGGGATAAGAATGGGTTCAGGTATAGGTCCGTCCGTGCGTAAGGGTCGGCGGTTCGGGTGAACATAAGGGGTTATTAGGATATACGGTACCGGTGTTGGTAGGGTAAAGGATTTATTAACTTTGGTTGGGAGTGACGGTTACTCGATATTTCTGGTTAATGTCAAATGGGGGATTTAACTTGGTACTATCATAACTATGGCCCGATAAGTCAGACTTATCATCAACCGATGCTCTAGAAATTTCAGCATCCTCGGTACTTTTATTATTTCATCCCCCGGTTCCTTATCCGGGTCCTATTTCTCAATACTTGTACCCACAAGATACGTACATATATATATACACATTAGCACGTATAAATAATATTATATACTTTACACATATGTTGCCATTTTTACCTATTAATGTACCCAGTGACTTCCCATGAATTCCCTCGTGCGGACAAGTCTGTTATTATGTTCCGGACCATAATAACTCACTTGTCCGACCGAGTTCATCCCGATACTTGTCACCATATAAATCATTAGTTGATATTCAGATCCTATAATACTTGAGCTACTGGTTATATTTTAGGTATCATTTAAAGACATCCTAATTCTTTATAACTAATGGCTCTGATACCAAGTTCTGTAACACCCCGTAACCGCAGCAGAAACGTAAACGGGATGCAACAGACACATCTGATATCAACAGCATTGCTTATAAACAAAACACCACTACATTAATTTTAAACGTATTACATTGTTCCGAGTTTCGTTACCGTCTAGGCGTTATCACATAAGTTTTACCGATAGTACGTTAACATGTTTAATACAAAATATAGACCCTTAAGCTTCCACAAAATAGCACACATCATCAAGCACGTATCACTCATTCCAATTTGGGTGTACCTAGAAAGCATGTAAAGAAAACGGGTCAACTACGAATAGTTGGTGAGTTTCACTAATTTAAATAAACCATGACAAATCATTATATTAATCATAAATTAGCGATGTAATTATGCTGAGCCTACAAGTGAAACCTATGTTAACCCAGAAACACATCTAATAACCTCTGGGGACACTGTTAACCCAGAAACACATTTAATAACCTCTGGGAACACTGTTAACCCAGAAACACACTTAATAACCTCTGGGGACACTGTTAACCAAGAAACACATTTAATAACCTCTGGAGACACTGTTAACCCAGAAACACATTTAATAACCTCTGGGGACACTGTTAACCCAGAAATACATTTAATAACCTCTGGGGACACTGTTAACCCAGAACACTGTTTCGGGCCTTACAATATTAGCAACTCAGACAATTACCATCTTAATACATTACCGTACGATTCCCGTACAATAAACATTATATAAATACATTCATTTCCATGCGATCGGCATGTACTTAAACACTTTGATAAAAACATACTTTCCGCCCCGGGAAAATATTTAAAACAGTTCAGTAAAAAGGGGCTCGTGAAACTCACCTGATGAGTTGTGATCAATGAACCTTGGATAACACAATGTCCTGATGAACTACCGACCTAAATATAAACTAGCTAGTATGAGACAACTTCAATATTTCCACAAATATTATTACTGGACTAGTCGGTTTATGCAACGTGTTCACCCAATACGTTACTTTTTATAACAAAATGCATTTCAACCTGATGATATAATTATGTTTCTTTGTTTTAAGCGACAAAAAATACGACGTTTGTGTTCAATAAAATCTCATGTCGGTTTTGTATTATCTTTCATTAATACAAGTTTTTACTTTTTATTTTATGAGTAGATAAATATACGTAACGTTATATATTTACTTTAAGAATCATATTAGTAAGTGACTGCATGAAATTATGTCTTTCTTCTAACGAGCTTCTTTTAAACATGATTTCTTTATTTGTATGAATGTATTAACTATTAAAGTTTCCACCGTAGCGTTTCCAAACATTTCGTTTATTCGTTTTAAGTTAACGCGCATAGTATTTCCCTTTTCAATTATGCATCTCTTCACGAATATTTTATCTAACTTATTTTATTTTTATTAAAAGTTATTATTATTATTATTATTTTTTTTGAAGTCTCTAATTTTGCCCATGTTTACTAATATATATATATATATATAAGAGATAAATTCGAAACCTTATTTTTCATATAAGCTTACCAA
The DNA here is from genome assembly GCF_021521415.1 of Bidens hawaiensis. Taxonomy (NCBI): domain Eukaryota; kingdom Viridiplantae; phylum Streptophyta; class Magnoliopsida; order Asterales; family Asteraceae; genus Bidens; species Bidens hawaiensis. The sequence goes on along the minus strand of NW_027491896.1, from coordinate 481,482 downwards.
GTACGTATTTTAATGGTATTCGTTTCTTCTACAAAGTTACATTTTAGTTAACCATATGTTTAAACTACATATTTATTCCGTGGGTTATTTTAAGTGCAATGACCATCATGATAGCATATATAGAATTACTAACACAATTCTAAAATATGTCCATATCACAAAGTTTATAGTACGTAGAGTAAGTTTGTTAACTTTTCATATTATTTTTATTATTATTATTATTATTTTCCCACTTTTTAGTCTATTACATGTTACTTATTCACTTACATAGGTGAACATATTTGTGGCATAAACAACAAGATTATGGATTTTAGGGTAGAATTCTTACTTAGCGTAATGACGAGTTTAAGGATGAGAAAGAAAAAGAGCTTGAGTTATTTTCTACTCCGCGATGCTTGGCTCGACGAGACGACCCTCCAAATCCTTGCTTTTGTTTGCTGGTGGTGTTGTTGCGGATGGTGGTGGCGCCAGGTAGAGTCTCTAAACCAAGAGAGAGAGAAAGAGAGAGAGAGAGTTAAGTTGTCTTGTAAGGTTTGTAAATGCTTTCATGTGTTGACGTATGTATATGCATAGCTAGTTAAATTTTGCTCCCCACTTATTTGGTCAACATATTGTACAGGTTTTGGTGAAATACACTATACATATGGAAAGGTGGGTTGATAAAATGATGATAATGACCGAAGATGGGGTGGTTGGGTGTGATTTTGGGGAATAGGAGGGAGTATGGTTTCATGATTTATTGTCTCCTAATTATTTAACTAGATCTTGTTGTGGGATAAGAATAATAAAATGGATAGTTGAGTGTGCATCTGTCTAAAATCTACTAGAAGATTTGAAAGTGAGTTTTGGTGAAATAATCCTACCACTTCCTGACTTTAGTTCGTGGGCTCAACAAGTAACAAATAAAGATAAATGGTTTGTGTGTTAAGAAAGATAATCATAGCCATGGATCTAGTGCAGTGATAATTAGTTTGTGAATTTATTTACTAATTGATTACAAATTTCATGTGTCAGTGGTGACGGCGAGATGTCGGGTCGTCGCTCGAGTTGGAGTTGGTTCAAACCTATATCTATATATGTTGGTCAAATTTTACGAGACAACATTTCCTTAAAATAGTCATACATATATCGAACGCAAATATTATTTTATGTTTCGTATAGGAATATATAAATAAATTTATATATTATTTCTTTTCTCTAATACTCTTTCAGTATTAATCATCTTATCACCAACGTTTGTGTGTGTATCTGGCAAACTACTATGACCTGGTAATCCTCCACTGATTACCGACACAAGATATATGAGAATGTCGTCTTATCGATGCATGAACATGACAACCTAATTACTCATAATTAGGCCTATCATGATTGTTTTCGGTTTAATTATTATTTAAAGTCGTATGGGTATTAACCCTGTTTAACGAGGTGTCACATTCTCATGTACCCGACATTACATATGACGTAACTAATGTCTACCGGTTAGGGTATACCTGGTTTCGTCGTAATCATTACAGATGGCAAAATCAGAACAGAACGATTACAAAAAGATTGATAAAGAACAATGTAACGAATGATTAGGCAATCGTACGCAGTAGGTATTGGACCTATGCATGCTTCCTTAACCCACCGCTTCCACCCTGAATCTCTCGCCGGATCCCCAAATTGATGTGTTCGCACAGTCGATGATGAAAAAGTATGTTGGAATCGCTATTTTACCGGGTAGAATCGATTAGTTGGAATCGCTTCTTCAAGCGTTAGATTGATGATGATAATAATGAGGGGCATATAGACAGGACAAATTGAGAATACCACATGTAAAGTAACATGAAGCTTCCATATGTTGTACCATATGCATCAAATTACCAAACATAGATGAATAGTGAAAAGCCCTCACAAAGAAGATTTTCTTTTTAATATATACAAGGTTTATGACCCGCGCGATGCCGCGGGCGCCCCTGTTTATTTTTTTTTTGTGATAAACGTGACATGAGCATGGATGAAGGCATTAGAAAATGAAGCACCATATTTCTCCAACCGTAACATGATTATATTACCGGCCTAAAAAACAACAAATAACTTTTTAACAAAAATTTGACATATTCAAATCATAAATACTAAGTACTAACACAATAGTCGAATAAAATAACATAAACATATTCAACAAAGGCATTATAAAAATTAGCACTCTTCTAAACAAACCTTAACTACAACTACTATAAAAATATTCTTGAATAAAGTGAAGATCGGAGGATGTTAGTTTACCTTTTATATGAGATTTAAAACCTCTATATACTGGATTTCTCTGTTAGGGTTTCATCACCGTCATGTCGTCGTCGCCGCCATCAAGGGTTCGAATCGGAATCTGTCAACGGAATACACATGCGACTTAAAATTCCTACAACAACAACGAAGCCGACGACGGCCAGATAACCAACACACCATCGCCAGAAACCATCACTACGTTGCCAGCAAGGGTTCCGAGTCGGATCCCGGCAACGCGTCTGACCACAAAAAGCTTTTAGATATTAGCTGCCTAAATGAAATCTGACATCAGCAATATACAATACATAAGTATTAATGCATGGAAATGTATGTAGCATTAAATACAAATTTTAAAGGCCATTTTGGTATAATTTACAGAAACCAGGATTACCTTGTATAGTTGTACATGTTCACGAAGACTGCAATTCTTTTGCAGGCACAGACTGAACCTTGCAAAAAAGATAAGTAAACTTAGTTGTAAGATCAGACAAATATAAATTATGCAATATGAATGTAGCAAAGTGTGTCGAAAAAATTGTATATCATCCAATAAGTAAGCCGACAACAATGGCGAGTTGAGTGACAACTAAAAGTTTACCTGGTAGCTAGAAGTAATGCTCAACATGTAACTTTGTGATTCTAGACCTGTTGGAAAATAAAGGATGAAAGAGATTATTAGCTATTTTAATAGATTTAATATGAAGTTTTAATGACAATCTACATAGAAACAGATCATATTATATTCATGGCTGCAATTGTAGTTGCTTGTTTCGAAGCACCACAGTCGCCACACCAAGATTACGGTATCATCACCCCAAAATCTTAAAGGTGTGGCACAATGGTCAAAGCATCCTGTCAAATACCTTATGTGCAGCGTTCCTACGCTCGGAAAACCATGACAGCCTTTTTTAAACCCAAACGAAGAGAGAGGCACATTTCATCGAACACCTCATGTGCACCGCATCTAACGTCACAAAATAGACGTAAGGCACCACACCGCCCGCACGTTCTTAGCAAAATATTCCATGTGCTATATGATTCGTTGGCAACATATTGTAATTTCATGAAAACACAAATAATGTAAGTTCACCGCCTACATGAGGCTCAGGTCCGCACAATGGCTGCAACATATGTTGCCACACCAAAAAACGGAGCATCATCACAGCCATAAAGCAAGTTGTAACCGGAAGAAACAATAGAGCCAACAACAAAACACAACAATTAACCTCAAACAATACCAAATCAAACATCGCAAACAGTAAGACATCGGCCATTAAACATTGCATATTTAGAGGTAATCACATCAGTTTAGAAGATCAGACAGAAAATAACCAAATCAGTTTTACCGCTTCTGCAATTAAAGGTTTCACGGCCATCGGACCACCGCCGTTACCAACCACCGTCACCTTGGGTTTCCAAACATAAACCTGACAACAGTAGGTTAACCACCTCGACCACCCTTTCGAGGTCGTCTACCAACACCTCAGCAAAACACCACCACAAAACTGACCACCGGACCCCGCCTACAACACACCACCTAGGGTTTCTAGATTGTGGTGGTTGAAGACGGTGAACACGATGGCGGCTGTTGAAGAGGGTGGAATCGACAGGATTTAATGGTCAACCACAACAGCCCACCGCCACCAAGGGTTTGGAATCGAAACCCGGCAACGATAAAAAATCATCATAGGCTTAGAGACAGTTCATCTGTCGCACAAATCACCCCCACGTGTAAAGATCGGCTCCCAAATGATGATAAGTACAGAACTATGTGTGTAATGTATGTATGTATTGATTGTATGTATAGGTGTGTATTGAAAGTAAGTACTCATAGCATTATAAGTTGTAAATTGAATGAATAGTGACAACTGTGAGAGGAGTTATGAATGTTTTTTAAATATATATATAATTGTGTAACTGATTTAGGTATGATTTTTCAATCTCTTTCAATATATCTTACGTATCATATAGTTTAATTTTATCATGTTAGTTCATTATCACATCATATTCTTATTTTTATATAAACATTTTTTTTATTAAATAACCAATAACATTACATAGTAATTTAAAACTACGACCCGAGTCGTTTAAGAATGCGACCCTTTCACTGGCCAATCTTATGAGGTGGTCGATGTTTATATCTAGTATTTTAAATTCTTCCCGTTCATTCGCAATTTCTTTCAATCAATTTTTTACTCATTTTCGGCCATCTCACACTTAGTGCCAAAATTTTATTCAGGTTGTCACCCTCCCTCATTATATTATATTTGTCACAATATTACGACACTTACTATTTCCTACAGATGGATGGTTTTATTCTTTATTAAATAAAGTAACTAGCTTAAGTTCACAATATCCTATTATGCATATATATACCAGGTAGTTTAATCATGATACATAACTTGGTTTTAAATGTAAGTTTGGTACAACATATCTATTTCATTACCAATAAACAAAATATTACCATCCAATTCCTAACACGTACCCGTGCAACTTTAGTCTTTAGGTTTGCTGATATCCGTGGTCCCATCTTTTCCGACCAACATCTTGTACTTATCTTTCCTCGTAAGATTTGTACACTCGTAAGACAAACTAGCCGCGATCATTCGCTGAATATTGTTAGCGACTTCGTTGCTCGATTTTCCACTAGCACAAGTTAATTCATAAGGTAACTTCTCTAAAAAGGTAACTTCATAAACCGGACTAGGGTTCATAAAAAAGTAAAATGAATCCATCCCTTTCCACCCTCTTGCAGTGGTGCCGTAAAACATGCTCATCTTGTTCGACATTGCCACCGGAACCAGCTCGTTAGTAAGTTCGGCAAACAAAGCTGAAAACCGTAGCAAAAATGGTTCTCTGCATGTGGTTCCTTCTGGGCATATAACCAAATCGCCTTTTTCTAGAAGCTTCTTGATCATGTTGGCATCGGTTTTTCGGTCTCTAGTTAACCGGACCGTTTTAATTGGGGAGAGGATCTCAGAGACCCTTGATAAGGAGTAGGTGACGGCTGGAATGCGTCGTCCGAGTGCGACGGAGAGGAAAACCGGGTCAAGAAGTGTGCGGTGGGAGCACACGAAGAGGACTCCGGTTTGACCTTTTGACTTCTTGGCAGGAGGAGGAGGTGGTGTTCCTTTAATGTAAACTCGCACACCAAGTGCCCATATAGCATAGTAAGCGAACCGCATAGGGAGTGCGCCCGCGGCTATACGTAGGCATGCGAGGAGGAAACCTAATGGGATCCAAAGAATGGTGATGAGGGCCTTGAGTGGGGTGGGTTTCTGGACTAGTCTGCCGTCGTGAAACACCACTGGTTTTGGTAATTTGTCAATCGCCACCGCCTTTACCTCCGCGGTTGCTGGTGGTACTATGTAACTTTCCTGAGGTTGAGAAAACGAAACTAGTTATAGATACTACGAGACAATTGAATGCATAGGTGAGCCTCAAATCAATAAATGTACATCAATTATATATATCTTTATAGACTCATTTAATTGTGTGTGTGTGTTTCTCTCTTGACTTTACTTTTTTTTATATATATAATGGACTCAGTTAGAAATAAACTACTGTAGTTTAATAAATTATTCCGAACGGATGCAAGTCTAAAACAACTCGTTAGTTATGTATTCTCCTATAACATACTAAATTTATATTTTTATGAACTAGTTATTACTATATATAATTAAAATATATCATGACAAAATTAACAATATTTGTAACTAAATATAATCTTATAAATTTATTTATATAATAAGAAATAAGCAATCCAAACATGAATTGGGCTTGAGTATAAAAATCTACATAAAAGTGAAGCTCAAGCTTTAAAATAAAACTCGAAACCAGTTTAGCTTACGCTCAAGTTCTTGCTAGTTGACGAGGCAAGTTTGAGCTTTCAACGCTGCCTTTACACTATACTAGTTAACAACGAAGAAAAAACCAGTCTTTTGAACAATGTTTTTTTGGATATGGCAAATAGCTCTTACCGATTTTAGATGCTTTTAATACTTTTTGACACAAAAAAAATGAGAGATAAAAAATAAAAGAAATTTGTTTTAACTAATCTTATATGACCTTGCATAATTTCATATACGGGTTATCAGTTTCTCGGTAACCAAGTGCCAACTCCGGTAGTGATGTGTCTTTAAACGCCTTCAAAAGGGCGTCAGCCTTATTACTTCCGACGAGCACTCCGGGTGTTTTCACCAGTCCGGTAGCTATTCCTTTCCAGCTATCAATCTCCGTCCCCAACACCAAGTCTGCATCCAGAAACTCCTTCAAAAACGGCTCCACCATTACCCTCGGGTTCGCGGTCAACACACACCGTGTCCCACAGGCCGAGAACACACGCCACGCCTCCGGGTGCATGTCATTGGAGTAAAACTTAGGCAAGACCACACGTGCCACGGACTCGATGTCCGAAACCTTCATTCCCACCATAGTGGCAAATATTAGAACACGAATACCACCGGATTCAGAGATGAAATAATAGAGAATTCCGGCGATGGGGGAAGCTAGAAGTAAGAAGAGGAGTCTTAAGGGTCCTCCAATTTCAAAAGCTACAAGCGCAAAATAGGGAAATGAACTACGCCCCCGTAGCAAGGTTCCGTCCAAGTCCGAAACCACCGTCTGGTTGTTTCGGCCATATGCTTCGCAAGTTGAGATTACCGGAAACTCACAAGAGTGCTCAGAAGTCTTGTGGTTGCCGGCCATTGTGATAATGAGAGTGCATTAGTTTGAGCCTCCTTAGTAGTATTTATAGTGTTGTGGCCTTGTGGGGATATTGATTTAATATTAAAATAAATATTGATGTTTTGAATATTATAGTATATACCACATGTCAAATAAGCCAATTATAAAAGTCATTAGATTTAGGTAGAACTCAATAAACACAAGACAAAATAAATGAAAATAATCCAGGAGGTTTGAGTTGCTGTAGGCGCTAACCACAGGTCCACCATCTAATGTAACTAAGTTTTACGAACGATCAATTTTTATTAATCAAACAGCCGTTTAAAGGTTAGGATGTGAAAATAGGGTATCCTTAATTTTCAAACCGCCGTTTAATGATTCGTAGGACAGTCGTCTACGTTTAGGGGTGCCGTAGAAATAGCATCAACCCTCTAATATGGATTTAATTGTAGTTTCAGTTTTTCCATATTAATGCTTTTAGTTTTATGGATCGACATTAATAACATTTCATAACTTAAGGCTATCCTCTATAGTGGGGCTTCGAAGCAGGGCCGGCTTCGAATAGACGAATTTTTTTTTGGTCAAAAGCGAAAATTTTTTAGGCCTTAAGTAAAAAAACATTTTTTTTTTAAATTTAATTTTAAGTGGGCTAACAATCTACTTGATTATGATTTGAGTTATGTAAAAAACTTGTGTATAAAAATAAACATAAAAATGTCTCAACTAATACTAAAATCCACAACCTCTTGGTTAGATGTCATAACTCTTTACCACTAGACCAAGCTAGTGGTTATAAATTATGTTGAAATATTAATTATACATAATATTTTTTTATAAAAATACATAAAAAAAATTCTAATTTTTTTCGGGCCACACGGAGTGTCGGGCCTGTGGCCGTCGACTACCCAGCCACACCCCTAGTCCGGCCCTTCTTAGAAGCCCCTCCCCAATGCCACGTCAGCGTCACGTAGACACTAGGGGCTTCGAAACCCCATCCCAAAGATGCCCCTCTATGGTGAGGGGGCTTCGAAGCCCATTAATTTTTTTATAAACTTTAAAAACCAACCAATTTATTAAACTTAAAATATAATAAAAATCAAACTAAATTAAACTAAAAAACATAAAAAAATGTACAAATAGAAAAAAAATAAAAAAAAAATAGAACTAATATTCGGCGTCCTCGTCCTCGTTTGTGTATTTTGCCATTATCCTTGCTTTTTTTCTCCAAAAACGCCTGCGTGGTCGGATCTAGATGCAAGGAGCTTGCAATCGTTTTCTCGTTGCCGCTCCGATTTAGTCTTCTTTCTTTCTTCATGCACGGCTTTGTATTCCGCATGCATCGCTTTTTTTCTTCGTGTATTATCGTGAATTCATTTTTTGAGTGTTTTTTGTCCACGCTAAACCTTTTAAGTGCAAGCTCCAAGTTGTTAAACCGCGCGCTCACGTCGGAACTCATCAAGGATGTCGTTCTAGACGAAGATCCCTTCCTCATCGTCTTTCCACTTTTTCATGTCATCCTTTTCGGTGGGTGTTTGACATGCATCAACCTTCTTTTTATGGCTTCGTATGCGACTAACTTGCGTTTCGTCTACTTGGGTTTTGGCTATTGGGGTTTGGGATGTTTGGGTTTGGGGTGGCGGAGGCATAAACGGCATTGGCATTCGATTCAACAAATCGTTGGGAAACGGTTGTACAGTTGGAGGCATTACGGGTAGATGCTGGTTGGCATAGAAAGGGTTGGTAGGGTCATTGTTGTTTGCGAGCATACTAGCCCAACACATTTGAGCCGGATACCACGGGTTTGAGTTCGGGTTTGGGTTTGGATTTGGGTTCGGGTTTGAGCTCGAGCTTGTGAAATTTAAGAAAAGATTCATGGTAGAGAGTTGAGAGATTTTTATAGTGAAATTTGAGGGTTTATTTGAGTGAAATTTGGCATTTGTTTGAGTAAAAATTGATAAAATGGTTTGGTATTTATATAGAAAATAATTAGTTTTTTTTAAATAGCCGTTTATATATAGCCATTGGGGGGGGACCTTATTTTTTCCATCCTCGCCGGCCGTTGGAAGGCCGGGCACAACCCTGCCCTTGACCAAACCGCGCCCCGCTATGGTGTTGAGCACCCTCTGCTCCCCAAGGTCGCCCTCCACGGCGACGCATAACGGAGAGTCTAAGAAAACTCCGTGGGTTGATTTTAACTTTAAGTATATTGGTCTTCACCAAGGTTTTTCTTAACGAAGACTTGCCTGATTAGTTTTAGGACAAAAATTGTTATTTTTTTAAGTTGTGGAGACAAAACAAAAATTCTATTTAATATAAACCATTTTTTTTCCTTCTCTAACAACCCACCCCCACCCCTCAACCCTTCTTCTCCGGTAAGCCTTCGCCCGTTGTCTCTGCCTGTTAGATCATAACTCTAATACCATGGAGTGTGTAAGAGATACTCAAAATTTAGAACTCCGAGCTTTAACCTCCGTCTTAACCTCATATTATTATAACAAATTTTGGACGTTTAGGGGAAATTAAGAATCCTAATTTCATTTGTGCAAAATTGCAAATTTGTCGCCATGAAACCTCGACTTTATCTGTATGTAGTGGTGTGCGTGGTGTTGTTCGGTGCGATTTTCGGCTAAAACCAAAACGAAACCAAAACTTCGGTTTTTGGAGTCTTTGAACATGTTCGGTTTCGGTTTTTCGGTTTTCTTTTTTGTTTCAGTTCGGTTTCGGTTTTTTCGGTTTTGGTCATTTGAGCTTGAATATTTTAGGCCAAAAAAAAAAGTAGGCAAAAATAAATGAATTTAGGTAAAATAATTTTTTTAATTGTAAAATTATAGATTATTATACATTTGACCAAAAATATTTGAGTTATATATTTATCAAATTCTTATAAATTACTTAATATAAAATGTAAAAAACAAAAATAATTCGGTTCGTTTCGGTTTTTTTCGGTTTTGATTACATGAAAAACCAAAACCGAAGAGTTAGTTCGGTTTTTATAAAAACATAAAACCAAACCGTCGGTCTTTGTTCGGTTTTTTCGGTTTCAAATTGTTTTTTTTCGGTTTTTTGCACACTCCTATAAACAGTATCAGACACAATGTAAGGCCCCATTACCGGTGCCTCACATTTGGACGTTGGATTTACTCATTCACATCGTTCTAAGAATCAGAGTTAATAAAAACATACGCGGAATATAAAAACTTTCATAAAAGATTACATAAATCCATAATTTGTCTTAAACCAACAACTTGTCTTTCAAAAAAACTAAGTAATTAAAACATAGCACGTCTTGAGTCTTCCGATGCCAGCCTCTTATTTAGTGCCACGCGTTCCCCTCAAGCGAGCTGCCTCATCCTACTCACCTGCGTGCATACTAAAAGTCAGCTACGCTGAGTGAGTTCTAGTTAATACAATCAACATACAATACGTTCTTATATTACGTACTTGTCCTTCTTTTCTTTCTTTCATACGTACGTAAGTATATATCTTCTGTTTGTTGGTTCTCAGTTGGTTCGTATGGATAGGCGAAAATCCCACTTTCTTCTTGAGTTTCTTTCAGGTCAACATTATCAAAAGGAAACATGTCTTCCATGAATCTTATATCTCTGGATACAATCATCTTCCTTTTTTCTAGGTCATAAACCTTGTATCCTTTTGTCCCATGAGGATATCCCAAGAATATTCCTGGTTTTCCTCTTGGTTCGAATTTGTCACCTTTTATGTCCGCGTTCCGGTAATATGCAAGGCAACCAAAGGTTCTCATGTGATCATCATCGGGTATTTTATTAAACAACATTTCATATGGTGTTTTATCATTTATGACCGGAGATGGAAAACGATTAATGATATACGTAGCGATCAATACACACTCCACCCAGAATCATGTTGGTAGCTTCGCTTCAAAACGCAAAGCCCGTGCAATCTCGAGGAGATGCCGATGTTTTCGCTCAACCACCCCATTTTAATGGGAGGTATGAGGGCATGTTGATTCTGAAATAATGCCCTTTTCGATGTAAAAATTTTGCATGTAGTTAGACGTGAACTAACCTCCATTATCACTTCTAATACGTTTTACCGGTTGCTAAGTTGGGTTTCAACCATTTTACAGAAACTTATCAAACAACTACTGACCTCACGTTTTTGTTTAAGCAAATACAACCAAACCGCCATACTATAATCATCAACTATAGTTAAAAAATAATGAGCATGAGATAAATAAGGTGTTCTATAGCCACCCCAAATGTCACAATGCACCAAATCAAAACTTTCACTTGTCTTTGTAAAACTGACTAGAAATGGGAGTCTAGTAAACTTGGCTTTAACACAAGAATCACAATTTTTGTTTTCAATACCAAAAGACACACCTTTCAGAAAATTAACTTGTGACAGTTTAACATCAGAAGTATGCCCCAGCCGCTTATGCCACATTCCAACATCAACTGCCATAGCTTTCCTTCATTCTTTTATTATCCCCCCATACGATAAAGACCTTCGCTGCACCTACCCGCTCCAATCAAGGCCCTGGACTTCAAACTCTGCATTACAAAGAAATCAGGGAAGAACGTGACATCACAGTGTAGTTCTTTTGATAATCGACACTCAAGGAACTATTTAGTACAAGGATAGTAAGGCTAACAGGTAATAACAGTGGCCAGTTGTGATTAGCTGATCACGTTACTTTCCGTGTCCTATACACTTCCCTTTATGAGTCTATTTGTGCTGGTTCTACTTAAGCAGTTTTGTCAAATCAAACAATCAATTATTCCTATCCCTGACGTTCACATATCTTTCTTTTCTCATTATCATATATCATTTAATCATACACTTTACCTTTACTGATCTTGCTTGAGCGACACATGGCATTCTTGAACTGGCATCTTCTTTCCTTTCTTACTTAAATCCCATTTTCTGTTCGAGTCTAAGCATGTAGGATGCTTAAATCTCTCGAACTTATGCTCTGATACCAACTTGTAAGGCCCCGAACCCGGTAGCCCTACTTTAGCGTCGGATTTACTCATAAACACAGTTCTTCAATCAGAGTTTATTAAAACTTTTCGCGGAATATAAAACATCAATCATTTGTTACAAAACGTTAAACCTTTTCTTTGATACCATAACACAAAACTTTATATTTAAAACATCTTTACTTCTTTCTTCAGATGCCAGCCGTTCAATCCATGCCGTGTGTCATCCTCATGCTAACTCTGTAATCAGCTCACCTGCGTGCATACTAAAAGTCAGCTACGCTGAGTGAGTTCTAGTTAATCGAACGCCATACAATACATACACATACATACATATCCGTAGATACATATCCATACTTCACTAGTTACCCTTCTGTTCTACATACACACTTACTACCATACATACACACATATTTATAACCACTAACCTCAGTCTACCGAGAGTACGTTCATAGTCCGCCGTCTATACCTGTACTCAAGGTCGTGAACACGTAAAAGGTCCGCGGTCCTTACCTATGTTCACCCTTTATGGTACGTGCAAGGTCCGCAGTCCTTCCCTATACCATCCTACATCCACAACACGTACAAGGTCCACAGTCCTCCCCTATGTTGCAACCTAAACCATAGCACGTACGAGGTCCGCAGTCCTCCCCTATGCTACCACAATACAACTACAGCACGTATAAGGTCCACAGTCCTTTCCTATGCTGATGCCTATCTATAATACGTATAAGGTCCGCAGTCCTTAACTACGTTGTCGTCTATGATCTGTAACACGTATAAGGCCCACCGTCCCTATCTACGTTTACGTCTATCATCTACTTTACGTATAAGGCCCGCAGTCCTTAACTACGCCATCACCAGCCGAGTCTATGTCCGACAAAAGCTAGAGGGATTTGCCATCCTAACTTACTATGTCGAACGTAGAACTCACATACCATTCGTGTACCTGCATACACCTACTTCACATATACAATAATTACATCATAGCATAAGAACACCCTAGGCGTTCTTTACATCATTCATTTAACAACCATACCTCTTGTCGATACGTGCAATATCCGAAGATCGTTCACGCCCCGACAGGTATTCATTTGTAATGTTCATGCATCTTCGATGTATAATATTCGTACCTTTATTTTTGACCTGACAGTACGCGCAATATCCGAAGATCGTTCGCGTACCGACAAGCAACCATTCATATCCATCACATATATCACATATGGCATACACTTATCACTTAGGATAAATGTATTAACAACACATCGAGTATGCACACAGCCCCGAAAACATAACACATAAATGGGGCTAGAAACTCACCTGAATACTGTTACGCTCTCCGTTAATAGTTATTCCCCTCTTGAGCTGCGCACGGCTAACTGTATAATATTTACACGTATCAATTAGCTACTACTACTTATGTTGCGTTTCTATCTTTATATGACCCACAACGAACGGGGGTCCGGGGGCAGCGCCCCTGGTAGCGGGGTTCTAGGGGCGGCAGCCCCTAGCGGGGTCCAAGGGGCAGAGCCCCTGGCTGGGGTTAAGCTGCCAGGTCAGCTTGGAAAAATTTTATTTTCGATAACTGCCTTAACACATTTTCCATTAGGTTTTTAATTTATTTTATAAACGAACTTCACTTCAGGCGAAGTTAAACCTTAGGCGAACTTGGAAACAGCTTGGTTCTGGCTTGATTCGGTCGAATAGGGACACGTTCGATCGAATAGGAACACGTTCGATCGAATAGGAACACGTTCGATCAAACAGGAACACGTTCGATCGAATACAACACGTTCGATCAAACAGGAACACGTTCGATCGAATACAACACTCATTCGATCGAATACAAAACTCATTCGATCGAATGAGTTGGAGACCATTCGGTTGCTTCCCTATTCGGTCGACTGGACTTGTTCGATCTACGCATTCGATCGAATGGACTGATTCGATCGACTGGTTCGATCGAATGAGTCTGATTCGACTCCTTCAAGCTGGGCGACGGAGAAACCCACGGGTTTTCCAGATTTTCCAGATTTTTGACCCAAAATCGAAGTTTTTGACATGGAAATGCTCGGGATTGAAAGGGCTATCGATTCCTAGTACTTTTAAACACAAAAGCTTGCATTTTGACACCAAAACAAGGCGGTTTTTGACCCGAAAACTCAAGTTACGAAAATGGGAGTTTTTGCTCGATTTGAGGTCGGAAATGGTTATGAAAACGGATGATTTTCGAGAGGGACTTACCAAAAACGATTAGGAACAAGATTGTGGACTCGGATTTGTGATTTGAGAACTTTCTCTCTCTAGCTTCTCTCTCTAGAAATGAGAGTGTTTGGGTGGGTGTAAGTGAAGGAAGATGGTGAAAATGGTGGAAGTGTCAAGAACTTTCGTTTATATACTACGGGTTTGGTTAGGCTCGGGTTGGCTTCCTACGGGTTGAGACAGGCCGAGTTCATAAAATAACTAAGCCCAAGACCCGTTCCTTACTCGACATTAAATAACTAAAACGTGAAATTACTAAACATAACTTTCTTTTATTTATCAATATAAAAATTTTAGGATGTTACAAGTCTTCCCTCCTTAAGGAGGTTTCGTCCCCGAAACCTAACTTATTCCCTATAAAAGGAAAACTTCTTACATTTACACGTTTTATAGAAATGCCTTCGCTTTCTGAGTTACCCTTCCTACTTCCGACTTTACAGCCATCGAACGGTGGTCATGTGTTTTAGCTATTTAAGGTAGCTTGTCCATGAGACCCTCGATGCACCAAGACTCATCTCATCCTTCTAAGGGTTTCGATTAGTACTTTTAACATTATTGTCTAAAACAACATTTCACCATAACATAATAATCATTCTTAACCAAACTCAAAATAATTACACGCCACAGATAAACATAAGTTTTTAGACCTTAACACAAAACAAGTTCTTAAGCAAATGTAATTTAATAAAACCATTGCATGAGCAATTATTCCTTCATCAGGTGTTCCTCTCTGCAGTTTCCCAAAGTCTTCATCCTTTCGCACCTACCGCCCCTGATTCCTTGCAATCCCTAGCCATGTGGTCAGCTTTTCCGCATTTGAAGCACTTTGGACGATCAGGGCATTCTCGAGAATAATGCCCACTCTTTCCACACCGATAGCACCTGTCTGTCCCAGTCTTGCATTCTCCCAGGTGCACTTGCCCACACGTCTTACATGCATCCTTGTTCCCAACCTTGGCCTTCCTCTCATCAGTTGTTGTCACCATCTCGCCAGACCGCTTAGCAGAGGTAGCCCATTTCTTCTCCTTCTTTTCCCCCACCACCACATCGTCCTCAGCCAGGTCAGCATAAACCACTTCTGCAAGTTCAACAGCAGAGTCAAAAGTAGCAGGTTTATTTGCCCTGACCAACATGCGGACTTTTTGTGGCAATCCCCTCACATAACATTTGATTCTTTTGACCTCAGTGTCAACCATATCAGGCACCAATCTAGATAGTCGGCTGAATTCAGTAGTATACTCACGATGCGTCATCATACCGGCCTTCAAATTCAGGAACTTCATCTCCGTCCTTTCAACCTCTGCATCTGCACAGAACTTCTTCATCACCAACTCTTTCAGATCGTCCCATCTCAACGCCTTGATCTCATCCCTAGTCTTTCTCTGCTCCACACTTTCCCACCAATACATAGCTTCTTCCACAAATGACTGAGTAGCATAACCCACAGCTTGGTCGGGACGGCATTCGCTAATGCGGATAACCTTGTCCATAGTGGTTATCCATTGGAGAGTAGCGATTGCGTCTCCCAACCCAGTCAGCTTCGGCGGGTCGCATCCTTTGAAGGACTTATAGCTACACCCACCTTGTCCTCTTCTCCTATCATCGACTTTCACAGACTTATCCTCGCTCGAGGCCCCTCTTTCTCCTTCCCCAACCTCCTTACCATCACCCCCTGCCCCTTCAGCAGTTCGCTCACGGCTTCCAGCAGATCCTTCGGGATTCAGGTTCTTCACAGCAGCAACTACAGCTTGAACAATGGCTGCTTGAACTGCAGGGCTAAGTTGAACTTCTTCATTGTTGTTCTGGTCTCCTCCAGCTGCGCTTCCTTCATCTTCGGTGTGGGAAGCTTCTTCTACCGAGGGTTGCCGGACAAGACGAGGCCTGCCACGACGTCCTGTGCGACCCCCAGTTCCCACAAATTCTCCAGCTCCAGCCATCCGTATTCTAAAAGGGAAAAACACAAACATCATCACTCAAGGAACTATTTAGTACAAGGATAGTAAGGCTAACAGGTAATAACAGTGGCCAGTTGTGATTAGCTGATCACGTTACTTTCCGTGTCCTATACACTTCCCTTTATGAGTCTATTTGTGCTGGTTCTACTTAAGCAGTTTTGTCAAATCAAACAATCAATTATTCCTATCCCTGACGTTCACATATCTTTCTTTTCTCATTATCATATATCATTTAATCATACACTTTACCTTTACTGATCTTGCTTGAGCGACACATGGCATTCTTGAACTGGCATCTTCTTTCCTTTCTTACTTAAATCCCATTTTCTGTTCGAGTCTAAGCATGTAGGATGCTTAAATCTCTCGAACTTATGCTCTGATACCAACTTGTAAGGCCCCGAACCCGGTAGCCCTACTTTAGCGTCGGATTTACTCATAAACACAGTTCTTCAATCAGAGTTTATTAAAACTTTTCGCGGAATATAAAACATCAATCATTTGTTACAAAACGTTAAACCTTTTCTTTGATACCATAACACAAAACTTTATATTTAAAACATCTTTACTTCTTTCTTCAGATGCCAGCCGTTCAATCCATGCCGTGTGTCATCCTCATGCTAACTCTGTAATCAGCTCACCTGCGTGCATACTAAAAGTCAGCTACGCTGAGTGAGTTCTAGTTAATCGAACGCCATACAATACATACACATACATACATATCCGTAGATACATATCCATACTTCACTAGTTACCCTTCTGTTCTACATACACACTTACTACCATACATACACACATATTTATAACCACTAACCTCAGTCTACCGAGAGTACGTTCATAGTCCGCCGTCTATACCTGTACTCAAGGTCGTGAACACGTAAAAGGTCCGCGGTCCTTACCTATGTTCACCCTTTATGGTACGTGCAAGGTCCGCAGTCCTTCCCTATACCATCCTACATCCACAACACGTACAAGGTCCACAGTCCTCCCCTATGTTGCAACCTAAACCATAGCACGTACGAGGTCCGCAGTCCTCCCCTATGCTACCACAATACAACTACAGCACGTATAAGGTCCACAGTCCTTTCCTATGCTGATGCCTATCTATAATACGTATAAGGTCCGCAGTCCTTAACTACGTTGTCGTCTATGATCTGTAACACGTATAAGGCCCACCGTCCCTATCTACGTTTACGTCTATCATCTACTTTACGTATAAGGCCCGCAGTCCTTAACTACGCCATCACCAGCCGAGTCTATGTCCGACAAAAGCTAGAGGGATTTGCCATCCTAACTTACTATGTCGAACGTAGAACTCACATACCATTCGTGTACCTGCATACACCTACTTCACATATACAATAATTACATCATAGCATAAGAACACCCTAGGCGTTCTTTACATCATTCATTTAACAACCATACCTCTTGTCGATACGTGCAATATCCGAAGATCGTTCACGCCCCGACAGGTATTCATTTGTAATGTTCATGCATCTTCGATGTATAATATTCGTACCTTTATTTTTGACCTGACAGTACGCGCAATATCCGAAGATCGTTCGCGTACCGACAAGCAACCATTCATATCCATCACATATATCACATATGGCATACACTTATCACTTAGGATAAATGTATTAACAACACATCGAGTATGCACACAGCCCCGAAAACATAACACATAAATGGGGCTAGAAACTCACCTGAATACTGTTACGCTCTCCGTTAATAGTTATTCCCCTCTTGAGCTGCGCACGGCTAACTGTATAATATTTACACGTATCAATTAGCTACTACTACTTATGTTGCGTTTCTATCTTTATATGACCCACAACGAACGGGGGTCCGGGGGCAGCGCCCCTGGTAGCGGGGTTCTAGGGGCGGCAGCCCCTAGCGGGGTCCAAGGGGCAGAGCCCCTGGCTGGGGTTAAGCTGCCAGGTCAGCTTGGAAAAATTTTATTTTCGATAACTGCCTTAACACATTTTCCATTAGGTTTTTAATTTATTTTATAAACGAACTTCACTTCAGGCGAAGTTAAACCTTAGGCGAACTTGGAAACAGCTTGGTTCTGGCTTGATTCGGTCGAATAGGGACACGTTCGATCGAATAGGAACACGTTCGATCGAATAGGAACACGTTCGATCAAACAGGAACACGTTCGATCGAATACAACACGTTCGATCAAACAGGAACACGTTCGATCGAATACAACACTCATTCGATCGAATACAAAACTCATTCGATCGAATGAGTTGGAGACCATTCGGTTGCTTCCCTATTCGGTCGACTGGACTTGTTCGATCTACGCATTCGATCGAATGGACTGATTCGATCGACTGGTTCGATCGAATGAGTCTGATTCGACTCCTTCAAGCTGGGCGACGGAGAAACCCACGGGTTTTCCAGATTTTCCAGATTTTTGACCCAAAATCGAAGTTTTTGACATGGAAATGCTCGGGATTGAAAGGGCTATCGATTCCTAGTACTTTTAAACACAAAAGCTTGCATTTTGACACCAAAACAAGGCGGTTTTTGACCCGAAAACTCAAGTTACGAAAATGGGAGTTTTTGCTCGATTTGAGGTCGGAAATGGTTATGAAAACGGATGATTTTCGAGAGGGACTTACCAAAAACGATTAGGAACAAGATTGTGGACTCGGATTTGTGATTTGAGAACTTTCTCTCTCTAGCTTCTCTCTCTAGAAATGAGAGTGTTTGGGTGGGTGTAAGTGAAGGAAGATGGTGAAAATGGTGGAAGTGTCAAGAACTTTCGTTTATATACTACGGGTTTGGTTAGGCTCGGGTTGGCTTCCTACGGGTTGAGACAGGCCGAGTTCATAAAATAACTAAGCCCAAGACCCGTTCCTTACTCGACATTAAATAACTAAAACGTGAAATTACTAAACATAACTTTCTTTTATTTATCAATATAAAAATTTTAGGATGTTACAAGTCTTCCCTCCTTAAGGAGGTTTCGTCCCCGAAACCTAACTTATTCCCTATAAAAGGAAAACTTCTTACATTTACACGTTTTATAGAAATGCCTTCGCTTTCTGAGTTACCCTTCCTACTTCCGACTTTACAGCCATCGAACGGTGGTCATGTGTTTTAGCTATTTAAGGTAGCTTGTCCATGAGACCCTCGATGCACCAAGACTCATCTCATCCTTCTAAGGGTTTCGATTAGTACTTTTAACATTATTGTCTAAAACAACATTTCACCATAACATAATAATCATTCTTAACCAAACTCAAAATAATTACACGCCACAGATAAACATAAGTTTTTAGACCTTAACACAAAACAAGTTCTTAAGCAAATGTAATTTAATAAAACCATTGCATGAGCAATTATTCCTTCATCAGGTGTTCCTCTCTGCAGTTTCCCAAAGTCTTCATCCTTTCGCACCTACCGCCCCTGATTCCTTGCAATCCCTAGCCATGTGGTCAGCTTTTCCGCATTTGAAGCACTTTGGACGATCAGGGCATTCTCGAGAATAATGCCCACTCTTTCCACACCGATAGCACCTGTCTGTCCCAGTCTTGCATTCTCCCAGGTGCACTTGCCCACACGTCTTACATGCATCCTTGTTCCCAACCTTGGCCTTCCTCTCATCAGTTGTTGTCACCATCTCGCCAGACCGCTTAGCAGAGGTAGCCCATTTCTTCTCCTTCTTTTCCCCCACCACCACATCGTCCTCAGCCAGGTCAGCATAAACCACTTCTGCAAGTTCAACAGCAGAGTCAAAAGTAGCAGGTTTATTTGCCCTGACCAACATGCGGACTTTTTGTGGCAATCCCCTCACATAACATTTGATTCTTTTGACCTCAGTGTCAACCATATCAGGCACCAATCTAGATAGTCGGCTGAATTCAGTAGTATACTCACGATGCGTCATCATACCGGCCTTCAAATTCAGGAACTTCATCTCCGTCCTTTCAACCTCTGCATCTGCACAGAACTTCTTCATCACCAACTCTTTCAGATCGTCCCATCTCAACGCCTTGATCTCATCCCTAGTCTTTCTCTGCTCCACACTTTCCCACCAATACATAGCTTCTTCCACAAATGACTGAGTAGCATAACCCACAGCTTGGTCGGGACGGCATTCGCTAATGCGGATAACCTTGTCCATAGTGGTTATCCATTGGAGAGTAGCGATTGCGTCTCCCAACCCAGTCAGCTTCGGCGGGTCGCATCCTTTGAAGGACTTATAGCTACACCCACCTTGTCCTCTTCTCCTATCATCGACTTTCACAGACTTATCCTCGCTCGAGGCCCCTCTTTCTCCTTCCCCAACCTCCTTACCATCACCCCCTGCCCCTTCAGCAGTTCGCTCACGGCTTCCAGCAGATCCTTCGGGATTCAGGTTCTTCACAGCAGCAACTACAGCTTGAACAATGGCTGCTTGAACTGCAGGGCTAAGTTGAACTTCTTCATTGTTGTTCTGGTCTCCTCCAGCTGCGCTTCCTTCATCTTCGGTGTGGGAAGCTTCTTCTACCGAGGGTTGCCGGACAAGACGAGGCCTGCCACGACGTCCTGTGCGACCCCCAGTTCCCACAAATTCTCCAGCTCCAGCCATCCGTATTCTAAAAGGGAAAAACACAAACATCATCACTCAAGGAACTATTTAGTACAAGGATAGTAAGGCTAACAGGTAATAACAGTGGCCAGTTGTGATTAGCTGATCACGTTACTTTCCGTGTCCTATACACTTCCCTTTATGAGTCTATTTGTGCTGGTTCTACTTAAGCAGTTTTGTCAAATCAAACAATCAATTATTCCTATCCCTGACGTTCACATATCTTTCTTTTCTCATTATCATATATCATTTAATCATACACTTTACCTTTACTGATCTTGCTTGAGCGACACATGGCATTCTTGAACTGGCATCTTCTTTCCTTTCTTACTTAAATCCCATTTTCTGTTCGAGTCTAAGCATGTAGGATGCTTAAATCTCTCGAACTTATGCTCTGATACCAACTTGTAAGGCCCCGAACCCGGTAGCCCTACTTTAGCGTCGGATTTACTCATAAACACAGTTCTTCAATCAGAGTTTATTAAAACTTTTCGCGGAATATAAAACATCAATCATTTGTTACAAAACGTTAAACCTTTTCTTTGATACCATAACACAAAACTTTATATTTAAAACATCTTTACTTCTTTCTTCAGATGCCAGCCGTTCAATCCATGCCGTGTGTCATCCTCATGCTAACTCTGTAATCAGCTCACCTGCGTGCATACTAAAAGTCAGCTACGCTGAGTGAGTTCTAGTTAATCGAACGCCATACAATACATACACATACATACATATCCGTAGATACATATCCATACTTCACTAGTTACCCTTCTGTTCTACATACACACTTACTACCATACATACACACATATTTATAACCACTAACCTCAGTCTACCGAGAGTACGTTCATAGTCCGCCGTCTATACCTGTACTCAAGGTCGTGAACACGTAAAAGGTCCGCGGTCCTTACCTATGTTCACCCTTTATGGTACGTGCAAGGTCCGCAGTCCTTCCCTATACCATCCTACATCCACAACACGTACAAGGTCCACAGTCCTCCCCTATGTTGCAACCTAAACCATAGCACGTACGAGGTCCGCAGTCCTCCCCTATGCTACCACAATACAACTACAGCACGTATAAGGTCCACAGTCCTTTCCTATGCTGATGCCTATCTATAATACGTATAAGGTCCGCAGTCCTTAACTACGTTGTCGTCTATGATCTGTAACACGTATAAGGCCCACCGTCCCTATCTACGTTTACGTCTATCATCTACTTTACGTATAAGGCCCGCAGTCCTTAACTACGCCATCACCAGCCGAGTCTATGTCCGACAAAAGCTAGAGGGATTTGCCATCCTAACTTACTATGTCGAACGTAGAACTCACATACCATTCGTGTACCTGCATACACCTACTTCACATATACAATAATTACATCATAGCATAAGAACACCCTAGGCGTTCTTTACATCATTCATTTAACAACCATACCTCTTGTCGATACGTGCAATATCCGAAGATCGTTCACGCCCCGACAGGTATTCATTTGTAATGTTCATGCATCTTCGATGTATAATATTCGTACCTTTATTTTTGACCTGACAGTACGCGCAATATCCGAAGATCGTTCGCGTACCGACAAGCAACCATTCATATCCATCACATATATCACATATGGCATACACTTATCACTTAGGATAAATGTATTAACAACACATCGAGTATGCACACAGCCCCGAAAACATAACACATAAATGGGGCTAGAAACTCACCTGAATACTGTTACGCTCTCCGTTAATAGTTATTCCCCTCTTGAGCTGCGCACGGCTAACTGTATAATATTTACACGTATCAATTAGCTACTACTACTTATGTTGCGTTTCTATCTTTATATGACCCACAACGAACGGGGGTCCGGGGGCAGCGCCCCTGGTAGCGGGGTTCTAGGGGCGGCAGCCCCTAGCGGGGTCCAAGGGGCAGAGCCCCTGGCTGGGGTTAAGCTGCCAGGTCAGCTTGGAAAAATTTTATTTTCGATAACTGCCTTAACACATTTTCCATTAGGTTTTTAATTTATTTTATAAACGAACTTCACTTCAGGCGAAGTTAAACCTTAGGCGAACTTGGAAACAGCTTGGTTCTGGCTTGATTCGGTCGAATAGGGACACGTTCGATCGAATAGGAACACGTTCGATCGAATAGGAACACGTTCGATCAAACAGGAACACGTTCGATCGAATACAACACGTTCGATCAAACAGGAACACGTTCGATCGAATACAACACTCATTCGATCGAATACAAAACTCATTCGATCGAATGAGTTGGAGACCATTCGGTTGCTTCCCTATTCGGTCGACTGGACTTGTTCGATCTACGCATTCGATCGAATGGACTGATTCGATCGACTGGTTCGATCGAATGAGTCTGATTCGACTCCTTCAAGCTGGGCGACGGAGAAACCCACGGGTTTTCCAGATTTTCCAGATTTTTGACCCAAAATCGAAGTTTTTGACATGGAAATGCTCGGGATTGAAAGGGCTATCGATTCCTAGTACTTTTAAACACAAAAGCTTGCATTTTGACACCAAAACAAGGCGGTTTTTGACCCGAAAACTCAAGTTACGAAAATGGGAGTTTTTGCTCGATTTGAGGTCGGAAATGGTTATGAAAACGGATGATTTTCGAGAGGGACTTACCAAAAACGATTAGGAACAAGATTGTGGACTCGGATTTGTGATTTGAGAACTTTCTCTCTCTAGCTTCTCTCTCTAGAAATGAGAGTGTTTGGGTGGGTGTAAGTGAAGGAAGATGGTGAAAATGGTGGAAGTGTCAAGAACTTTCGTTTATATACTACGGGTTTGGTTAGGCTCGGGTTGGCTTCCTACGGGTTGAGACAGGCCGAGTTCATAAAATAACTAAGCCCAAGACCCGTTCCTTACTCGACATTAAATAACTAAAACGTGAAATTACTAAACATAACTTTCTTTTATTTATCAATATAAAAATTTTAGGATGTTACATAGTTCGGTTTTTATAAAAACATAAAACCAAACCGTCGGTCTTTGTTCGGTTTTTTCGGTTTCAAATTGTTTTTTTTCGGTTTTTTGCACACTCCTATAAACAGTATCAGACACAATGTAAGGCCCCATTACCGGTGCCTCACATTTGGACGTTGGATTTACTCATTCACATCGTTCTAAGAATCAGAGTTAATAAAAACATACGCGGAATATAAAAACTTTCATAAAAGATTACATAAATCCATAATTTGTCTTAAACCAACAACTTGTCTTTCAAAAAAACTAAGTAATTAAAACATAGCACGTCTTGAGTCTTCCGATGCCAGCCTCTTATTTAGTGCCACGCGTTCCCCTCAAGCGAGCTGCCTCATCCTACTCACCTGCGTGCATACTAAAAGTCAGCTACGCTGAGTGAGTTCTAGTTAATACAATCAACATACAATACGTTCTTATATTACGTACTTGTCCTTCTTTTCTTTCTTTCATACGTACGTAAGTATATATCTTCTGTTTGTTGGTTCTCAGTTGGTTCGTATGGATAGGCGAAAATCCCACTTTCTTCTTGAGTTTCTTTCAGGTCAACATTATCAAAAGGAAACATGTCTTCCATGAATCTTATATCTCTGGATACAATCATCTTCCTTTTTTCTAGGTCATAAACCTTGTATCCTTTTGTCCCATGAGGATATCCCAAGAATATTCCTGGTTTTCCTCTTGGTTCGAATTTGTCACCTTTTATGTCCGCGTTCCGGTAATATGCAAGGCAACCAAAGGTTCTCATGTGAT
Source organism: Bidens hawaiensis (assembly GCF_021521415.1). Lineage (NCBI taxonomy): Eukaryota > Viridiplantae > Streptophyta > Magnoliopsida > Asterales > Asteraceae > Bidens > Bidens hawaiensis. The sequence continues at coordinate 457,019 of NW_027491896.1, read as the reverse complement.
CATCATCGGGTATTTTATTAAACAACATTTCATATGGTGTTTTATCATTTATGACCGGAGATGGAAAACGATTAATGATATACGTAGCGATCAATACACACTCCACCCAGAATCATGTTGGTAGCTTCGCTTCAAAACGCAAAGCCCGTGCAATCTCGAGGAGATGCCGATGTTTTCGCTCAACCACCCCATTTTAATGGGAGGTATGAGGGCATGTTGATTCTGAAATAATGCCCTTTTCGATGTAAAAATTTTGCATGTAGTTAGACGTGAACTAACCTCCATTATCACTTCTAATACGTTTTACCGGTTGCTAAGTTGGGTTTCAACCATTTTACAGAAACTTATCAAACAACTACTGACCTCACGTTTTTGTTTAAGCAAATACAACCAAACCGCCATACTATAATCATCAACTATAGTTAAAAAATAATGAGCATGAGATAAATAAGGTGTTCTATAGCCACCCCAAATGTCACAATGCACCAAATCAAAACTTTCACTTGTCTTTGTAAAACTGACTAGAAATGGGAGTCTAGTAAACTTGGCTTTAACACAAGAATCACAATTTTTGTTTTCAATACCAAAAGACACACCTTTCAGAAAATTAACTTGTGACAGTTTAACATCAGAAGTATGCCCCAGCCGCTTATGCCACATTCCAACATCAACTGCCATAGCTTTCCTTCATTCTTTTATTATCCCCCCATACGATAAAGACCTTCGCTGCACCTACCCGCTCCAATCAAGGCCCTGGACTTCAAACTCTGCATTACAAAGAAATCAGGGAAGAACGTGACATCACAGTGTAGTTCTTTTGATAATCGACGAACAGACAAAAGGTTACATTTAAATTTAGGAACAAAAAGAACCCCTTTTATTTTAACACTGTTTCTCAACAAGAGCTCGCCTCTCCCTTTGACAGGGATGGCGTCTCCGTTGGGAATGGTGACCGGTGCTTCAAAATTACCCATGATGAGATTAACAAGTAAATCTCCGTGACAAGTAATATGTTCGGTGGCTCCTGAGTCAACCACCCAATTGTATTTTGGATTGAATATACCTGTCATGTTGGCCATAGGATAGGCCTCATTTTCTGAAGAGGTACTGCTTTCACCAAAATGTTTCAGGAAAATCTTGTATTGGTCTTCAGTCAAGCCCGGTATTGGACTCGAGTTTGGTTCTGCAGGAGCAACTTTCGTTTCTGCAAGAGCAGCCTTCGGTTTTATTTTTTCCTTCTTTCCTTTTCCCAGCCACCATTCGGGGTACCCTATTCGTTTGAAACAGCCTTCCCGATTATGACCGTCTCTTCCACAAAAGGTACAGTGATCAGTCTTATCACACGATCCTAGTTTTTCATTTTTCTGTGATCCTCTTTTCTGTTGGTTTACCTCACGTCAAGGAAAGGAAGCTTGAAAGGCTGCAGCCTCCTTGCTCGGTTTCTTTGGAATGGTGATTTGTCGTTGCTGCTCATCTTCATAAACTAGGTGAAATGCAACATTAAGATTCGGCGTAGACTGCACAGCCAATATTTGTGTTCAAATAACGGAGAATTCTGCATCGAGTCCCATTAAGAACTCATATAACCTCTCCTTTTGTTTGAGGTCGAAAAGCTTCTTACGTATTCCGCACAAACAACCATCACAAGTGAAATGAGGGGTGGTAAAACAGATTCTATCTCATCCCATAACCCCTTTAATTTAGTGAAATATGCTGTTACAAAAGTGCCATCTTGTTGTGTTACTGTGAGAGATTGCTTCAACTCATATGCTCTCGGAGTACTCTTCTTTCCAAACCTCTTGCAAATTGGTCCATATTTCGCATGCAGTATTATTACACTTGACACTGTTGCGTATATCATTCTCCATAGTGGTAGTTAACCACCCTTTTATCATTGCATCAGCCCGCATCCAAGGCATACAGAGGGTTGAATTGCTTTTTGGTTTCTTGATTGAACCATCAACGAAACCAATTTTGTTCTTGGCGAACAAGAAATTAGTCATTTCTTGTGCCCAGTCGTTGTAATTATTATCTGTGAGAACATCATTCACATGTAACTGCTTTGGGTAGTCGGAAGCGTGGATGTAGCATGGTGATTGATGATCGATTGCTTCACCATCGGCTTTGGATTTTTCAGGTTTTCAGGCGCCATGTGAGACAACGGCTTTTAGGGTTTTTTTTTGTTTTCTTTTGTATGTGTATGCTCTAATACCATGAAGAAATTGGTAATCAGTCAATTGATTTCATTCATCAACATACCCAATACATATACACGTTTACATTGAAAAGAAAAAGGAAATAATAAACAACTTTACTAATTGCACATTTAACTAAACAAGGAAGGAGAATATATTTTAGAGGTAACTAGTATTCGTACCCGCGCGATGCAGCGGGCATGCGTCAAATGCATTAGATGTTCGGGTGCTCAGAAAATTCAACACGACAGATTCTTGGATTCAAACATGGCCAGGAATTTGTCCGTGGACAATTTTGCAATTCAAAGTTTTTGAACAACTTTGACATGAATACAACATAAACGAAATCAAATAATTTGTTTTTTTAAAAAGAAAAGGGGGCAAAATGGTTTTTGCTGGCAATATGAATCGTACAGAAAATTATCCATTTTTGGACATACACTTCGATCAGTTTCAGCTGAAACACATTTTGGCCCGTTTCAGCCCGAACACATGCATTTTGGCACGTTTCAGCCCGGACACATTTTGACACGTTTCAGCCTGACACACATCTACCACAAATGTCCTTAATAGGTGGTACCTGAATCACACATATAACGTAGTTTATCAAAATAAATTGAAACAAATCCAGAATTCATAACTCACTTGATAATTGCATGCATCAAGATCTGTAAATACATGTTTCCTGGATTCAACCATCTTTCTTTAAGAAAATCTTTGCCTACAGTGACCACTGAAATTATATTTGAGATTAGATGTCTAAAAGGTGAAAGGTGCTCTTGTCTGCATGCACATATAACAAATCAATATTGAGGTCGTAACATATTATAAATTTTGAATGTGATTAGACTAATTTAACATGATAATTCAACTACTGTTAACAGGGCATTCAATATTGTTTTACTACCTTGTTAAATCCAATCTCTCAAAAATGTCTCTTAAAGATAGATACGACCTATTATGAAATATTGCAACCTAAAGAAGCAAGCACGAAGTCACTATCAGAAATCAACATAATAAAGATGAAAAAAAATCAACAGAATATTATTTATTTTATTACCCCATTATTAATCAGGTTCTTTATTCAACTTTTATGAATCTTAACAAATGTTTTTGATACATGCATGTAGAATGATGAACATGAGTATCAACTTACTGGACATTATAAAAGGAAGAGCTGGTACATAACCCAATCTGCAGAACACACAAAGACACTTTCATCAGAAAGTTAACTACCATAGTGCGAATAAATTATGAAAGTATGCATTCAGTATGGTGTTTAATTGTGCTGAACATTTTCGGAAAGTGTGGTTTAGTTAATACAGTCTCTAAGATTCCTCGGTTCTAATTTATTTACTTTGGGTTTAGTGATAAATTACTTTTTAGTTAATACCACAACCTTATTCTCCACCATTTGCCTATCCTATTGTTCCTATTGATAAACTAACAACAACATTCAACAAACAGTTCGTTAGGGTTTAGGGTTGCTCGGTAATAATCGACCATACACCATTGAGAAATAGAAAACAGAGCTCCCAAACAAAAACATCCATAAGAATCGTAAACAGCTTCAAACAGTTAGCTATAAATCAAAGCTAACTTGGATGTTTATAGCTTTCTTATTACAAAGATCAATCAAAAAGTCACTTAGAATCAGATGGCAAAATCAGAACAGAACGATTACAAAAAGATTGATAAAGAACAATGTAACGAATGATTAGGCAATCGTACGCAGTAGGTATTGGACCTATGCATGCTTCCTTAACCCACCGCTTCCACCCTGAATCTCTCGCCGGATCCCCAAATTGATGTGTTCGCAAAGTCGATGATGAAAAAGTATGTTGGAATCGCTATTTTACCGGGTAGAATCGATTAGTTGGAATCGCTTCTTCAAGCGTTAGATTGATGATGATGATAATAATGAGGGGCATATAGACAGGACAAATTGAGAATACCACATGTAAAGTAACATGAAGCTTCCATATGTTGTACCATATGCATCAAATTACCAAACATAGATGAATAGTGAAAAGCCCTCACAAAGAAGATTTTCTTTTTAACATATACAAGGTTTATGACCCGCGCGCTGCCGCGGGCGCCCCTGTTTATTTTTTTTTTGTGATAAACGTGACATGAGCATGGATGGAGGCATTAGAAAATGAAGCACCATATTTCTCCAACCGTAACATGATTATATTACCGGCCTAAAAACAACAAATAACTTTTTAACAAAAATTTGACATATTCAAATCATAAATACTAAGTCCTAACACAATAGTCGAATAAAATAACATAAACATATTCAACAAAGGCATTATAAAAATTAGCACTCTTCTAAACAAACCTTAACTACAACTACTATAAAAATATTCTTGAATAAAGTGAAGATCGGAGGATGTTAGTTTACCTTTTATATGAGATTTAAAACCTCTATATACTGGATTTCTCTGTTAGGGTTTCATCACCGTCATGTCGTCGCCGCCATCAAGGGTTCGAATCGGAATCTGTCAACGGAATACACATGCGACTTAAAATTCCTACAACAACAACGAAGCCGACGATGGCCAGATAACCAACACACCAACGCCAGAAACCATCACTACGTTGCCAGCAAGGGTTCGAATCGGAATCTGTCAACGGAATACACATGCGACTTAAAATTCCTACAACAACAACGAAGCCGACGACGGCCAGATAACCAACACACCAACGCCAGAAACCATCACTACGTTGCCAGCAAGGGTTCCGAGTCGGATCCCGGCAACGCGTCTGACCACAAAAAGCTTTTAGATATTAGCTGCCTAAATGAAATCTGACATCAGCAATATACAATACATAAGTATTAATGCATGGAAATGTATGTAGCATTAAATACAAATTTTAAAGGCCATTTTGGTATAATTTACAGAAACCAGGATTACCTTGTATAGTTGTACATGTTCACGATGGCGGCTGTTGAAGAGGGTGGAATCGACAGGATTTAATGGTCAACCACAGCAGCCCACCGCCACCAAGGGTTTGGAATCGAAACCCGGCAACGATAAAAAATCATCATAGGCTTAGAGACAGTTCATCTGTCGCACAAATCACCCCCACGTGTAAAGATCGGCTCCCAAATGATGATAAGTACAGAACTATGTGTGTAATGTATGTATGTATTGATTGTATGTATAGGTGTGTATTGAAAGTAAGTACTTATAGCATTATAAGTTGTGAATTGAATGAACAATTGTCACTGTGAGAGAAGTTGTGAATGCTTTTTAAATATATATATAATTGTGTAACTGATTTGGGTATGATTTTTCAATCTCTTTCAATATATCTTAAGTATCATTTAGTTTAATTTTATCATGTTAGTTCATTATCACATCATATTCTTATTTTTATATAAACATTTTTTTTATTAAATAACCAATAACATTACATAGTAATTTAAAACTACGACCCGAGTCGTTTAAAAACGCGACCCTTTCACTGGCCAATCTTATGAGGTGGTCGATGTTTATATCTAGTATTTTAAAATCTTCCCGTTCGTTCGCAATTTCTTTCAATCAATTTTTTACTCATTTTCGGCCATCTCACACTTAGTGCCAAAATTTTATTCAGGTTGTCACCCTCCCTCATTATATTATATTTGTCACAATATTACGACACTTACTATTTCCTACAGATGGATGGTTTTATTCTTTATTAAATAAAGTAACTAGCTTAAGTTCACAATATCCTATTATGCATATATATACCAGATAGTTTAATCATGATACATAACTTGGTTTTAAATGTAAGTTTGGTACAACATATCTATTTCATTACCAATAAACAAAATATTACCATCCAATTCCTAACACGTACCCGTGCAACTTTAGTCTTTAGGTTTGCTGATATCCGTGGTCCCATCTTTTCCGACCAACATCTTGTACTTATCTTTCCTCGTAAGATTTGTACACTCGTAAGACAAACTAGCCGCGATCATTCGCTGAATATTGTTAGCGACTTCGTGGCTCGATTTTCCACTAGCACAAGTTAATTCATAAGGTAACTTCTCTAAAAAGGTAACTTCATAAACCGGACTAGGGTTCATAAAAAAGTAAAATGAATCCATCCCTTTCCACCCTCTTGCAGTGGTGCCGTAAAACATGCTCATCTTGTTCGACATTGCCACCGGAACCAGCTCGTTAGTAAGTTCGGCAAACAAAGCTGAAAACCGTAGCAAAAATGGTTCTCTGCATGTGGTTCCTTCTGGGCATATAACCAAATCGCCTTTTTCTAGAAGCTTCTTGATCATGTTGGCATCGGTTTTTCGGTCTCTAGTTAACCGGACCGTTTTAATTGGGGAGAGGATCTCAGAGACCCTTGATAAGGAGTAGGTGACGGCTGGAATGCGTCGTCCGAGTGCGACGGAGAGGAAAACCGGGTCAAGAAGTGTGCGGTGGGAGCACACGAAGAGGACTCCGGTTTGACCTTTTGACTTCTTGGCAGGAGGAGGAGGTGGTGTTCCTTTAATGTAAACTCGCACACCAAGTGCCCATATAGCATAGTAAGCGAACCGCATAGGGAGTGCGCCCGCGGCTATACGTAGGCATGCGAGGAGGAAACCTAATGGGATCCAAAGAATGGTGATGAGGGCCTTGAGTGGGGTGGGTTTCTGGACTAGTCTGCCGTCGTGAAACACCACTGGTTTTGGTAATTTGTCAATCGCCACCGCCTTTACCTCCGCGGTTGCTGGTGGTACTATGTAACTTTCCTGAGGTTGAGAAAACGAAACTAGTTATAGATACTACGAGACAATTGAATGCATAGGTGAGCCTCAAATCAATAAATGTACATCAATTATATATATCTTTATAGACTCATTTAATTGTGTGTGTGTGTTTCTCTCTTGACTTTACTTTTTTTTATATATATAATGGACTCAGTTAGAAATAAACTACTGTAGTTTAATAAATTATTCCGAACGGATGCAAGTCTAAAACAACTCGTTAGTTATGTATTCTCCTATAACATACTAAATTTATATTTTTATGAACTAGTTATTACTATATATAATTAAAATATATCATGACAAAATTAACAATATTTGTAACTAAATATAATCTTATAAATTTATTTATATAATAAGAAATAAGCAATCCAAACATGAATTGGGCTTGAGTATAAAAATCTACATAAAAGTGAAGCTCAAGCTTTAAAATAAAACTCGAAACCAGTTTAGCTTACGCTCAAGTTCTTGCTAGTTGACGAGGCAAGTTTGAGCTTTCAACGCTGCCTTTACACTATACTAGTTAACAACGAAGAAAAAACCAGTCTTTTGAACAATGTTTTTTTGGATATGGCAAATAGCTCTTACCGATTTTAGATGCTTTTAATACTTTTTGACACAAAAAAAATGAGAGATAAAAAATAAAAGAAATTTGTTTTAACTAATCTTATATGACCTTGCATAATTTCATATACGGGTTATCAGTTTCTCGGTAACCAAGTGCCAACTCCGGTAGTGATGTGTCTTTAAACGCCTTCAAAAGGGCGTCAGCCTTATTACTTCCGACGAGCACTCCGGGTGTTTTCACCAGTCCGGTAGCTATTCCTTTCCAGCTATCAATCTCCGTCCCCAACACCAAGTCTGCATCCAGAAACTCCTTCAAAAACGGCTCCACCATTACCCTCGGGTTCGCGGTCAACACACACCGTGTCCCACAGGCCGAGAACACACGCCACGCCTCCGGGTGCATGTCATTGGAGTAAAACTTAGGCAAGACCACACGTGCCACGGACTCGATGTCCGAAACCTTCATTCCCACCATAGTGGCAAATATTAGAACACGAATACCACCGGATTCAGAGATGAAATAATAGAGAATTCCGGCGATGGGGGAAGCTAGAAGTAAGAAGAGGAGTCTTAAGGGTCCTCCAATTTCAAAAGCTACAAGCGCAAAATAGGGAAATGAACTACGCCCCCGTAGCAAGGTTCCGTCCAAGTCCGAAACCACCGTCTGGTTGTTTCGGCCATATGCTTCGCAAGTTGAGATTACCGGAAACTCACAAGAGTGCTCAGAAGTCTTGTGGTTGCCGGCCATTGTGATAATGAGAGTGCATTAGTTTGAGCCTCCTTAGTAGTATTTATAGTGTTGTGGCCTTGTGGGGATATTGATTTAATATTAAAATAAATATTGATGTTTTGAATATTATAGTATATACCACATGTCAAATAAGCCAATTATAAAAGTCATTAGATTTAGGTAGAACTCAATAAACACAAGACAAAATAAATGAAAATAATCCAGGAGGTTTGAGTTGCTGTAGGCGCTAACCACAGGTCCACCATCTAATGTAACTAAGTTTTACGAACGATCAATTTTTATTAATCAAACAGCCGTTTAAAGGTTAGGATGTGAAAATAGGGTATCCTTAATTTTCAAACCGCCGTTTAATGATTCGTAGGACAGTCGTCTACGTTTAGGGGTGCCGTAGAAATAGCATCAACCCTCTAATATGGATTTAATTGTAGTTTCAGTTTTTCCATATTAATGCTTTTAGTTTTATGGATCGACATTAATAACATTTCATAACTTAAGGCTATCCTCTATGGTGGGGCTTCGAAGCAGGGCCGGCTTCGAATAGACGAATTTTTTTTTGGTCAAAAGCGAAAATTTTTTAGGCCTTAAGTAAAAAAACATTTTTTTTTTAAATTTAATTTTAAGTGGGCTAACAATCTACTTGATTATGATTTGAGTTATGTAAAAAACTTGTGTATAAAAATAAACATAAAAATGTCTCAACTAATACTAAAATCCACAACCTCTTGGTTAGATGTCATAACTCTTTACCACTAGACCAAGCTAGTGGTTATAAATTATGTTGAAATATTAATTATACATAATATTTTTTTATAAAAATACATAAAAAAAATTCTAATTTTTTTCGGGCCACACGGAGTGTCGGGCCTGTGGCCGTCGACTACCCAGCCACACCCCTAGTCCGGCCCTTCTTAGAAGCCCCTCCCCAATGCCACGTCAGCGTCACGTAGACACTAGGGGCTTCGAAACCCCATCCCAAAGATGCCCCTCTATGGTGAGGGGGCTTCGAAGCCCATTAATTTTTTTATAAACTTTAAAAACCAACCAATTTATTAAACTTAAAATATAATAAAAATCAAACTAAATTAAACTAAAAAACATAAAAAAATGTACAAATAGAAAAAAAATAAAAAAAAAATAGAACTAATATTCGGCGTCCTCGTCCTCGTTTGTGTATTTTGCCATTATCCTTGCTTTTTTTCTCCAAAAACGCCTGCGTGGTCGGATCTAGATGCAAGGAGCTTGCAATCGTTTTCTCGTTGCCGCTCCGATTTAGTCTTCTTTCTTTCTTCATGCACGGCTTTGTATTCCGCATGCATCGCTTTTTTTCTTCGTGTATTATCGTGAATTCATTTTTTGAGTGTTTTTTGTCCACGCTAAACCTTTTAAGTGCAAGCTCCAAGTTGTTAAACCGCGCGCTCACGTCGGAACTCATCAAGGATGTCGTTCTAGACGAAGATCCCTTCCTCATCGTCTTTCCACTTTTTCATGTCATCCTTTTCGGTGGGTGTTTGACATGCATCAACCTTCTTTTTATGGCTTCGTATGCGACTAACTTGCGTTTCGTCTACTTGGGTTTTGGCTATTGGGGTTTGGGATGTTTGGGTTTGGGGTGGCGGAGGCATAAACGGCATTGGCATTCGATTCAACAAATCGTTGGGAAACGGTTGTACAGTTGGAGGCATTACGGGTAGATGCTGGTTGGCATAGAAAGGGTTGGTAGGGTCATTGTTGTTTGCGAGCATACTAGCCCAACACATTTGAGCCGGATACCACGGGTTTGAGTTCGGGTTTGGGTTTGGATTTGGGTTCGGGTTTGAGCTCGAGCTTGTGAAATTTAAGAAAAGATTCATGGTAGAGAGTTGAGAGATTTTTATAGTGAAATTTGAGGGTTTATTTGAGTGAAATTTGGCATTTGTTTGAGTAAAAATTGATAAAATGGTTTGGTATTTATATAGAAAATAATTAGTTTTTTTTAAATAGCCGTTTATATATAGCCATTGGGGGGGGGGGGACCTTATTTTTTCCATCCTCGCCGGCCGTTGGAAGGCCGGGCACAACCCTGCCCTTGACCAAACTGCGCCCCGCTATGGTGTTGAGCGCCCTCTGCTCCCCAAGGTCGCCCTCCACGGCGAAGCATAACGGAGAGTCTAAGAAAACTCCGTGGGTTGATTTTAACTTTAAGTATATTGGTCTTCACCAAGGTTTTTCTTAACGAAGACTTGCCTGATTAGTTTTAGGACAAAAATTGTTATTTTCTTAAGTTGTGGAGACAAAACAAAAATTCTATTTAATATAAACCATTTTTTTTCCTTCTCTAACAACCCACCCCCACCCCTCAACCCTTCTTCTCCGGTAAGCCTTCGCCCGTTGTCTCCGCCTGTTAGATCATAACTCTAGTACCATGGAGTGTGTAAGAGATACTCAAAATTTAGAACTCCGAGCTTTAATGTAGGTCCCCCCGGGGACGTCGCCGATCGATACGAGATCCGCACGAGGTCTAGGAGTGCGGAATCCTCCTAGACTCGTTAATGGTGTACAAGACGAAGAACACAAACACGTACACGAACAAATATACGAACAAATACAAGAACAAATAAACAAATCTGCAGATTCTTTATAATAATCAAAACACGTTACATACTGTAACATAAACAGAAACACGTCCGACCCGAGGTGAGCTCTACCTCGGGTCGTCCCTCACGACACTTCCTCTCTTTTACTCTCTAGACAAATGAACTATAACACAATTGATCTTATTTTCTGGATACAAAACCTAAACAAGACACACATATATATAGACAAAACATCTTCTCGGGCTTGGGCTTGGGCCAGCAGGCGAAGTTGTTCCTAACTTCGCCTATGGCGAAGTTGTGATAATTTCGCCTAAGGCAGAAGTTGTTACAACTTCGCCGTTGGCGAAGTTGTTCTAACTTCGCCTAAGGCGAAGTTGTGCTAACTTCGCCTGTGGCGTTCCGCTGGTCTAAATTGCATAGCGACGGTCACAAAATGCACCAACAGTCTCCCCTTTGACCGTTGCTCTCAATTCTAACAAACACAAAAGATCATCTGTTTCAAAACATGTACCAACAGACTCCCTCTTAACTGATGATCTTATGTTTGCTCTTCAACCAACCGTGTCTGAAACTGTCCTGTAGCTTCACAAATCTACCAATCACCCAGCGTCTTCCATATCAGATCTCCCCTTCAGTGTAAGCTTCTCCGAATATAACGATTGAGGTCTTTGAAATGAATGCATCCTCGTGCCAATAGATCATCTCAACCAATCACGTGAGTCCATCTGACTTCACCAACACGTGAAGTTGGGCGTCCTCCACAACTTCACCAACTCGTCGGCATACAATAAGGTTTAATCTTCAACTACTCAACATCAAGTGATCAATTTCATCAAAAAACCACCTTGACAGAATCTAACACATGACCATTAATTAATCCGAAGCATCTTCAATCACCAGGGATAACGATCAAGAACATAAACACTTTAGTTCCCGATTAAATCCAACTTGTTCCAAAATTTTCACTCTAATAAATAAGCATCATGTTTCAGGATCCAATTCTCGAACGCCTTGAAAATAACATAAATAATATGCTCTGACCGCAATCCAGTAATGACGAAAGCCTTCAGTTCAATTTGACTTTTTTCAGTTGGTCAACCTCGAACAACAACAATTTCATTGCCCACAAACACCCAAATATGTGTCAATATCCAGTTTCAATCAATATCCCATTCACAACCTTAAATTCAAATCCAGAGTTGACACGTATTTGTTCACACGTAAGACCAAGAGATAACAAGTTTCACTCATTGACGGAACAATATCTTCGGTCTCACAATAATCGTGTACACCTGGCCATACAGACGAAAACTCCAAACAATTTTTTTTTTTTTTTTTTTTTTTTTTTTTTTTTTTTTATCTTCACCTGGCTGCTAACTTCACCTGGCCATAACTTCACCTGGCTGCTAACTTCACCTGGCCATAACTTCACCTGGCTGCTAACTTCGCCTGGCCATAACTTCGCCTGTTCATAACTTCGCCTGTTCATAACTTCGCCCTATCCTCATTCTTATTCTTATACTTTCTTTCTTTCATACTTCATATTTTATCTTTCTAATATACTTACTTCTATGTTTTAAAGAGCCTTTCGCCCTATCCTCAAAGAAATTATTAGGGTCTGCCACCCTTCTTCACAGATATTATTAGGGTCTGCCACCCATCTTCACAGATATTATTAGGGTCTGCCACCCATCTTCACAGATATTATTAGGGTCTGTCACCCTTTACCGTCAATTCCTTCATATCCGTAAATTCCTTTTCATTTATGTGTTTACATACTTTCTTTCATCATTATATTCTATAGCGTACATACTTATATATACCACATATATATATATATAAACAATCATATCGTCTAACTAACTCCAGACTAACATGCAATATCCGAAGATCGTTCATGTACCGTCAAGCATTCTTTTATATAACACATATATCATAATAGGCATACACTTACCACTTAAGGTAAGTGTAATAACTAATCACATCGTGTATGCACACAGCCCCGAAAACATAACAAGGAAATGGGGGCTAGAAACTCACCTGGATCCTGTTGCGTTCGCCGTTTATCGTAATTCCTTTCTTTAACTTAGCTCGGCTAACTGTTAAATATATATTCGTTAATCAACCGTCTAACTAATTAAGTTGGTATTTTAGTTTACCAACGGGCTTCCTAAGTTGGGCTTGTTTGTGTTAGTTCATGACAATGGGCTAGTTTATCTTATGTTAGATGTGGGCTTATCTTTTATGGATTTAGTTAATTCAGGCCCACTGGATTCTGCCCCAAGGCCCAACCGAGAACGGTGTGGCCGAGAACCCAAGGCAAAGAACTCTTATTTGGCCGAAATCGTTGACCGAGAACTCCTGTTTTCGGCCGAGAACCTTGACCGAGAACATAAGGTCACCGAGAACTCCAAGGAAGAGATCTCGTGGCCGAGAACTCTTGTTGACTGCATGCTGGTCGAGAACTTCCAGGTCTGATGTTCTCAGTTTGTATCATTCTTATCCATAATACATTAAGGCTCAACAACGGTTAACGACTCGTAAACACACCTTTAATCACCCAAAACCCAACCTCCTAACCCGTCCTACGCTCGTTATCGCCCCATTGCCAAGTCCTAACCCGTTTTTAGCATAAATCTCGAACCTTTAACCATAAAAATGTCCATTAAGCTAGATCTAGGGTTTTCTTGATGAACCGTATATAACTTTGAATCCTTTATGTCCATTTTAAATCATCAAGTTTGAAACATTATGCTTTGTCTAGACCCGATCTAGTTTATGCTCAAGTTTCATGGCTAGTCGTTTCTAAAAATGCAAGCTTTAAGATCAAGAACATACCTTTTATCGTTACTAAGTCACGGCTAGCTTGATATACGATCTTCGACTTGTTATCTTGCTTGTATGATGGAAGATCTTAAGTTATGATGCTTGGTTGTGGACTTGGATGGTGGCCGACGGCTAGGGAGGGAATATTTGGCTTAAGTGTGTGTTTTAGGTGTAGAAAGAGAATAAGATGGATAAAAATGGAAAGATTTAGGGTTTAAGGGGTATTTATTCTCCCTTAAGCCCATGGACCTAATGCCCATCTTTCCTTTTTAGTCCATGCTTAATCCATCTAATTAGCCTACTTATCTTACCATCCTTTATTATTATTTTATTTACCATCTTAAGTAAACTTGTCCATCCGAAGAGAGAATATTTAAAATATTATTTATTGAAATTTTGGGATGTTACAAGTCTTCCCTCCTTAAAGAGGTTTCGTCCCCGAAACCTAACTATTACACGAACATATTAGGGTAAAACTTGCGCATCTCATCCTCCGCCTCCCAAGTGGCATCCGATCCCTTGCGGTGCTTCCATATCACCTTCACTAAGGGTATAACCTTGTGACGAAGTTGCTTCTCCTTGCGATCGACAATTTCTATCGGTTGCTCAATGTAGTTCAGCTTTTCATCCACCTCAATATCCATCAGTGGCATGTGAGATGTGTTATCAGCTAGACATTTCCTCAAATGAGAAACATGGAAGGTTGAATGAATTCCTTCTAACTCATTAGGTAAATCCAGCTTATAAGCTACTTCACCTACGCGATCTAAAATCTTAAACGGTCCAATGTACCTTGGACTCAACTTTCCTCTCTTTCTGAATCGAATGATTCCCTTCCAAGGCGAGACCTTGAACATCACATTGTCGCCAACGTTAAACTCAATCGGTCGTCGCCGCTTATCAGCATACGACTTTTGTCTGTCTTGAGCAGCTTTCATTCTTGCCTTAATCTGATCAAACTTTGAAGATGTCTCTTGAACCACTTCTAGACTTCCCATTTCTTTCAGGCCAATCTCTCCCCAACACACGGGAGTCCTACATCGTCTTCCATAAAGCATCTCAAATGGTGGCATACCAATACTTGAATGGTAACTATTGTTGTAGGAGAATTCTGCCAGATGCAGGTGATCATCCCAACTTCCACCAAAATCTAAAACACAAGCACGTAGCATATCCTCAAGGGTTTGGATCGTCCTCTCGGACTGTCCATCGGTTTGAGGATGATACGCCGTACTGATGTTTAATCTCGTCCCATAGCTTCATGGAACTTCTTCCAAAACCTCGAAGTAAACCGTGTATCTCTATCAGACACGATTGACAGTGGTACTCCATGTTTAGATACAACCTCTTTTATGAACAAGCTTGCTAACGTTTCTGACGAGATAGCCTCTCGTATGGGCAGAAAGTGAGCACTCTTGGTCAATCGGTCCACAATCACCCATATGGTATCATGGTGCTTAGCTGTACGAGGTAGCTTAGTTATGAAATCCATGGTGATGTGTTCCCATTTCCACTCAGGTATCTCAAGCGGTTGCATTTTCCCATAAGGCTTCTGATGTTCGGCTTTGACTTGTAAGCAAGTTAAGCACTTACTAACATAATCTACCACATCATTTTTCATTCCTGGCCACCAGTAGTCTCTTTTCAAATCTTGATACATCTTTGTAGCTCCAGGATGAATCTAGTATCTTGACTTGTGAGCTTCATCTAGGATTCGACCTCTAAGATCTCCATGGCGTGGGATCCACATGCGGTCAAATCTAGTCTTAACACCATGAGTGTTTTCCATCAACTCATATTGCTGGCCATAGACTCTCTCTTTCTTCACTAACCCCTCATCTACTAACACCTCTAACTGCACTTTGATGATTTCTTCAAAAAGGCTCGAATTCATAATCAACTGGTACGACTTCACTGTAGCAATGACTTCCTCATTCTTACGACTTAGCACATCAGCGACCACATTAGCTTTACCAGGATAGTACTTAATGTCGCAGTCGTAATCCTTTATCAACTCTAACCATCTTCTCTGCCTCATGTTCAGTTCCTTCTGCTCGAAGAAATACTTCAAACTCTTATGATCGTAGTAAATGGTACACTTAGTACCATACAGATAATGTCTCCATATCTTAAGAGCATGCACTACAGCTGATAGCTCTAAATCGTGCGTCGGATAAGTACTCTCATGGACTTTCAACTGTCTTGACGCGTAAGCTATCACCTTTCCTCTTTGCATCAATACGCAACCTAACCACGGTGCGAAGCATCCGTACAAACAACCAAATCCTCGTCACCATCGGGTAAGGCAAGGATTGGAGCTTGCGTGAGTCTCTTCTTTAACTCCTGAAAAGCTTCTTCTTGAAACTTACCCCAACTGAATACTATGGACTTTCGGGTCACACCGGTCAACGGTGCGGCTATCTTGGAGAAACCTTCGATGAATCTCCTATAGTAGCCAGCTAACCCTAAGAAGATTCGTATATCAGTCGGGTTCTGTGGAGTCTTCTAGTTAGTTATCGCTTCAACCTTAGCTGGGTCCACGGTAATCCCTTCAGGATTAATCACGTGACCTAGAAATTGCACTTCTCGCAACCAGAACGCGCATTTCGAAAACTTAGCATGCAATTTCTCTTTCTTCAGAGTCTTCAATACCTCTTTCAGATGCTCAGGATGATCAGACTCGCTCTTTGAATAAATCAATATATCGTCGATGAAGACAATAACTGACTTATCCAACATTGGCCGACACACCCTATTCATCATGTCCATAAATGCTGCAGGAGCATTTGTTAGACCGAATGACATCACGATGAACTCGTAGTGTCCACACCGCGTTCGGAACACTATCTTAGGGATGTTTGCCTCCTTCACCTTTAGTTGATGATAGCCTGATCTAAGATCTATTCGTGAGAACCAACTTGAACCTTGCAGTTGGTCAAATAGATCGTCAATCCTTGGAAAAGGATACCTATTCTTCACCGTAAGCTTATTCAACTCGCGATAATCAATGCACATTCTCATGCTTCCGTCTTTCTTCTTCACAAACAATACTGGCGCGCCCCACGGGGAAACACTCGGTCTAATAAAACCCTTATCAAGGAGTTCTTGCAGTTGGGACATTAATTCTTTCATCTCAGACGGCGCTAGACGGTACGGCGCCTTTGCGACGGGCTGGGCTCCTGGTACTAAATCTATCTGGAATTCTATCTCTTGCTCCGGTGGCAACCCCGGAAGATCCTCTGGGAATACTTCTGGGTAGTCGCGCACGACAGGAACATCTTTCATTTCTTTTGTCTTAGCCATAGCGTTGACAAGATACACCAGGTAGGCACCGCACCCTCGCCTTAGCAAACCCTCGGCTTTTATCATCGAAATGACGTTATGCCCAAAAATTTTCTTATCACCATAAACCGTCACCGCACTACCATCCAAGGACTTTAACCTTATTATCCTACTCTTACACACTTTCTGAGCTTCGTACTCAGACAACCAATCCATTCCCAAAACCACATCGAACCCTCCTAAGGTCATTACGTACAAGGTAGCAGGGAACTCATGTCCCTCTAACTCTATCTTACAGTCCTTAACCATTTTCATTATTTTAACCGAAGTGTCACTAGCGGTTTCTACTATAAAAGTTTCAGACACTCGGCGACAGTTCATTTTAGCTAATTTACTAAAGGGCGTGGGTACGAAACTTTTTTTCGCACCTGAATCAAACAATACAGGAGCGGAAATACCGTTTACTAGAAACATACTTGTGACGACATCGGGAATCTTCTTGGCTTTTTCTTGAGTCAGCATGTAGGCTCTGGTCTTCGGCCATGTCGGCTCCGCATCTTTCTTTCCACCGCTACCCGCTTCAGTACATTCCCTGGCCATATGACCCTTCTTCCCGCACTTGTAACATGTGGGTTCGGCGTTGCATTCATAAGCGTAATGCCCCGCCTTTCCACATTTGTAACAGGCATTTGACCCTAGCCTGCACTCTCCACCATGAGATTTCCCACACTTATGGCACACATCAGAACCGGTGCCCCATTTGCATTCACCACCGTGCATCTTACCGCAAGTCTTACACAACTTCTTTTCCCACACCTTCTGCTTCTTATCTTTGGAACTCCACAACTGAGTACCAGGTCGTTTGACAGGAACGGTCTATTTCTTCTCCTTCTCTTCCACCACCACCACATCATCCGCAGTCAGGTCCTCGTAAACCATCTCTGCGAGTTAGACCGCAGAGTCAAAAGTAGCAGGTTTACTCGTCCTGACTAGCATGCGGATCTTCTGTGGCAACCCTCTCACATAGCACTTGATTCTCTTAGCATCAGTGTTGACCATATCGGGTACCATCTAGACATTCGATTGAACTCGGTGGTATACTCATGATGTGTCATTGTTCCAGCCTTCAAGTTTAGGAACTTCATCTCCGCCCTCTCAACCTCGGCGTCAGCACAGAATTTCTTCATAACCAGTTCCTTCAGATCCTCCCACTTCAAAGCCTTGATTTCCTCGGGGCTCTTTCGGTGTTCAACCGATTCCCACCAGTACATCGCCTCATCACCAAATGATTGGGTGGCGTAACCGACATCTTGGTCAGGACGACACTCGCTGATTCGGATAATTTTATCCATGGCGGTTATTCACTGAAGAGTAGCGATGGCGTCTCCCAAACTAGTCAGATTTGGTGGGTACATCCTTTGAAGGACTTATAGTTGCACCCGCCTCGGCCTCTTTTTCTGTCTCCGGCTTTCCCAGAATTAATCCCACTCGAGGCCTCCCTCTCTTCTTCCTCATTTCTCTCACCATCACCCCCTGCCCCTCTGGTAGTTCTTTCCTGACTTCCAGCAGACCCTCCAGGAGTAATATTCTTCACAGCAGTGGCTACAGCTTGAACAATAGCTGCTTGAATTGCGGGATCCAGTTGAACCCCTTCATTGTTGATCGGACCTCCTCCAGCTGCGCTCCCCTCATCTCTGGGGTTAGAAGCTGTCTCAACCGAAGGACGTTGGATACGACGAGGCCTGCCACGACGTCCAGCGTGACCTCCAGCTCCCACATTTTCTCCCATTCTAGCCATCGTATTCAAAAAAGGAAAAACACGAACATCATCACTCAAGGAACTGTTTAGTACAAGGATAGTAAGGCTAACTGGTAATAACAGTGGCCGGCTGTGATTAGCTGATCACGTTACTTTCCGTGTCTAATACACTTCCCCTTTTGAGTCCAATTGTGCCGGTTCTACTTTAAACAGTTAGTCAAATCAAGCAATCAATTAATCCTATCCCTAGTATTCACATACCTTATTCAATCATATGCTTTACCTAACTGAGCTTGCTTGAGCGACACATGACATTCTTGGACTGGCATATTCTTTCCTTTCTTATTTAAATCCTATTCTCTGTTCTAGTTTAAGCATGTAGGATGCTCAAATCTCTCGAACTTTGCTCTGATACCAACTTGTAAGGCCCCGTTACCGGTGCCTCATATTTGGACGTTGGATTTACTCATTCACATCGTTCTAAGAATCAGAGTTAATAAAAACATACGCGGAATATAAAAACTTTCATAAAAGATTACATAAATCCATAATTTGTCTTAGACCAACAACTTGTCTTTCAAAAAAACTAAGTAATTAAAACATAGCACGTCTTGAGTCTTCCGATGCCAGCCTCTTATTTAGTGCCAAGCTTTCCCCTCAAGCGAGCTGCCTCATCCTACTCAACTGCATGCATACTAAAAGTCAGCTACGCTGAGTGAGTTCTAGTTAATACAATCAACATACAATACGTTCTTATATTACATACTTGTCCTTCTTTTCTTTCTTTCATACGTACGCAAGTATATATCTTCATTCTTATTCTTATACTTTCTTTCTTTCATACTTCATATTTTATCTTTCTTATATACTTACTTCTATATTTTAAAGAGCCTTTCGCCCTATCCTCACAGAAATTATCAGGGTCTGCCACCCTTCTTCACAGATTATTAGGGTCTGCCACTCATCTTCACAGATATTATTAAGGTCTGCCACCCATCTTCACAGATATTATTAGGGTCTGCCACCCATCTTCACAGATATTATTAGGGTCTGCCACCCTTTACCGTCAATTCCTTCATATCCGTCAATTCCTTTTTATTTATGTGTTTGCATACTTTCTTTCCTCATTATATTCTATAGCGTACATACTTATATATACCACATATATATAAACCATCATATTGTCTAACTAACTCCAGACAGTACATGCAATATCCAAAGATCGTTCATGTACCATCAAGCATTCTTTTATATCAACACATATATCATAATAGGCATACACTTACCACTTAAGGTAAGTGTATTAACTAATCACATCGAGTATGCACACAACCCCGAAAACGTAACAATGAAATGGGGCTAGAAACTCACCTGGATCCTTTTGCGTTCACCGTTTATCGTAATTCCTTTCTTTAACTGAGCTCGGAAAACTGTTAAATATATATTCGTTAATCAACCGTCTAACTAATTAAGTTGGTATTTTAGTTTACCAACGGGCTTCCTAAGTTGGGATTGTTTGTGTTAGTTCATGACAATGGGCTAACAAAACCCTACGGTTTTCTTCATAATTTCTTTGTTCCAAGTCCGTTTTCCTCACCGTTTTCGCCCACGTTCTCATAATTCCATCTTCTATCTTCTCTTACCTACAATAATACGAGTAAACGTAGTCATCTAATTCCACAAGATTAACCGATTGTATGAATGATTATTAACGGTCTTAAATCACTTAAGGGTTGTCCCATGAACCACCCGTCAGTCCCGTGACTCATTTATAATGGCAGTTACAATTTCTGCGTCTCGCCCACCATAAGCTACGGTGGCCACCGTAGCTTACCGTGGCTTCCAAAACCCTACTGTGGCTTTAATCTGCCATACGGTGGTTATTTTAGCCTAGCCCCCACCGTAGCTTACGGTGGGTACCGTAAGCTACGGTGGCTTAAACTTCCCACATCTTGTTTTCTTCATAATTTCTTTGTTCCATGTCCGTTTTCCTCATCGTTTTCGCCCACGTTCTCGTAATTCCATCTTCTATCTTCTCTTACCTACAATCATACGAGTAAACGTAGTCATCTAATTCCACAAGATTAACCAATTATATGAATGATTATTAACGGTCTTAAATCACTTAAGGGTTGTCCCATGAACCACCCGTCAATCCCGTGACTCATTTTCTAGCACAAGATATGCTCGTTTTTACTCTTTGACGCTTGTGCACCCATCTTGTATATTTTAGCATTGGCATATCATCCAAACTATTCTCTAATCCTTCTAACACTTCCCAAACTCCAAATCATTACCTGATTTTCTCAAGATATCATTCCATGCTCATACAAGTCTTCAATTTAGTACCTTTAACGATTAATTACCTTAAATACAAAAGCACTTATGAACTACCAAAGATATAACAATAAACTCAATAAAATTATACAATTAAATAAATAATATACAAGATTTATACCCTACCATCGCCTTGTAGTTGCTGGTTAGTCAGTTTCTCCTAATCCGCAATTGAGTATAAGAGGATTTAATGAGACAAATGTTTTGAGTTTTCTTTTGATGGTGTTGATACAATGTGGTGGTGATGGGTAGAAATGGGGGAGGAAGATGGGTTTTTAAGTTTATTTATAGTGGTGTGGTGGTAGGGTGGGGAGACGACGGTGGTGGTGAGGGTAACAAACGTGTGATGAAGATGGGTTTTAAGTTACATTTTATTTTTCATTCACCCCCCAACTTTGGGAAATGAAATTGTTTGCCCCAAAATTAACCAGGTTTGACTTCATTAGGAAAAGGTTTAGTGGAAGCTAATGCAATGAAAGTTAGGATTATCCTAAAGATTTTCTTAGATTGAAATTAATGCAGACAATAGGCGAAAGTTTGAATTATTAATATCCAATAACTTTTAGTTTTATACCCTAGTACTATATCCATAGTATAATTTGGGTCTGTAACTTTGAAAAGTTATTTCTATAGTTCAAAATTGTAACACATGCAGTCCCTAAAATGAATGGATGTTATCGATGTTATGTTTTTTTCCCAAGTTACTAAATTATCATTTCTATTAAGAAATAAAATTAAAAGGTAAATTGGCTTCATATAATCCAAACTATGCCCGATTGGCAAATATAAGTCCCAGCTATTGAAATGCCAAAATATAATCCCAACTACGCATGTGAGTGCAAAGTTAACGGAAACTTAACTGGTCATTAGTGATTGGTGACGTGATCGCTGAGTTGTCATTTATTACAATACGTGGCCGCTGAGTTGTCTCGTAATCAGCCCGAATAATATAACTTAAGTTTAAAGAGTAAATATATTTGATCTTGAGGGGCAACTCTTGTTAATAGGACTAAAGCACAAGGTAAATTATGAAATATCAAAGAAAAGCACAAAAACCAAGTTGTCTTCTAGATCAAGAAATCATGTCTTCTCCAACGCCGAAAATCAAGCATATTCTTAGGTACGACTAGCACCAGCAAGCCCTGATTATCGCTAACCTGGTTCGATTTAGCATCGATTATACGTAACGGTCTTCATATTTCTGGCCACCACCACCGGGCGCCGCCACTACCACCGTCGCCAGTTGCCTGAACCACCGTGCACTACCCGAACTGTTCAAACTTACATTAGATAAAGTTGATCGCCGGAATCGATGGTTTTATACAGGGTGTCTGTTTTACCTAAAATCCGTGAAACCCCTTAATCCCAAACCGTGGGTCAATGATATAGAGATGGTGGTGATCGGTTGGGTCTTACTGTCACACCCCAAAACACGGCCTAGGAGTGTGATGCCTATGTTGGTACCACAAGTGTAAATAAATCAGAGTTTCGTTTAATTAGCGGAAGACTTTATAACTTGTGGATTAAAGTTGTAATATTACAAAAGACGGGATTATAAAAGATTCCCGTTAAGTTTAAAAGATTACTTGTTTTAATTACAAACCACCATTTTAGTATATTAAGTTTATACAAAACAAATCCGAGCCATCGGATACATAAGTAGCACTTCGATACTCCAAGCGCTAATCTTGGTCACCTGCAAAATGTAAATAAAATACGTCAGCAACGAATGCTGGTGAACACGCTGACGCAAAAATATTTTCTTTTACTTTATTACCCCTCGAGACTACGCCTGCCTCGGCCCATCGTGGCTTAGGAATAACAAAGTTAAAACAACACATTTTTAAATTCGAGTCTCTACTCTAGGTCAACTCAGCAAACACCGCAGCGTTCGACTTAATTAAGTACCCGTATGTATACACATGGTCGTGCTTCCCGCGGGAAAGTGTCCTACGACCAGGCGTGGTGCGATGTGCCCACCGCGTACTACCACATATGTAAGGATCCAGACAAACATATACTACAGCCTGAGGGCTAGGCTTATACTCTTATTTATAACGGTTTTAGGAACACGTAGTCCCTTGTAAACAATTTTCATATAACATGTTTGACTTGTTTGAAAATAAGTTTGTAAAAGTTTGGGGACGTATTCACCTTTTCGCTTTGGGATTGGCTTCAACACCGTCCGAGGGTCTTTCCCTTGCTATCTCGCACCTATAGTACGAGTATAACCATTTGTTAGTCGGATATACAATCCGGCTTAAGACCTTTTGTCTTATTTTATAAACTCTACCTCGATAAACCTTTAGTTCTTAAATCTCTTTTACTTGAAAACCTTTAGTTTAAAAGTAATTATAAAGCTTTAGTTTATTTATAAAACCCGACGTTTCTTCTTCTCTAAGAAACGTGTTATATTTCTTTTATTATTTAAAAATAGTTATTTATTCGTTAAATAATATTTTCATAACAAAGAATATATACTTACACACATATATATTTATCAATATTCAATATCTTATCTTTTGTTCATTTCTTTGTTATGTTTTCTTTTCTTTTATCGAGGTATCGAGTATAGCCTCGACTTAAGGTTTAAGCCTTTATTATATTTAATTAATATATTCATTGGCGTGTTGCCTTACCTTTAAAGGCTTATGGAAACCCTAATGATTTGAGCAACACTCCGACGCCGCTTCACGCAAATCAATGAACACCAATCTTCAACAATTGTCGGCACGCCTTCCGAGAACAAACACCTTCTTGGTCGTATGTGGGTGGAGGGTGGCACGAACTTCGAGGAAACGTTGGCACACAAAACGAGGAATCGGGGCACGCTAATCGAGGTGGATCGAGGGTATGATTGTGGAATTGTAGAGAGATGTTAGAGAGAGAGAGAGAGTTGATGGCTGGATTTGGTGTGTCAAATGGAGATCCCGGACTTGCTATTTATAGGCAAAATCTGGTGTCCCTTCGCGATACGCGATGACCTCCTGGGAACCCTTCGCGTATCGCGAAGTAGCCCTGGCCAGTCACAACGTAGGTCTGCCACGTGTCGCCACGTGGCAGACGGTGTGCCACGTGTTGACACGTGGAGGACGTCGTGCCACGTGTGGCCACGTGGCAGGACACGTTGCGACCGGTGTGCCACGTGTGGCCATGCGGCAGGCCACGCGTCTCGCTGTCAGACACCCCATCGCGATACGCGATGGGTCTCTCTTCTGATCCATCGCGTAGCTCGATGGGTCAAGAAATTAGAATTTTCATTTTTATACCTCAGGTTTGGAATTTGGCAATTTTAGTCCTTTATCTTTTGTATTTTTGACATTTTGAACTCGAATTTTACACAATGTTACATCCTCCCCACCTTGAAATAAATCTCGTCCTCGAGATTGCTTTACAAGAACAAGTGGGGGTATTTCTTTCTCATTTCTGATTCGAGTTCCCATATATACTCGGGCCCTTCTCGTGAGTCCCATTTGACTTTCACAATTTTTAATGTTCTTCTTTTTAACTTCTTTGTTTTCGAATCTTCTATTTGAATTGGACGTTCTATAAAATTTAAAATTTCATTTATTTCAACTTCTTTTATTGGATAGCTAACGATTCATCTGTTAAACATTTAGGCAGATTCGAAACATGGAATACATCGTGTATTCCTTGCATTTCCTCGGGCAGTCGCAAACGGTATGCAACAGTGCTGATTCGTTCAAGTACCTCAAAGGGTCCAACGAATCGAGGACTTAACTTTCCTTTCTTACCGAAGCGATAACGCCTTTCCAAGGCGAGGCTTTTAAAACATTAAATTCCAACGGATTTCGACGGACATCGGCGTAACTCTTTTGGCGATCGCATGCCGTCTTAAGTCGTTCTCAGATTTGAAGAATTTTGTCGGTGGTTTCTTGGACTATTTTAGGTCCAGATAATTGATTGTCTCCGGTTTCAGACCAACACACAGACGTTCTACACTTACGACCATATAACGCCTCGAATGGTGCGGCTTGAATACTTGTGTGATAGCTATTGTTATACGATAATTCCATTAGGGGTAAGTGGTCATTCCAACTTTCACCTAAGTCAATCACACAAGCCCAAAGCATGTCTTCCAACGTTTGAATTGTCCTTTCACTCTGCCCATCAGTTTGCGGATGATAAGGAGTGCTAAGGTTAAGTTTTATGCCTAACGCTTGTTGGAAGCTTTTCCAGAAATGAGACGTAAAACGACTATCTCGATCAGAGATTATTGATTATGGTACTCCATGCAAAGTTACAATGGTGTTTACATAAATACGTGCTAATCTATCCATTGAGTACGACTCATTGATAGGTATGAAGTGTGCGGATTTTGTTAAGCGATCCACAATTACCCATATAGCATTGTGTTGATGAGTCGTCTTTGGGAGTTTGGTTATGAAATCCATGGTTATTAATTCCCACTTCCATACAGGAAGTTCGGGTTGCTGAAGCAATCCCGAAGGCTTTTGGTGTTCAGCCTTGACTTTCAATCAAGTTAAACATTTCGCAACATGCGAAGCGACATCCCTTTTCATTCCATTCCACAAATAATTTGCTTTGAGATTATGGTACATTTTGTCACTTCCGGGATGCATCATATATTTGGATTTGTGAGCCTCGTTCAAAATTTTCTCACGCAAGTCCCCAACGATTGGTACCCAAATTCTATTGCCGAGTCTAAGGATACCATCGTCACCTCTGACTAGCGAGTCAAAGTTGCTGTTACGTTTTTCGTCGGTGATTTGGTGTTCATTGATCGCTTGAGTTTGGGCAGATTTGATTTGCTCGAGGAGGTCGACTTGGAGTTCAAGCCTTAATGCTCGGACTCTTTTTGGTTTTTCATGCTCTTTACGACTTAAGGCATCAGCCACAACGTTGGCTTTGACTTCATGATAAACAATTTCACAATCGTAGTCGTTGAGTGTCTCCATCCAACGTCGTTGGCGCATATTAAGCTCTTTCTGATCAAATATATACTTTAAGCTTTTATGATCAGTGTACACGGTAAATCTTACTCCATAGAGATAGTGCCTCCATATCTTAAGTGCAAAGATTATGGCGCCTAACTCTAGATCGTGAGTCATATAGTTCTTTTCGTGTACTTTGAGTTAACGAGAGGCGTAAGCGATTATTTCTTGCGTTGCATTAGTACACATCCCAAACCAGAATGGGACACGTCTCTAAAGACAACAAAATCCTCAGTACTTTCTGGCAAGGACAGTATAGGTGCTTGGGTGATTTTTTGTTTAAGTATATCGAACGCCTCTTGTTGTTTTGCTCTCCATTCATACTTGATATTCTTGCGAGTCAAAGAAGTTAGGGGAACAGTGATTCGGGAAAAGTTTTCAATGAACCTTCGGTAATAGCCGGCCAAACCTAAGAAACTTCTAATCTCGGTTGGCGATTTTAGGATCTCCCACTTAGAGATAGCTTCAATCTTGACGAGATCGACATGAACATCGTTGACGTTGATGATATGTCCAAGAAATTGTACCTCGTGTAACCAGAACTCGCATTTTGAACATTTAGCATAAACTTTTCGGTTGTAAGTGTAGGTTCCCTGGACGGATCACACGAGATATCCCGGTCTACTCAGGTGCGGAATCCCTGCATAGATCGTTACGAGCGTAGAAAGCAAACCAAACAAACACACGAATAAACGAACACGTTTTATTGATAACCGAACACGTGATACGATATCACTATTACAGACTCTCGTCGACTCGATCGACTCAAATGACTTACTGATTAACTGAACTCACGAAACTACTAAAACGATTAACCTAAACCAAGCCGTAACATCTAATATAAATACACGACAACTTCGCCTGATATGTTCAGGCGAAGTTGTCCATAACTTCGCTTGTTCAACAAGTTCGCCTAGGCGAACTTGTTAACAACTTCGCTTTACACAAAAACATAAATAACATTACAGACTCGATTACAGACACTAGACTATGAACTACTGACATTCATGCACCAACAGACTCCCCCTTGGCAGTAGCTTCATATCTTGATCTTTAAGCTCTTGTCTTGTAATCCTGTATCTTCACGCATGCACTCCTTCTCTAACACATACCGTGACTACTCGCTGATATTTCCTTGCTTCGTCCTTCCAAGCAGGAATATAGAATATCTTCTTTTCATTCAACACTTGCAGATCAGCTTTCGATAAGTTAACAAGATGCATCGGATCATACACCCTCAGCACTTCTTGTTCGTCTTCGTCTTCCATCACGGCTTCAGCAGTCTGGCAATCAACATACCACCATTTAAGATTCTTCAACACATCTTGAGGCATAGTCTTCATTGGAACCTCCTTAATGCATCGGATCGGTTTGTACTTCATCACCATCCATGGCTTGCCATCTGCTCTCATTCCCCTTTCTGTATCTTCCATGAGCTTTCCCTTCTGTGGCTTTAATAAATGAAACTTCTTCTCTTTTATGCTTTCTTTCCACACGATCTTCCCAATAACTCTTGCCATGTTGTCGTCACTTCTATTAATCAGGCCCAACCTAGCCAAATCCTTCACCTCACATTCCGGCAATGTATTGAGAGATCTCAAGGTTCTCTTGAAGTACTGAATACCATCAAAACGCTTCACCACAAACAACTTTATCTGTTCATCATATATCCAACAGATAATTCCCTTCTACGACTCAGCATAGCCTTTGATGTTATAACTCTTCTTGAACATGGTTGGAACAGCAGGTTTCTTGGTCTTAATAAACCAATGAGCACAGCCTTCCTTCCACCTAGGCTGCTCCTCCCACTCAGTCTCATCGTTTTCCATCTCGGTACCCATATTGGCTTTCTCCACATCTGGGATCTCGTGTTCAACATTTTCTTCTACTATCTCACCCTCTTCAATCTCATCTTCAATCACAATTTGTGCGCCAATCTTCTCAATCTCCTCAATCGGCAGCACATCATCATCAAACATATCATCATCTTCTAGCATATCATCATTCAATTCTTTCAACGCATCTATCACATCATCATCATCATCAACCATCACCACCTCATCACCACCAACTGCACCTGCAGACTCCCCCTAAGCTGTGGAAGTCCCAAGAGCTTGAGTAGTTCTTGGCAACTCACCACCTGCATCTTTCGGTGCATTGGGATCATCGTCTCTGTCGTTTCTCTTCTTCGTCCTTAACTCGTCACCTCTACAGCCTGTCTCCCCCTGAGATGCCAAGAACTCCTTCATAGCATCTATAATACGCCCATGTTCAACCAGGAGGGACGACTGTAGTTGATTCTCTACTACAAGGCGTTGAATAGCCTAGGTCTGGATAAAGTTTATCCTCGATTGCTCTGCCACGACCCGCTCAAGTGCAGCTATTCTCTCCGAGTCTGAGAGGGTTGCATCGAAATCAAATCTCATGTTAGATGTGTCTTGAGTATACTGAGGAGGGATCTCGAATGTAACCGGAACTTCAGAAGCAGTTGTGGACGTAACCGCAGGTGGTATCGTGACCGACAACCCTGCAGTTGCGATGACCGTCGACTCTACAAACCGTGCCACCACCTCTGAAGGAGTAAGCGTTGGAGGTGGTAACGACACAATCTCCGGAGTCGTCGTCTGTAGTGTGATGGATGGGATGCCAACAGCTGATGTAGCCACCGCAGGAACATCTGCAGCGCTTGTAACCTGTACAGAAGTAGGAACAATTGACATACCTGACAGTACGGATGGAGCAAAACGTATAACACGTGAAGTCTCTCCAGCTCCCATACCAGCACCTGTCCTTTCACGTCTCGAACGTCTGATCAACTTGTGTATGTCCTCCTCTTCTTCTTCTGACTCACTATCATCCACCGTCCTCTTTCTCTTCCCTAACGTTCTCTCTCGTCTCACCATCATCCTTCTCGCCTCATCCATAACCTCGTCAAGATCTGAGTCAGCCACCGTCGTAGCTGCTCTAGTAACAATCACTTCCCGAACCTGTGCAGCAGAAACCTGCACCTCTTCTTGTGGATCAAAACGATCCATGTCGAAGAATCCTTGGCCGCCAAATGCAGCATCAAGGTCTACATCCTCCTCAGCCGACACCACAGGCACAGTAGGTACATCTCGAGTTGCTCCTGCCTGTTGTGGTTGAGGGTCTCTGAACTCATCTCCCCTAGCTGGCACATACCCCGGGTTTATTAAGAACCCAAAAAGTGGAGTATGCCTTGGACGACGTTCAGGCTTGCTCCTCGCACTCGAAGTACGGTATTGAGCAAAGATACGTTTGCTCACATTCTTCACGTATCTTATCGGGCGACGTTGTGGCAAATTTGGAGCCACATGGTTCAAGATCATCTGGATGAATCTTAGATACATTATGAACCGCTCACGAGCCATCGCCCTCCTCTGTCTGTCGATCTCGTAAAAGACCATCTGACTGAAGCTATAACGTTTGTTATAGGTCAGAGCAGTCATTGCGGACTGCATGGTCGCACCCATACCATCAGTGCCCGCCTTCCTCCCAGACATGCATACTATCATAACGTGCATGAGGAAGCGCCACTGATCGAGCAGGAACCCCTTTCGTCTCTGGGTATCGCCCAATGGACCAGAATAGCCCATTCGCAGAAACGCTCCATCACGAAACGGAGCCACAAACTCCGTAGGGTCATTCCGAGTCTCCTCTCCAAAACGTAACGCCACCCGAATTTGTTCAGATGAGAACTGAACTTCTTGGTTGTTGACTGTTGCACGCATAACCGGGGGCTCAACACGACAATCATACTCCACCGTCTGCCAGAAGTCCTCGATATTGGGTAAGGATATCGGCAGTGTCGTCGTGATTGCGTGAAATATCCTCGAGCGTAGGAGGAATGTGATTATCTCGCGATAATCCTCCACACCACTCGCTTCCGGGTCTAAGGTGATGAACATGTTGTGACCCGGGAAGAATTGCCTCTGATTATCTCCTCCGTCATCGCCTCCAGCACCTCCAGCACCGGCAACAGCAGCCATATCTGCAACAAACGAACCAAGTTAGATAAACATTAAGACATAACACAAGTTCGCTTGTTACCATGAGCGAAGTTGTGATCAAAACTGTTAGGCGAAGTTAAAGTTGAGGCGAAGTTGGGAACAACTTCGCTTCATCTTTAAGTTCGTCTAATAATTGTTAAGTTAAAAGGATCCAGGCGAAGTTAAAGTTGGGGCGAAGTTGGGAACAACTTCGCTTCATCTTTAAGTTCGCCTCACCACAACATCGCCTCAGGCGAATTTAAGCTTCAGGCGAAGTTGAGCATCAGGCGAAGTTACGGATAACTTCGCCTAAACCTTAAGTTCGCCTGAATATGAATCGGCGACAGTGAGTTTGATTCAAACTCGAAAATCCGATGTTTCGATTAATTTTGACGATTGAGGAGGCTAAAACTCATGATATTAATGATAACTAAACGACCAGGTTGTACATGACCACGTGAAAACAAGTTTTGAAATCGGGTTTAAAGATCGGTCGTCCGAGGTTATTACCCGGTTGTCGAAACAACCTTAGATTAACATCAATGAACTGATAATACGATGTAATAACCCAACCAACCTTTAAATCGGTTTGAGATCGAAGAAAGAAAACAAGTATGAATCTGTATATAAGTTCGCTGTGAAAACGGAGGATATAAGTTCGCTGAGTTGAGAATAATGAACTGTTTGACTCTTGAAAATCCTTATATAGGGGCGAAGTTATACAGGCGAAGTTACGGATAATTTCGCCTAGGCGAAGTTATCCACAACTTCGCCTGTTCAACAACATCGCCTATATTTACAAAATCTAACCTTATAATTTTAACATTTTTTCAAACAAGTTATAAAACTTTCCTTTAAGAACTAAATGACATGATCAAGTCCAAGTAACCTGTTATATAGAAAAAATACAACTACATAAAAAGAAAACTTTAAACAATTTAAGTATAAGGGATCAAATTTCAGTCTCGATAGGGACTGCTACGTTTTAGAAAAGATCCGAACAGGAATCATACTAAGTACGGGACTGTCACATAGATCCGTGTTTAGCTGTATTATGACATATAGAGACAGGTTGTAAGCAGGTAAATAACTTAAGATGGTTTTCATCGTTTCTGTGATACGAGTTAGGTTCAATTATGCCTCAAAATTTAAGTGGGCAACAACTCAGAGATTATGATGCCTCCTATCTATTCTCAAAGCGTATTTGGCTTTCCCCAAGTCACCCCGAATTGACTTCGACCCATAGTGTCTGATTAAGTTTGTAATTACTCTTCATCTGCTTCCCGTTCTCCTTCTTACTCCAGGATTAAGAAGTCTTGATATGTTGAACTCTAAAATGTTTCAATAACTCATGCATCTTTTTTTTTTTTTTTTTTTTATGATAAACTTTACATAGACTTCAGAGTAGTAACCAACTGCAAGTCCCGAATCTGGATCACTGCAGTTTCTTGAAACGCTATCTTCACGGGAATCAGAACACTTACGGGCTCGTGTATGACTGGGTAATCGCTTTTCTGCCTATCATTCGGAAAGATATATATGAAGACATGCAAAACTCGTAAGGAGTTTCCACGTAAAATCAAGTAGATTTAGTTTGTATCACGTCTACTTTTACGCACCATAAAAAGTTACCATGACATACAATGACTGTCCTAAAGCCTTTTAAGCCTAATAACTTCACTAGTTAATCACACAGAATTAGTATATCTATCATTTTCCAAGGTTGGATCAATTTTCTATCAAACATAGCTAACGAACTTCTTACGAAGTAGTAGATCTTAAGAATTTCAAGCAGAGTTCGAAGATGGACTTCATGATCAGCCTTAGACTTAGAATTAATAAGTATGTCTTCGATGAATACGATAACAAATTTATCCATGTAAGGCTTGCAGATACGATTCATCATGTCCATGAACGCGGTTGGCGCATTAGTAAGTCCAAACGGCATGATCGTGAACTCATAATGTCCATACCTTGTTCGAAACACAGTTTTCGGGGTATCTTCGGTTTGGACTTTGAGTTGGTGATAGCCGGAACGAAGATAGATTTTAGAAAAGAAGCTAGCACCTTGAAGTTGGTCAAAAAGATCATCGATTCGGGGGAGTGGATAACGATTTTTGATTGTGACTTTGTTCAACGCACGATAATCGATACACATACGCATGGATCCATCCTTCTTCTTGACAAATAGGATTGGCGCTCCCCAAGGTGAAAAACTCGATCGAATAAAACCTTTCTCCAGTAGCTCATCAAGTTGTTTCTTTAACCCCATCATTTCCGTTGGCGCTAAGCGATACGGAGCTTTGGCGATCGGAGCGGTACCGGAAATAAGATCAATCTTAAACTCTACTTCGTGACCAGGAGGATTTCTGTAACATTTTGGGTTTTCCGTTCCCTTTCAATTTTGTAATCATTAACCGACCCGGGTTCGGGTTCGGGTATTTTATCAATAAAGTTCGTAATTGTTTCAATATTTTATTTTATTTGATTATAACTATAGAAGTTGTGAAAAATCAACCCTTAACCTACTTTAATTCTCTCTTGCACCCACCACCATAAACTAGGGACCTGGTTGCAGTTTTTATTCAAAATTTCTAACCTCCTCTCTTCTCCCTTGCGACAGCCGACAACACCCCCCCTATTTTCTTGGACCAAAATTTACGGACTAAATCAAGCAAATTAATATAATCAAATCATTGACAACCTAAAACGCGTCTACCGACAAGCTATACATGGTAATTAGTTAGCAAAGACAACTAATTGATTCGTAATTGCGAATAAAACAAACCGCGGCCTAAATGGTTCTTAAAGCACTATATAAACGTCACTATAATTCAATTAAATCATACCATACCACCCCTATTGCATTGCGACCCTAACCCCTAACCTAATTTCAACATACACAGCCTTTAAGACCTTCGTCGATCAATCCAAGAGCCGTGACAAATCATCTCGTCGTTCACCCTCATTTCATTAACAATTTCGGATTAATTGTCGGCAAACCTCGAGGAGCTTGATCGTTTTCCATCCTAGCCTTTTCTTTTATTAACTCGTCTTCGTTTAACCTCCATTAAATGTAAGTAAATTCACATCCCCCTTTTTATCATTTTTAGTTTTGGGTCGTTATGCGTTCACAATTAAATTATTTTTTTCACTGCGACTTCACTATATGCGTAATTGAAATTGCTCGATTAGTTGATATGTGCAAATGTGACTATGTGTTTACCTTATGTTGGTTGGTATCCTCATCCTCATCCTCATTAGTATGATCATACGCCGTCGAATTAGCTCGTTATCAAAATGATTCGAGTGAAAAGACAACTTTTAATTTTATTGTTATACTAGTTGTAGTGATATACAATTATCGCACGGAATTGTCATTTTATTATTATATATACTAAAAATCGTGGTTTACTTGCTCAATTTGATGTTGACAAAATATATATTTTCACGCATGGCGCAGGTAGCTTTATCGGATGAATCAAGTATTGGAAGTAGATGAGACCTTAGGTTGCTTTGATGGCTGAAGAAAACTATATTTTAAGTTATTTATATTTTGAATATTTGAATGTAACGGTATTTCATTTGAAACTACGTTTGTGCTTTTGAACTTGATATATGAATAAATAATTTAGATATTGACACGTGTATTTTACTTAGTGTCTTTCTGAGCTATGATACAATCAATGTTGCGCCCCGACATGTTCCGCCGTAGGTTGGGGTGTGACAGATTGGTATTAGAGCCGAAAGCTATAAGATAGGTGGTTAGACGTAACTACATAGTAGCATGCTTAGGGTCCCTATACGTGTTCCTATACGTGCACCCTAGTTGTTTAAATTTTGTACATAGCTTAGCATATTTATATTGTTCATCATATATAATTGTACACAAAAAGCACACACTTAATCCGAGGCTATGGCTCACCCTCCAAAATTATTTTTTATTTTTGAACTATAGGACGATTTTTTTTTATCGGGAAATTCCTTAAGAAATCCCACCTTTTTGCTCCCCTCTCCTTGAGGATGATTCGAGGGACGGATATGTAGTAACTGGAAGAGGGACACACTTGTTTACCGAAACCTTGACACCAAGGCTTGCGGGCCTAAGGAAGTGCAATGCGCATAAATCTCAATGAACCGCGAGACCTGGTTGCCTTCCTAGAGTGTTCGGTAAAGGTGTGGAACTTATTAGGCCAACGCATATCACACCAAACGTACCCGAATCTACTACCCTCATTGTATCAACATGGTCATGTGACGATCACATCCTTAGATTTATAACCGAATTCACGGTTATTTCGTGGCTAAACTCGTTTTTCCGTATTGTGTTTTTTTGATCGGATGGATGAAGTATGTTCAATGGGGTGGTTCCCGAACTACTTCAATCATCTACCTCAACACCCCCCTCAAATTCGATTTTCTATTGTTTTTGTTTATTTGGTGTTCGATATTTTTCATTTGTTGGAAGGACCCATGGTGGCTCATGAAGCCCTAACAGACAAATGAACCCATGTATTGTAATTCAAGTTATGTTGTTATATTATTTATTTTTTTTATAGATGATAAAATGTTATATAATCAAGTCTCGTAAGTAATGAAAAATTCTCAAACACAACCCAACCTCAGTGCGCGATTACTATATTTCGTCAATTAATTATACTTGCAACATTCACCCAAGTCTTACGAATTTTACACCTTTTACCCCTACAATATGTCTTCTCGCCTCATCAATCGTGGCCGTCGCACCGGAAAATCTGGCCGCCACATGTCGTCCCACATTACTAAGGGCATCGTAGAAGCCCTCCCAACGATCATCTCTCAATTGCAAACTGTGAATGCTTCATCATCATCCGCAACTCCGAACCCAAATGCTTACCCCCTCAAACAATTCAAGATTGCCAACCCGCCCGAATACTTCGGTATCGACGGTGCTACCGTTCTCCTCCAATGGTTTGAAGAAATGGAGAGCATATTCTTCAATTGTGAATGTCCCATAGACAAGAAAACCACTTACGCCTCGAGCATGCTTAAGAGGAATTTCCTCAATTGGTGGAACGGTGAGAAGCGCACGCTTGGCGCTGAGGTTGCCATGACCTTGCCATGGGACGACCTCAAGAAACTCATGCTCAAGAAGTTTTGCCCAAAACATTAGCTTCGGGGGTTGAAAGAAGAGTTTTGGAACTTGAAACAAGAAAGTGGAAATGACACCGTCTACAACTATCGTTTCCATGAACTAAGCCTTCTCATTCCCCACATGGTCACTCCACTTGAACGTGTAATCGACATGTACATCTTGGATTTGCCAATGCAAATTCATGACTCCGTTCTAAGTCGTGACCCTCAAACCCTTCATGATGCCATCACTCTAGCCGGTACCCTCACCGAGAACCACGTTAAGGCCGGGACCTTGACGTGGAAGAATTCTAAGAAGCCCAATGATAAGCCCACACCTGAGCCCACTAAGGAATCCAAGCCCGAATCCGCTAAGCCCGAATCCTCCAAGAATAACAACCACAACAACTCATCTCACTACCGCAAAAACAAGAGAAAACCCAACTCCCAAAATTATGTCTTAGCCCAACCACAAGCCCAACAACCCCCTCCAAACAAGAAGCCCTACACCGGCCCACACCCGTATTTCAACACTTGTCAACGCCACCACCTGGCCCAAGCCACTTGTCGGCTGTGCACCAATTGCCACCGATTCGGCCACCTTACTTAATATTGTCGAGAAGCACCTCGTGTGCAAGCCGCTCCCCCGCAGTTCGCACCATCTAACCAACCCAACCGAGCCATCCCTCATGCTCCAATCATTAACACCTCTAGGGCTTGCTACAATTACGGTGACCCAAATCACCTTCGCAACGCGTGTCCTTGACTCGCCCAAGTTCACCAAGCCTATGTTGCAACACTACAACTCCCAAGCCTATCAAGTGCAAGCTTATCAACCCCAAGTACCCAAACTCATGGCTCCTCCACCTCTTCAAGCTCAACCCATGGTCATGCAAGCCTATCAAGCTTCAACTCCTCAAGCTTCGACTTCTCAAATCCAAGCATCTCAAAGAACTCAAGGCCAAGCTTTCACCATCAATGCTCATCAAGCTCGAAACTCGAATGATGTGGTGAACGGTACGTTCCTAGTTAATAAGCACCATGCTTTGGTATTATTTGATTCAGGAGCCGATAGAAGCTTTATTTCCTTTGATTTTGAATACATACTTGATGTGCCCCGTAGTAAACTATCTAAGCCCTTCATGGTAGAGATAGTAAACGGTAGTTCAATCACTATTGACTCGGTCATTCGAAATTGCACGATTACCCTCAATGGACAAAAGTTCTCTATCGACCTTATCCCTATGCAAATGGGTAGCTTCGGCGTTATCATTGGTATGGATTTGCTCTCTCTCCATCGTGCCGAAATTTTATGTTTTGACAAACTCATTCGAATCCCTATCGACAGGGGTGTGATTCTAAACGTTCGCGGAGAAAGACCTTTCTCAAATCTAAACCTCATGTCGTTCCTCGAAGCCCAACGTTACTTACGCAAGAAGTATGTCGCCTTCTTAGCCCATGTCATCTCGAAAACCGATGAGGAGAGGAAACTTTCTGACATCCCAATTGTCCACAACTTCCCCGAAGTCTTTCCCGATGACGTTTCCGGACTCCCTCCAATTTGTCAAGTGGAGTTCCGTATTGATCTTGTACCCGGAGCAAATCCCGTAGCCAAATCATTTTACCATCTTGCACCTTCCGAGATGCAAGAACTCTCGAACCAAATCCAAGAACTCATGGAAAAGGTTTTATTCGCCCGAGTTCGTCTCCATGGGGCGCACCCGTCTTGTTTGTTAAGAAGAAGGACGGTACTCTTCGTATGTGTATCGATTACCGTGAGATCAACAAGCTTACTATCAAGAACCATTATCCCCTTCCGCGTATCGATGATCTCTTCGATCAACTTCAAGGAGCCGCATGTTTCTCTAAGATTGATATCCGTTCGGGTTATCACCAACTCCGTGTCCACGAAGACGACATACCCAAGACCGCCTTTCGTACTCGTTATGGCCACTTTGAATTCCGAGTTATGCCTTTTGGTTTGACTAATGCTCCTGCCGTTTTCATGGATCTTATGAATCGTGTTTGTAAACCCTACCTCGACAAGTTTGTGATTGTTTTCATCGAAGATATCTTGATATACTCTAAATCCGAAACCGAGCACAAAGACCATTTGCGCGCCATTCATGACTTGTTACGAAAAGAACAACTTTACGCCAAGTTCTCCAAATGTGAATTTTGGCTAAAGCAAGTTCAATTCTTGGGCCACATCGTTAACGAAAAGCGTATTCAAATTGATCCCGCTAAAATTGAGGCCGTTAAAAATTGGATGAACCTGTCCTTTCCGACGGAGGTTCGTTCATTTCTTGGTTTAGCGGGGTATTACCGTCGTTTTATCGGCAACTTTTCAAAGATTGCCTCACCCCTTACCGCACTAACCCACAAAGGGAAAGTTTACGAATGGGGTTCCGATCAAGAGGAAGCGTTTCAAACTCTTAAGGACATGCTTTGAAATGCTCCAATCCTTGCTCTTCCCGAGGGCAATGACGATTTTGTTGTCTTTTGTGACGCTTCTATCCAAAGTCTTGGTTGTGTTCTTATGCAACGAGACAAGGTCATTGCTTACGCTTCGCGTCAACTCAAGGTACACGAGAAAAATTACACGACGCACGACCTCGAACTTGGTGCGGTCGTGTTTTCCTTGAAAATATGGAGACACTAACTTTACGGCACGAAATGTGTGGTCTTCACCGACCATAAAAGTTTACAACACATTTTCGACCAAAAGGACCTCAATATGAAGCAAAGACGATGGGTCGAATTGTTAAGCGATTATGATTGCGAAATTCGCTACCACCCTGGGAAAGCGAATGTCGTGGCCGATGCTCTTAGCCGTAAGAGTCATGTTAAATCCGTCTTGCTCCATTGCTTCACCATCCAATCTGACCTCCAAAGCCGCATCTTCGACGCACAACACGTATCCGTCACCAAGGGTCACTTACACGACGAGATGTCGTGTGGCACCGAACTCCAACTTGAAACCAAATGTAATGGCTTACTATATTATTTGGACCGTTTATGGGTGGCCAGGAATGAAGAAAGATATCGTGGTGTATGTATCGAAATTCCTCACTTGCTATAAGGTTAAAGCCGAGCATTAAAAGCCGTTTGGTTTTCTCGAGCAACCTCCGATCCCCGTTTGGAAATGGGAAGACATAGCCATGGATTTCGTTACCAAACTCCCCACTACTCAAAGTCGCAATGATAGTATTTGGGTGATTGTTGATCGTTTGACCAAGTCGGGTCATTTCATACCGTTCCGTGAAAAGTCCTCCGTAAGCTAATTAGCCCGACTCTATGTCAAGAACATCATTTGCCGCCATGGAACGCCTTTGACCATTATTTCTGATCGTGATGGTCGGTTTACCTCTCATTTTTGGAAATTGCTGCAAACCGCCTTGGGTACCCGTATTGATCTAAGCACCGCTTATCACCCGCAAACCGATGGTCAATCCGAGAGAACGATTCAAACTCTCGAATATATGCTCCGCTCTTGCATACTAGATTTTGGTGGAAATTGGGATACTCACTTACCACTTGTAGAGTTTTCCTACAATAATAGTTTTCATACTAGTATTGGCATGACACCCTTTGAAGCTCTATATGGCCGAAAATGTCGTTCCCCCATTTGTTGGAACGAGGTTGGTGAATCGCAAATCACCGGTCCCGAGCTTGTTCAAGAAGCTTCCGATCGAATCGCTCTCATTCGTCAAAATCTTCTTGCCGCTCGTAGCCGTCAAAAGAGCTATGCCGATAAGCGGCGTAAACCTATCGAGTTCAATGTTGGTGATCGTGTTCTCCATAAAGTATCTCCTTGGAAAGGGGTAGTTCGTTTTGTTGGCCCGTTTGAGATCGTTGAAAGGGTTGGTAAAGTTGCTTGTCGTCTCGACCTACCCACTGAGCTTTCCAATGTTCATCCAACTTTTCATGTTTCCTATCTTAAGAAGTGCTTAGCCGAGGGGAATATCCACATACCCCTCGATGAAATACAAGTTGATGAATCTATGCGCGTTATCGAGAAGACTGTTGAAATCGTGGATCATATGGACAAAGAGACCAAGCGTAGTCGTATTCAGCTTGTCAAAGTTCGTTGGGAATCTAAACGTGGTCCCGAGTTCACCTGGGAACGTAAAGACCAAATGGAGTCCAAGTACCCGCACCTCTTTGTTACGGCTTAATTTCTAATTTCGGGATGAAATTTCCTAAAGTAATGAATGCTGTAACATTTCGGGTTTTCTGTTCCCTTTAGATTTTGTAATCATTACCCGACCCGGGTTCGGGTTCGGGTATTTTATCAATAAAGTTCGTAATTGTTTCAATATTTTATTTTATTTGATTATAACTATAGAAGTTGTACAAAATCAACCCTTAACCTACTTTAATTCTCTCTTACACCCACCACCATAAACTAGGGACCTGGTTGCAATTTTTATTCAAAATTTCTAACCTCCTCTCTTCTCCCTTGCGACAGCCGACAACACCCCCCTCTTTTCTTGGACCAAAATTTACGGACTAAATCAAGCAAATTGATATAATAAATCATTGACAACCTAAAACGCGTCTACCGACATGCTATACATGGTAATTAGTTAGCAAAGACAACTAATTGATTCGTAATTGCGAATAAAACGAATCGCGGCCTAAATGGTTCTTAAAGCACTATATAAAAGTCAATATAATTCAATTAAATCACACCATACCACCCTATTGCATTGCGACCCTAACCCCTAACCTAATTTCAACATACACAGCCGTTAAGACCTTCGTCGATCAATCCAAGAGCCGTGACAACTCATCTCGTCGTTCACCCTCAATTCATCATCAATTTCAGATTAATTGTCGGCAAACCTCGAGGAGCTTGATCGTTTTCCATCCTAGCCTTTTCTTTTATTATCTCGTCCTCGTTTAACCCCCATTAAAGGTAAGTAAATTCACATCCCCCTTTTTACCATTTTTAGTTTTGGGGACGTTATGCGTTCACAATTAAATTATTGTTTTCACTGCGATTCTGCAATATGCGTAATTGAAATTGCTCAATTAGTTGATATGTGCAAATGTGACTATGTGTTTACTTTATGTTGGTTGGTATCCTCATCCTCATCCTCGTCCTCATTAGTATGATCATACGCCGTCGAATTAGCTCGTTATCAAAATGATTCAAGTGAAAAGACAACTTTTAATTTTATTGTTATACTAGTTGTAGTGGTATACAATTATCGCACGGAATTGTCATTTTATTATTATATATACTAAAAATCGTGGTTTACTTGCTCAATTTGATGTTGACAAAATATATATTTTCACGCATGGCGCAGGTAGCTTTATCGGCTGAATCAAGTATTGGAAGTAGATGAGACCTTAGGTTTCTTTGTTGGTTGAAGAAAACTGCCGGATGACCCTTTCGTAGGTACTTCTGCGCCTTCATGAGGGTAATGACGCTGGTGGTCATGCCGCTTCTCTCACCTCGGATCGAAATGATCTCGCCGGAAGGGGTAGTAATGTGGACTATTTGTCGTGACATATAATCTCCGCTCGGTTCTCGGATAACCAGTCCATGCCGACCACGACATCGAAACTACTAAGCGTAAAAGGAATAAGGTCGATATCAAAGACATGACCTGACAGTTTTAACTTACATCCCGCAAGTACATGAGTCGTTACTATAGTCTTACTGTCAGCTAATTCAACAGGAAACTTAGCATCTAACGGAGTTGGAGTTAAGTTAAAGAGTTGGCTAAAGGCTTTCGATACAAAACTCCTATCAGCTCCAGTGTCAAACAATACAGAAGCAAAACAATCATTCACAGGGAACTTACCGGTCACCACGTACGGATCATTGCCGGCTTGACCCGACCCAATAACAAAAGCTCTTCCTTTGCCATTGTTTCCACCACTACTGCCACTTCCATTACCTCCATTGTTGTCGTTCTGTTTCAGCTTGGGACAATCTTTCCTGAAATGACCTTCCTGCCCACATTCGAAACATCCCTTCGTCGTCATAGGTGGCTTAGGAGCACCCTTTGCCGCAAGGTCTCCTCTACATTCCTTCGCCTGGTGACCCATCTTTCCGCATCTCTGACACTTGACACGGTCACACGAGCCAACATGATGATAGTTGCACCTATTGCACTTCGGATATTTCCCAGCATATCCGCTCGAACCCTGCCCGCTACCGTTGTTATTGTTGTTGTGATTCTGATTGTTAAAGCTCCAGGTGAATTCGGGCTTACGGTAGTGTTGTTGCTGTGGGAGGTTCGAGGATGAGGATCTGGTGTTGTCAAACTTTCTCTTTCCGCTGCTCGGGTTGTTGTTGCTGTTGTTGTCATTACTCGGGTTATCACGGGCTTTAGCGGTTGAA
This sequence comes from Bidens hawaiensis, assembly GCF_021521415.1. Taxonomy (NCBI): domain Eukaryota; kingdom Viridiplantae; phylum Streptophyta; class Magnoliopsida; order Asterales; family Asteraceae; genus Bidens; species Bidens hawaiensis. Next base: position 415,517 of record NW_027491896.1, on the reverse strand, counting down.
CCCCTAGGTGGTAACGCACCTTGGGTCACAGTTTGATCCGTCAGTTTGTGAGCTAAACCGATCGCTTGTTGAATCGTGGCTGGTCTGGAAGACGTCACCATACCCTGAATCTGCGGTGCTAACCCATCGATATACATCTCAATCCTCTTACTCGGCGGATCCACCATCCGCGGACACATCACAGCCAACTCGCGAGAACGGGTAGAGTAGGCTTCGATTTCTGAGCCCACCATCTTCAGTGACCAAAATTCTGACTCTAACTTCGAAATCTCCTCTCTCGGACAGTACTCCTCTCGCATCATGTTTTCGAACTCCTCCCAGTTCATCGCGTTAGCCAGTTCCAATCCAAGGATCTGCACGTTCGAATTCCACTAAGTGAGGGCAGAATCCTCAAGCGTTCCAGCAGCGAATTTGACCCTACTGGCAGGGGGACAATTACACATTTCAAAAGCCGACTCGGCCTTCTCAGCCCAACGCAGGAAGCCTATAGCTCCCTCGGTGCCCTTAAACGTACTGGGCTTGCAGTCAAGGTAATTCTTGAAGGTACACGTTCACTTGGACCTCCAGCTTGATTCTGAACGTGTGCGGCTAGAGCGGCCGCCGCATGGTCGTTCAGCAGGGTTTGGAGTTCAGCTGCAGTCAAGTTGATGTTACCACGTCCGTGTCCAGCATTTCTTCCAGCCATTTCCTAGAATCACAGTATAAAATGTTAAACATGAATTTTTCTTTCATATACAACACACCATACATGTAATAAAAAGATAGGTAAGGAAGAAATAAGAAACAACATCACATCACAACCATATATTAATCTAATTAATAATTCATGATTAAAACCATTGTATTCGCTACAAAGTATTTCCAATCAATCCTTAAAATCATAGAAAATAATAGTTCGGATGGAGACAACCCCTCCATCTAGGTGTCATCATCACTAGATGTCATCATCTGAGGGCACCTCTGAGTGTGCCTCCTCCTCAGCCGGTTCTTCCTCCGGTTCTTCTTCGGGTTCCTCCTCGGGATCTTCCTCGGGATCCTCCTCAGGCTCCTCTTCGGGATCTTCTTCAGGTTCCTCTTCAGGCTCTGCCTCAGGCTCGGCCTCAGGCTCTGCCTCAGGTTCGGCTGCGTTCTGAGCAAGTTGCATTTGTAAGACATCGCAATGCTCTAGAGCCATCTCGGTTCGGGTCCTTGCTACTTGGAGTTGCTCTTGCAAGTCTATAATCTCGGCTTGCATCTTTCTCATGATCTTCATCTGTTGATCACTAGCCTCTTGCATTTCCTTCATTGCCGCTGCCATGAGGGCAATTTCCTCCTTAGTCTCGGTTCCGTCTTTTAACAGTCCGGAAACGTTCGCTCTCGTATAGCGCATGTAACCCACGTCACGCTCCAAGCATGAAACAACAGCTGCGAGAACTCGCTCTACAGGTTCGGTTATGGGTGGTAGGGTGTTGGGGTAAGCAGGGTGGTTCGGGTGAGGTAACGGGGGAACTTGTTCGCGATAGACCATATGTCTGATCATGTTAGGGTACCAATCCCAGCTAACGTCGTTTTCGTATATGCCTCCGGATAAACGGTACCTCTTCGGTGCGGGAGCTTCGAGTTCCGGGACTACACGGGGTGGCGATGCGGTAGGTAACTGCGGTTCCTTCCCGTGAGCATGAGTCATCGAATCAGATGATGATGAGGGTGGCGGCATCGACATTCCTACAGGTAAGCCGTGTATGCGCGCGCGTATGAGTGAAAGAGGTAAAGAGATAAGATAACAAAGACTACACAAATCTATGCAGTGCGTATCATTATAACTAATGGGTCGTCGCGGTTATAGTCTAGTATGCATGCAGCTTCTAGTTCGCTATAACCAATGGCTCTGATACCAATCTGTCACACCCTCAAAATCCACTAACGAAGTTTTACCGTCAAAGGGTGTGAACTAACAGGATCGGAACCATTAGTTATAATCAAACCATAAAACAAAGTTTCAAAACCATGAAAACGTTTACGAGTAATTAAATGCGGAAGCGTAAAACCATAGAAAACAATGTTACGTCACGTAGGACGACTTAAAACCCAATGATCACAGTTTAAAATAAGTTTGCATAATTAAAAATGTTTCAAGCAATGTATGTTCCTAAACCGCGCGCCCGCCTCGGCTACCTGAGAATAACATACTAAAAGTGTCAACACAAGGTTGGTGAGTTCACAAGTTTAAATAAAAATAAAGCGTTTAGCGTTTGCATTCAGCGTTTTGCGTTAAGCGTTTTGCGTTACAGCGTTTTGCGTTAAGCGTTTTGCGTTACAGCGTTTTGCGTTACCAGATAATGTTATGTCAATTATATATCTATAGGTAGCTAGCCTATAAAACAAGTATCACTAAGTGTTCGACGCCGAAGCTGACTGTTTATCATTTGCCTTGCCACCAGGTCATCCAGACCATGGTATGTGTTTAGCCAAGATTACACCCACTCGACCTCCAGTCGAGTTTAGCGTTGGGTGGGGTTTGTCAAACCCAGTAGTACTACTCAACAATGACTCGCTATTATCCAATATTAAACGGTTCGATGTGAATGAAGGACTTTAGTTAACGCGTTTGCCACTTAGTCTTTACAAGTGATATATAATCTATATTAACAAAATCTTAAATGCGTTTCGGAGTATGTTATCTCCCCCAAGTGAAAAGCGTTTAAAAAGTTTAAAAGGGGAAAGTGAAACTCACTGTTTGCGAAGAAATTCCCAAATTAAATCACCAAGATGCGCGTCACAGAAAAACTCTCTCTAGCGTTCTAAAACGACAAAGAGATTTTTCTAAGTGTCGGAATATTATCGAGTCTCTAGACCCGGCACATAATACCTATGCACATAACATGTTTCGTGTTTCGTTTGTGAATCGTGTGTGACTTTAACAAGTGTATTTGTGATACAATACATGTGTAAGCAATTATTTACGTGTCATGTATTCATAAAATTCATCACTAGCAATTACTCCCCGTAAGGGCAATTTGGTCAACACATAACAATTAACTAGCCATTATTCCCCATGAGGGCAATTTGGTCAAAACATAACAATTATATAGCAAGTATCATGTTTCATGCAATTTCACAAAACTCAGCAGCTAGTTTCACCGAGACAGAAATTCTACTTGAAAGATTGTACTATCTCACTGATCACAGCATCATAATTAATTTACCAAAAATCATCACAAAAACATATATGTCTTAGGTTTCCAGAACATATTTCATTATATTTTTATTCCACATAGGTTTCTCACAATCATCAAATCATTACAGCAAACTCATAACAGTCAATATCATGCGCAACAGAATGTTATTTGAAATTCCCGTTAAACGAAAAATCCAATAAATGCAAGACCACTTGGGTTAGGTTCCCAACTCAATAAGTCAACTTCCAGAAGTGGAACCAACCCAATTGGTCTCGTAGTTCATGAGATATAACATTTACAAAACAACCTAACAGCAGGTCTAACAGCTCAGCTTTGCACAACGTTTTTGTAAAATCATAAAAGTTAACCTTTACTTGTCCAAATATTACAAATTCATATTCTTTAGAAACTAGACTCAATCTAGTTTACTGTAGTATCAATAATCGCAACCAATTTTCACATTTACACTTCGTTACAGTCAATTAAACATCAATAACACAATCTGTCCAGAAACTGTTTGCATCCAAACTCAACATATTAACTATCTATGGACCATCATGCATTCATATAACACTCTAGACTCCATAAACACTACCCATGCACATCAATTACATATTACATACATGATTAGGCTTTTTGTTTGAACTCAAATCAAAGACACAACAATTAACGTGTAACAATATCAATTCTAGTTATCATATCATTATCAAATCAACAACAATCATATTAACTTCATACACACATAATCGGCCATCTAGGGTTTTCAATTAACCCATTAAACATCAAAATTAAGTATAAAGGATGCATAGGATAGTCGTTTATACCTTCCTAGCACCTTAATCTTCGATCAAAAGTTGAAATTGATGGTTGTATGTGTGTGTATAGGTGACGGCAGCCAAGGAGCCAAGGGTTTGGGGTTCCGATCGGGATGTGTGGGAAAAGAAAAGAATAGTTAGGGTTTATTATTATTATTATTTATAATAATACTATGTTACACTTTGGCCCCTCCACTTCTAAGTATTACTTTTCCTAGCTTAAACTAACTTGTTTACATCTTGAGTTAGTGTTTATAACGATGTTATCACATAACACATAAGTCTAACACATAATTATCACATAATTACAGTTTTAACGTTTTTCGTTTATTCACCAATCGTTTGTGTCAACTCGTTTGCGTTTCGGTGCAATTCCCGAAAGACTACACATGTAGTAAGTGTTAAGCGTCATTTAAACCCTAGTTTAAATGTAATGAAGTGTGTGTTATAGATTCAGTGATCTTAAGTTTGAATTGACGGAGTTGAGTTAACGGAGTTAACCTGAAATTGACGATTGTCACATCATTCCCATGTTAAAGAAATTTTCATCCCGAAAATTTGAGTCACGTCGTGATGAGTGTCTGAAAAAGTAAGAAAAATTTTCAGTTTGTCATATCATCCCCTAGTAGAAAGAAATTTCGTCCCGAAATTTAATTCATACCTCCGGTGATTTCTGACGGTTTGCCGGGTTTCGCGGTTTTCTGTGTTTGGTCAGCCCTTCAAAAAGGTGAGAATACTTTTTCATCATTTGATCCTCGCGTTCCCACGTGAACTCCGGTCCACGTCTCGAGTTCCAACGAACTTTAACGATTGGAATTTTGCTGTGCTTGAGCGTTTTGGTTTCCCAATCCAAAACTTCGACTGGTTCTTCAATGAAACGTAACTGTTCATCAACTTGCAGTTCCCCCAAAGGGACTACTTGGGTTTCATCAGATAGGCATTTCTTCAAATTGGATACGTGGAATACATTGTGTATGCCACTGAGTTCCGTTGGTAGGTCCAGTCGGTACGCCACCGGACCAACGCGCTCAGTTATCCGGTAAGGATCAACATATCGTGGGTTGAGTTTGTTTCGCTTACCAAAGCGAACCACACCTTTCCAAGGTGAGACTTTAAGTAACACTTGGTTACTCACTTGAAATTCGAGAGGTTTTCGGCGCTTGTCGGCGTAACTCTTTTGGCGATCTCGTGCTGCTGCCATGCGGTTTCGGATTTGAACAATCTTTTCCGAAGTTTCGAGTATCAGTTCTGGACCAGTGATTTGGCTGTCACCCACCTCTGCCCAGCAGAGTGGTGATCGACACTTCCGTCCGTACAGTGCTTCAAACGGCGCTGCTTTAATACTTGCGTGGTAGCTGTTATTATACGAAAACTCTACCAAAGGTAAGTGAGGTTCCCAACTTTTTCCGAAATCCAACACGCATGCACGCAACATATCCTCCAGGGTCTGAATAGTTCGTTCACTTTGCCCATCCGTCTGAGGATGGTATGCTGTGCTCATATCAAGACGGGTGCCTAGTGCGCTTTGCAGCGACTTCCAAAAGTGCGAAGTGAAACGAGAATCTCTATCAGAAATGATTGAGACAGGCACTCCGTGTCTAGACACTACTTCCTTCATGTAGACGCGAGTCAGTCTTTCCATTTTGTCCGATTCCTTGATCGCTAAGAAGTGTGCAGACTTAGTCAACCGGTCAACGATCACCCAGGTGGTATCGCATCCCGTCGGTGTCTTAGGTAAACCTGTGATAAAATCCATTGAGATGTGTTCCCATTTCCACATTGGGAGTTCCGGTTGTTGTAGTAGACCAGATGGTTTCTGGTATTCTATTTTTACTCTGGCACAAGTCAAGCATTTGCTCACGTAGGTGGCAATGTCGGCTTTCATGTTCGGCCACCAGTAAAGTGCCTTTAAATCATGATACATTTTATCTGAGCCAGGGTGGACAGAATATCGGGACTTGTGTGCTTCGTCCATCACCAGAGTTCTCAACTCTCCGTACCGTGGAACCCAAATCCGGTTCACAAAATATCAGACCCCGTCCGATCTGGTTTCAAGTTGCTTGTTCATGCCCCGCATGAGTTCCGATGGAAGATTATCATCTTTCAAAGCTTCAAGTTGCGCCTCGCGAATCTGGTCGGGTAAGTTTGCATGAATCGTGAGTTGCAATGCTCGCACTCGCCTGGGTTTATCTGTCTCTTTTCTACTGAGGGCGTCGGCCACTACATTGGCCTTGCCAGGGTGGTACTTGATGGCACAATCATAATCCTTGAGCAGCTCGACCCAACGACGCTGTCGCATGTTCAGCTCCTTCTGATCGTAGATATGTTGGAGACTCTTGTGGTCGGTGTAAATGGTAAACTTGGTACCGTACAAGTAATGCCTCCATATCTTAAGGGCAAACACCACAGCTCCGAGTTCCAAATCATGGGTCGTGTAGTTCTTCTCGTGAACCCGTAGTTGTCGAGAGGCATAAGCTATAACCTTCTCGAGTTGCATCAGCACACAACCGAGACCTTGTATTGATGCGTCACAGTGTACCTCGAAATTTTCCGTTCCCTCGGGGAGGGCTAGAATAGGGGCGCTACAGAGTTTGGTTTTCAACAGTTGAAAAGCGGATTCTTGCGCGTCACCCCAATTGTACTTAGTGCCTTTGTAAGTCAAAGCGGTGAGGGGTTGAGCAATCTTTGAAAATCCCTCGATAAAACGTCGGTAGTAGCCGGCCAGTCCTAAGAATTGCCGCACCTCAGTCGGAGTCTTAGGTGCTTCCCAGTTTTTGATGGTCTCTACCTTACCGGGATCGACATGGATACCATTCTCGTTGATCACATGTCCTAAAAAGTGAACCTCGCGAAGCCAAAACTCACATTTCGAGAGTTTAGCATACAGTTGTTCCTTCTTCAATAATTCCAAAATTAACCTCAAGTGCTCTTCATGGTCAGCCTCGTTCTTGGAGTAGACGAGAATATCATCAATGAAAATAATCACAAACTTGTCGGGGTACGCCTTGCATACTCGATTCATGAGATCCATAAATACGGCTGGTGCGTTGGTTAGGCCAAAAGGCATAACCGAAAACTCGTAGTGACCATACCGTGTTTTGAAAGCCGTTTTTGAGATATCTTCTTCGCGCACTCTTAGTTGGTGATAACCAGATCGCAGATCGATCTTCGAGTAGTAACTCGATCCTTGAAGCTGGTCAAACAAATCATCAATTCGGGGTAAAGGATAACGGTTCTTGACCGTCACCTTGTTCAACTCCCGGTAGTCGATACACATGCGGAAAGTCCCGTCCTTCTTTCGGACAAACAAGACAGGGGCTCCCCATGGCGATGAGCTAGGTCGGATAAAACCCTTATCCAACAAATCTTGCAACTGAGTGGACAACTCCTGAAGCTCCACCGGTGCGAGCCGATACGGGGCTCGTGCTATGGGTGCTGCACCCGGTGTCAACTCGATTTGGAATTCGACTTGTCGTATAGGAGGGAGTCCAGGCAAATCATCCGGGAGAACTTCCAGAAAATCTCGCACAACTGGTATATCTTCAATTCACTTCTCCTCCGCGGGTTTCTCAACAATCTGCGCCAAAACTGCCGGATGACCTTTTCGTAGGTACTTCTGCGCCTTCATGAGGGTAATGACGCTGGTGGTCATGCCGCTTCTCTCACCTCGGATCGAAATGATCTCGCCGGAAGGGGTAGTAATGTTGACTATCTTGTCGTGACATATAATCTCCGCTCGGTTCTCGGATAACCAGTCCATGCCGACCACGACATCGAAACTACTAAGCGTATAAGGAATAAGGTCGATATCAAAGACATGACCTGACAGTTTTAACTTACATCCCGCAAGTACATGAGTCGTTACTATAGTCTTACTGTCAGCTAATTCAACAGGAAACTTAGCATCTAACGGAGTTGGAGTTAAGTCAAAGAGTTGGCTAAAGGCTTTAGATACAAAACTCCTATCTGCTCCAGTGTCAAACAATACAGAAGCAAAACAATCGTTCACAGGGAACTTACCGGTCACCACGTACGGATCATTGCCGGCTTGACCCGACCCAATAACAAAGGTCTTCCTTTGCCATTGTTTCCACCACTACTGCCACTTCCATTACCTCCATTGTTGTCGTTCTGTTTCAGCTTGGGACAATCTTTCCTGAAATGACCTTCCTGCCCACATTCGAAACATCCCTTCGTCGTCATAGGTGGCTTAGGAGCACCCTTTGCCGCAAGGTCTCCTCTACATTCCTTCGCCTGGTGACCCATCTTTCCGCATCTCTGACACTTGACACGGTCACACGGGCCAACATGATGATAGTTGCACCTATTGCACTTCGGATATTTCCCAGCATATCCGCTCGAACCCTGCCCGCTACCGTTGTTATTGTTGTTGTGATTCTGATTGTTAAAGCTCCGGGTGAATTCGGGCTTACGGTAGTGTTGTTGCTGTGGGAGGTTCGAGGATGAGGATCTGGTGTTGTCAAACTTTCTCTTTCCGCTGCTCGGGTTGCTGTTGCTGTTGTTGTCATTACTCGGGTTATCACGGGCTTTAGCGGTTGAACCCCTAGGTGGTAACGCACCTTGGGTCACAGCTTGATCCGTCAGTTTGTGAGCTAAACGGATCGCTTGTTGAATCGTGGCTGGTCTGGAAGACGTCACCATACCCTGAATCTGCGGTGCTAACCCATCGATATACATCTCAATCCTCTTACTTGGCGGATCCACCATCCGCGGACACATCACATCCAACTCGTGAGAACGGGTAGTGTAGGCTTCGATTTCTGAGCCCACCATCTTCAGTGACCAAAATTCTGACTCTAACTTCGAAATCTCCTCTCTCGGACAGTACTCCTCTCGCATTATGTTTTTGAACTCCTCCCAGTTCATCGCGTTAGCCAGTTCCAATCCAAGGATCTGCACGTTCGAATTCCACCAAGTGAGGGCAGAATCCTCAAGTGTTCCAGCAGCGAATTTGACCCTACTGGCAGGGGGACAATTACACATTTCAAAAGCCGACTCGGCCTTCTCAGCCCAACGCAGGAAGCCTATAGCTCCCTCGGTGCCCTTAAACGTACTGGGCTTACAGTCAAGGTAATTCTTGAAGGTACACGTTCCACTTGGACCTCCAGCTTGATTCTGAACGTGTGCGGCTAGAGCGGCCGCCGCATGGTCGTTCAGCAGGGTTTGGAGTTCAGCTGCAGTCAAGTTGATGTTACCACGTCCGTGTCCAGCATTTCTTCCAGCCATTTCCTAGAATCACAGTATAAAATGTTAAACATGAATTTTTCTTTCATATACAACACACCATACATGTAATAAAAAGATAGGTAAGAAAGAAATAAGAAACAACATCACATCACAACCATATATTAATCTAATTAATAATTCATGATTAAAACCATTGTATTCGCTACAAAGTATTTCCAATCAATCCTTAAAATCATAGAAAATAATAGTTCGGATGGAGACAACCCCTCCATCTAGGTGTCATCATCACTAGATGTCATCATCTGAGGACACCTCTGAGTGTGCCTCCTCCTCAGCCGGTTCTTCCTCCGGTTCTTCTTCGGGTTCCTCCTCGGGATCTTCCTCGGGATCCTCCTCAGGATCTTCTTCAGGTTCCTCTTCAGGCTCTTCCTCAGGCTCGGCCTCAGGCTCTGCCTCAGGTTCGGCTGCGTTCTGAGCAAGTTGCATTTGTGAGACATCGCAACGCTCTAGAGCCATCTCGGTTCGGGTCCTTGCTACTTGGAGTTGCTCTTGCAAGTCTATCATCTCGGCTTGCATCTTTCTCATGATCTTCATCTGTTGATCACTAGCCTCTTGCATTTCCTTCATTGCCGCTGCCATGAGGGCAATTTCCTCCTTAGTCTCGGTTCCGTCTTTTAACAGTCCGGAAACGTTCGCTCTCGTATATCGCATGTAACCCACGTCACGCTCCAAGCATGAAACAACAGCTGCGAGAACTCGCTCTACAGGTTCGGTTATGGGTGGTAGGGTGTTGGGGTAAGCAGGGTGGTTCGGGTGAGGTAACGGGGGAACTTGTTCGCGATAGACCATACGTCTGATCATGTTAGGGTACCAATCCCAGCTAACGTCGTTTTCGTATATGCCTCCGGATAAACGGTACCTCTTCGGTGCGGGAGCTTCGAGTTCCGGGACTACACGGGGTGGCGATGCGGTAGGTAACTGCGGTTCCTTCCCGTGAGCATGAGTCATCGAATCAGATGATGATGAGGGTGGCGGCATCGACATTCCTACAGGTAAGCCGTGTATGCGCGCGCGTATGAGTGAAAGAGGTAAAGAGATAAGATAACAAAGACTACACAAATCTATGCAGTGCGAATCATTATAACTAATGGGTCGTCGCGGTTATAGTCTAGTATGCATGCAGCTTCTAGTTCGCTATAACCAATGGCTCTGATACCAATCTGTCACACCCTCAAAATCCACTAACGGAGTTTTACCGTCAGAGGGTGTGAACTAACAGGATCGGAATCATTAGTTATAATCAAACCATAAAACAAAGTTTCAAAACCATGAAAATGTTTACGAGTAATTAAATGCGGAAGCGTAAAACCATAGAAAACAATGTTACGTCACGCAGGACGACTTAAAACCCAATGATCACAGTTTAAAATAAGTTTGCATAATTAAAAATGTTTCAAGCAATGCATGTTCCTAAACCGCGCGCCCGCCTCAGCTACCTGAGAATAACATACTAAAAGTGTCAACACAAGGTTGGTGAGTTCACAAGTTTAAATAAAAATAAAGCGTTTAGCGTTTGCATTCAGCGTTTTGCGTTAAGCGTTTTGCGTTACAGCGTTTTGCGTTAAGCGTTTTGCGTTACAGCGTTTTGCGTTACCAGATAATGTTATGTCAATTATATATCTATAGGTAGCTAGCCTATAAAACAAGTATCACTAAGTGTTCGACGCCGAAGCTGACTGTTTATCATTTGCCTTGCCACCAGGTCATCCAGACCATGGTATGTGTTTAGCCAAGATTACACCCACTCGACCTCCAGTCGAGTTTAGCGTTGGGTGGGGTTTGTCAAACCCAGTAGTACTACTCAACAATGACTCGCTATTATCCAATATTAAACGGTTCGATGTGAATGAAGGACTTTAGTTAACGCGTTTGCCACTTAGTCTTTACAAGTGATATATAATCTATATCAACAAAATCTTAAATGCGTTTCGGAGTATGTTATCTCCCCCAAGTGAAAAGCGTTTAAAAAGTTTAAAAGGGGAAAGTGAAACTCACTGTTTGCGAAGAAATTCCCAAATTAAATCACCAAGATGCGCGTCACAGAAAAACTCTCTCTAGCGTTCTAAAACGACAAAGAGATTTTTCTAAGTGTCGGAATATTATCGAGTCTCTAGACCCGGCACATAATACCTATGCACATAACATGTTTCGTGTTTCGTTTGTGAATCGTGTGTGACTTTAACAAGTGTATTTGTGATACAATACATGTGTAAGCAATTATTTACGTGTCATGTATTCATAAAATTCATCACTAGCAATTACTCCCCTTAAGGGCAATTTGGTCAACACATAACAATTAACTAGCCATTATTCCCCATGAGGGCAATTTGGTCAAATCATGACAATCAATTAGCAATTATTCCCCGCAAGGGCAATTTGGTCAAAACATAACAATTATATAGCAAGTATCATGTTTCATGCAATTTCACAAAACTCAGCAGCTAGTTTCACCGAGACAGAAATTCTACTTGAAAGATTGTACTATCTCACTGATCACAGCATCATAATTAATTTACCAAAAATCATCACAAAAACATATATGTCTTAGGTTTCCAGAACATATTTCATTATATTTTTATTCCACATAGGTTTCTCACAATCATCAAATCATTACAGCAAACTCATAACAGTCAATATCATGCGCAACAGAATGTTATTTGAAATTCCCGTTAAACGAAAAATCCAATAAATGCAAGACCACTTGGGTTAGGTTTCCAACTCAATAAGTCAACTTCCAGAAGTGGAACCAACCCAATTGGTCTCGTAGTTCATGAGATATAACATTTACAAAACAACCTAACAGCAGGTCTAACAGCTCAGCTTTGCACAACGTTTTTGTAAAATCATAAAAGTTAACCTTTACTTGTCCAAATATTACAAATTCATATTCTTTAGAAACTAGACTCAATCTAGTTTACTGTAGTATCAATAATCGCAACCAATTTTCACATTTACACTTCGTTACAGTCAATTAAACATCAATAACACAATCTGTCCAGAAACTGTTTGCATCCAAACTCAACATATTAACTATCTATGGACCATCATGCATTCATATAACACTCTAGACTCCATAAACACTACCCATGCACATCAATTACATATTACATACATGATTAGGCTTTTTGTTTGAACTCAAATCAAAGACACAACAATTAACGTGTAACAATATCAATTCTAGTTATCATATCATTATCAAATCAACAACAATCATATTAACTTCATACACACATAATCGGCCATCTAGGGTTTTCAATTAACCCCACCCATTAAACATCAAAATTAAGTATAAAGGATGCATAGGATAGTCGTTTATACCTTCCTAGCACCTTAATCTTCGATCAAAAGTTGAAATTGATGGTTGTATGTGTGTGTATAGGTGACGGCAGCCAAGGAGCCAAGGGTTTGGGGTTCCGATCGGGATGTGTGGGAAAAGAAAAGAATAGTTAGGGTTTATTATTATTATTATTTATAATAATACTATGTTACACTTTGGCCCCTCCACTTCTAAATATTACTTTTCCTAGCTTAAACTAACTTGTTTACATCTTGAGTTAGTGTTTATAACGATGTTATCACATAACACATAAGTCTAACACATAATTATCACATAATTACTGTTTTAACGTTTTTCGTTTATTCACCAATCGTTTGTGTCAACTCGTTTGCGTTTCGGTGCAATTCCTGAAAGACTACACATGTAGTAAGTGTTAAGCGTCATTTAAACCCTAGTTTAAATGTAATGAAGTGTGTGTTATAGATTCAGTGATCTTAAGTTTGAATTGACGGAGTTGAGTTAACGGAGTTAACCTGAAATTGACGATTGTCACAATACGAGCATGGTTATCGGATAACCAATCCATACCAAGTACGATATCAAAACCAGCAAGTGCCATTGGTAAGAGTTGGATAGGCAGAATATAACCAGCTAAATGAATTTTTCCATTTTCAAGGGCTTCGGAGATTTTAACTATTTCGCCGCTAGCAGTATCGACGCTTAGAGTTTTATTTAACTTTGCACCCGAATCAAACAAAACTCTAGCATAGGTGTCGTTGACTAGAAACGTACCGGTAATGGTTTCCGGCATGTCAGCCGCTTTCTTTGTATCAAGTACAAAAACTCGTGCGTTTCCCTTCTTGTCTTTGCCACTTCCACTCGCACCACCAGTCGCGGGTTTGCTCTTCGGACACTCGAAACTAAGATGGCCCATCTCTTTGCAATTGTAACACGTCATCTTTTTCTTCCAGCAGTCGGCCGCTGCGTGGCTAGGTCTGTTGCATGATTCACAAACTTTTGGAGGCAGAGCAAAGTTACATCGACCCTTGTGATATCTTCTTCACGTTTTGCATGGCGTGGCGTTGGAGTTGAATCGACTTGGTGTTGATTTACGCCTTTTCCTTTGAAGTTGGTGCCTCCTCCTGTCCTCCCTTGAGTGGTTGTTGTTGTAACCTTCCTGTCCTCTTCTTTGTTACGGACCATTCTGCCCATCAAGTATCCAGCTAACTCCATCGCGGAGTCAGCAGTTAGAGGTAAATGTGACCTCACCATATCGCGGATTTCCCGTGGTAGTCCCCAAATGTATCGGGTAACTTTGCTGGATTCAGGATTCACCAGCTGGGGAACCAAACGACAATATTCGTGAAACTTGGTGTTTTATTCACGAAGATTCGTCCCTACGACCTTAAGATTGAGAAAACTAGTTTGAATTTGCTCGGTTTCATGCATGGGACAAAACTTTCCCATCAACATAGCCTTGAACTCATCCTAGCTCAAATTATACATCACCTCTCTCCCTTTGCTCATGATCATAGTATTCCACCACTCAAGCGCTTCTCCTTTGAACATCAGGGCAGAATATTGTATCTTCTCCTCATCAGAACACTTGCTTGTTATAAAGATTGTCTCCATTTCCTCAATCCATCTCACAGTTGTAATGGCTCCTTTATCACCATGGAACTCCTTCGGTCCATAATACTTAAAATCCTTGAACGAACACCCACTAATCTTGAGTTTCTTGAACTCTTGCCTAACCCCACCATCAGCGTTAGACTCATGAATACTTTCCTCGACATGAGATGGTTTCGGACGGGATTTCATGGATTTTCGGGATGGATTAACGGAATGAGAATGTTTTGAGTTTTTCAATTGAGACATAGCCAGAGACTTTTCTCTAACCGCGTCTTTTATCATCTTTTGTATTTTGCTCATATATTTATCAGGGATTGGTTCATCTTGTTTTTTCACGGGGTCTTTCCCCTTTTCTTTTCTTATTTCTTTCTCTTTTTCTTTTCTAGAATTTTCGTTGTTGTTTCTTTGTTCCGACATATTTCTTTTTCTTTTCAATTTATATCTGAAATTTTTAACAACGTTTCCTTTATTAAACATATATTTTATTACACATTCATATATATATATATATATTACAAAAGATATATATATTTATTTCACAATACATACACGTATATATATATATATATATCGTTCCAACGATATATGTATATACTGATCATCCTATCTTTATTTCAAGAACGTTTCAACGTTTATGTTATTCACATATTTCACATAACATACAAGATTATATTACACACATGACTTCTTCTTCACATCCCTCATCAACACTGTCTCAATCCTTCAAAAACTTTCTCACAACCTTCGGCAACTTATTGCACTTGTGAAGAAGCTTCTCTCCCATATTTTTCTTTTTCTTTCCTTCATCAGCCATCTTCTTTCTCCAATCATCTGTCTCATGCAGATCGCGGTCCAAGTGTTCTTCGTACGACTGTGAGACCTCGTTGGGGTATCCATATTGTGGAGGTGGGTCGCGGTAACCCAACGTCACCATTTCGTAGTGATTCCTTGGTGTTGGATACGGAACGCCAGTCATGTCGGATAAAAGGTAGAAGAAAGCTTCAGCAACTTTGTTCTGATCTCAGATCTCATTTGCTTGCTCTTCTATTGATGGAATCTCTCCTTGGAATGGTGTGAATCTTGACGATGTCTGGTTCTTGAGAGTTTCGAGATATTGGACATATGGATCCACAGAACCGTAGCTCGGGCTTTGGGAAGTGAGTGATCCATCCATTGATGTTGATATCTCATTGGGATTATTGGGATGCTCTTCTTCCGGTTCTTCCTCATACTCTTCCTCAGGATCCTCCTCTTCTTCGGGGTCCTCCTCCTCTTCTGGTTCCTCTTCTTCCGGCTCCCCTTCTTTCATGGGTTGAGCAGTTTCGATCACCATCGAAGGCATTCGAAAACTATCGTAAGACATCATCACCCTCACTATGGGCTTGCGGGACGGTCCTTCGCTATTTTTTGGTTGAGAGTTGACTTCATTGATGGTGGAGCTTCCGGTATTCCATCGTCATTGATCAGAGTGGCATTGCATCTAGTCGGAGGATGGGGATCTCGGTTCTTCCTTGATGGGTAAGTTGGAAAGGAAGGCATAGGATGGGTGAGGATTTGGTGGTAGGTATCCAGTTGGATAGTACGGCGGTATTTCCGATGGTTGGTACGTGGGGATCTCTGATGGATGGTACGTCAGTATTTCTGAAGGATGGTACATTTGTATTGTTGCTGGATGGTAGCTTGAGTGCCTTGGTGGTTCAATTCTTTGTTTCGGTGGACTATCGGGAACGTTTATCGGGTAGTTCTTGCTTCCGGGGTAGTACACATGCTTAGTTAGATAATGCTCTACATCTTGGTTAAAGTATGCTTCATAGTATCCTTCACTCATATTGTCCTCGTGAAAAGGTTCGACGATTCCAGCTTCTTTAGCCTTGCGCACATAGTTCTCCATATAAGTCTTGAATGACGTCTAACATTTTGGGTGGTTTAGAATGAAGAGGGAAATAAAAGGTTACCAGCCTATCTTATCCCTAAAACAAATAATCAAATATATCCCATACTTGGATCGAAGCTTGGGTATTGTTTTATGATACCCAATTCGCTAAGATCGATGGCTCTGATACCAACACTTGTCACACCCCAAAAGACGGCCTAGGAGTGTGACGCCTATGTTGGTACCAGAAGTGTAAATAAATCAAAGTTACGTTTAATTAGCAGAAGACTTTATAACTTGTGGATTAAAGTTGTAATATTACAAAAGACGGGATTATAAAAGATTCCCGTTAAGTTTAAAAGATTACTTTTTTTTAATTACAAACCACCATTTTAGTATATTAAGTTTATACAAAACAAATCCGAGCCATCGGATACATAAGTAGCACTTCGATACTCCAAGCGCTAATCTTGGTCACCTGCAAAATGTAAATAAAATACGTCAGCAACGAATGCTGGTGAACACGCTGACGCAAAAATATTTTCTTTTACTTTATTACCCCTCGAGACTACGCCTGCCTCGGCCCATCGTGGCTTAGGAATAACAAAGTTAAAACAACACATTTATAAATTCGAGTCTCTACTCTAGGTCAACTCAGCAAACACCGCAACGTTCGACTTAATTAAGTACCCGTATGTATACACATGGTCGTGCTTCCCGCGGGAAAGTGTCCTACGACCAGGCGTGGTGCGATGTGCCCACCGCGTACTACCACATATGTAAGGATCCAGACAAACATATACTACAGCCTGAGGGCTAGGCTTAAACTCTTATTTATAACGGTTTTAGGAACACGTAGTCCCTTGTAAACAATTTTCATATAACATGTTTGACTCGTTTGAAAATAAGTTTGTAAAAGTTTGGGGGCGTATTCACCTTTTCGCTTTGGGATCGGCTTCAACACCGTCCGAGGGTCTTTCCCTTGCTATCTCGCACCTATAGTACGAGTATAACCATTTGTTAGTCGGATATACAATCCGGCTTACCTTTTGTCTTATTTTATAAACTCTACCTCGATGAACCTTTAGTTCATAAATCTCTTTTACTTGAAAACCTTTAGTTTATTTATAAAACCCAACATTTCTTCTTCTCTAAGAAACGTATTCTTTTTCTTTTATTATTTAAGAATAGTTATTTATTCGTTAAATAATATTTTCATAATAAAGAATATATACTTACACACATATATATTTATCAATATTCAATATCTTATCTTTTGTTCATTTCTTTGTTATGTTTTATTTTCTTTTATCGAGGTATCGAGTATAGCCTCGACTTAAGGTTTAAGCCTTTATTATATTTTATTATTATATTCATTGGCGTTATGCCTTACCTTTAAAGGCTTATGGAAACTCTAATGATTTGAGTAGCACTCCGACGCCGCTTCACTTTCTTGACACGCAAATCAATTAACACCAATCTTCAACAATTGTCGGCACGCCTTTCGAGAACAAGCACCTTCTTGGTCGTATGTGGGTGGAGGGTGGCATGAACTTCAAGGAAACGTCGGCACACAAAAAACGAGGAATCGGGGCACGCTTATCGAGGTGGATCGAGGTTGTGATTGTGGAATTGTAGAGAGATGTTAGAGAGAGAGTTGATGGTTGAATTTTAGTGTGTCAAATGGGATCCCGGACTTTCTATTTATAGGCAAAATCTGGGGTCCCTTCGCGATACGCGATGGCCTCCTGGGCACCCTTCGCGTATCGTGAACTAGCCCTGGCCAGTCACAACGTAGGTCTGCCACGTGTCGCCATGTGGCAAATGGTGTGCCACGGTTGACACGTGGCGGACGTCGTGCCACGTGTGGCCACGTGGCGGGATACGTGGCGACTAGTGTGCCACGTGTGGCCACGTGGCAGGCCACGCGTCTCGCTGTCAGACACCCCATCGCGATACGCGATGGGTCTCTCTTCTGATCCATCGTGTAGTGCGATGGGTCGGGAAATCAGAATTTTCATTTTTAACCCTCAGGTTTTGAATTTGGCAATTTTAGTCCTTTAACTTTGTATTTTTGACATTTTGAACTCGAATTTTACAAAATGTTACACTTACAACGATGATGATTGGCGTTGGTAGTATTCTCGACTGGTGGTGGTGGTGGTAGTGACGGATGCCGACGGTGGTGGTAGTGACGGAGGCTGATGGTGGTTGGGGCCACTGTACTTTGCTGGACGTGAGGGAAAAGCTGGAAAAGAATTTCCTAGTTCTTTGATTGATTTATTATTATTATTATTATTAAATTTTTTGTAATTAATGACAACTCGTCTTCCTCATCAGCTGGTTAAAACACAACTCATCGGCCACATTACCAAAAACTAACGGCTGGTTAAGTTTATGTTAACTTTGCACCCACATACGTAGTTGAGATTATACTTGGTCATTTAAATAGCTGGGACTTATATTTGCCAACTGGGTATAGTTTAGATTATATGAAGCCAATTTACCAAATTAATATTAGATTTAAAATATCTAACCTATTTAAAAAGGTTGGGCTTATAATTCCTGACCTATTTATGACATGATTAAACATGATTATAAAAAAAGTACATCACATAATTTTATATATTAAAAAAATTAAAACTAGGCCATGTTCCATCATTTCTTCTTGTTGGTACACGAAACATACAATTATGTTATGAACATGAGATATAAATTAGTTAAACAAGTTGTATTTATGTCTAATAGTTATCTCAATCGCGTAGCCAATGATCCCATCCACCCATTTCTCTACCTCTCCTCACTCCTAATTAAATAATTCACCACCACCATTACCTACTAGCCATCACCACACGTCTTCAAAAGTTAAATTTATATCCAAAAGTAAATTTCAAAGCTACATCTCGCATTTTTGTTGGATTACTAATCTTGGAGTGATTAGTAGAGCATAAAACAAGCTAGTTATATCCTTAGATAGCTCGAAATGGTTGAACGTAAAGTTAAAACTTAAACAAGCCTCGATACAAATTGGATTTTCCTCACCCGATTTAGATTGTCTAGATGTGAATCGGATTCCCTTTTTATTTTTATGCAAATCGGATTTCACATGGGAATCGGTTGAGCCTTCATGAGAATCGGATTCACATGGGAATCAGACACGCCTTCCCGCGAATCGAATATTCATCCGATTCGGATGGCACCTTCATGCGAATTGTATTTCCACCCTATTTAATTAGCGCCTTCACGCGAATCGGATTTCCATAAGATTCAGATGAAGCCTTCACGCGAATCGTATGGCACTTTCATGCGAATCGGATTTTCTATCCGATTCGGATGGCGCCTTCACGTGAATCAGATTTACCATGCGCGAATTGGATTTACCGATCAAATTCTGATTGCAAACGCGAATCGGATTTCTCCTATCTCATTTGGATCGCCTTCGACGAACTGGATTTCTCTATCCAATTTCTTTGCGCGAATTGGCTTCCCCATTCAAATTGAGTGCCCTTATGTTAACCCCGTTAGTATCGTTAGTCTATTAACTTTAATTGTTAATGTACAACAGTTATCCGAGGTTCAGGTTCATCCAAAGGACTTTTGTTCAAGTTCCGAAAGTAAACGTGATAGGGACCCTTTTCTCTTTAACGTTTTTGGGATTGTTTGCATACTCATGTAAGAAATTACTTAATAATTAATAAAATGAGAATTGTAAGTTGTAGTATATTAAACCTCTCGTGTTAAATTGTGTGAAGAATGCAAATATGTTGTGACGTGGACATCATTGGTGTACCTTATACTTGTCCACATCATGAGTGCTTATGAACATTGTGTGAATGTTAATATGATAGATATGTGTTCCCGTTATAAATTCTATGTTAAGTGTTTCTTAAATGGTTTTTTTATTGTTCTTTTATTAAATATGAATTAACGTTACGTGATTAGACATTACGTTTTTTCTATAATTACATATAGATGTTTCTTTTATAGACGCTGATAACGCTCTTTTTATGGATAAGCATACAAGTGTTCCTTTTATGGATATGGATAAACATTCCTTCTATGGACAAGGCGATAAGTTCCTTCAATGGGCATGCATTAGTGTTATTGTATGAATATTGTGTGTGCCGTTGTGTGCAAAATATAGAATAAGGTAAGGTACAACAAGAATATGACTGAACGTGCTGGTAAGTAAGAATTTGTTTTGCGTATCTTCGGATGAGATTATGTCATGCTTTATACTTTGAAGAACAATTACTTTTATGCGAGTAAAACAAAGATAGAACTTAGTCAACGGGTATCCAAGTGTTAGTATGCATGCAGGTATTGGAGATAGATGTGGTGAGTTTGGAGTGCATACCAGACTTTCCATATTAAAGACTTGTTTAAAGAAGGAAGTTATTGTCTAAAATTTTAGTTTCCGATGCAAGAATGTATTATCCTCTGATGTAGGGGTGTCAATCATGTTGGGTTCAGGTTAGCGGGTTGAGATTCTTCAACCCTAACCCTACCCATATATTTATTCGTATCGTATCAACCCATTAAAATTTATGTCGTGGTTGGGTCGTGTTCGGGTCAGCCCATTTTACATTCATTTACAAATATGAGTAATACGTAGTAACTTGAAATAATATTAATCAATTAATTACTGTTATTCATATAAAACATTTTAATAATCTGTGACAGATCTAGTTCATTTTGTGTATTAATCTCTCATTCCTAATTAAGAAACTTAGGTTCACATATTTTGTTAAAGATAAGAACAAACAAATGAAAATAATCATAGAATAAACTGTTAAAACTAATAAAATAAAAATGTTGGAAGTAAAGAGTAAATAAAAGTAGTTTGAAAGGAAATTAGTTTTACTTTTACAAGTTAATTGATATATGAAAATTTAAAAATATAAGTATTTAACTTCGAAAATTAAAATTTCTTATCTCTAAAATCAAAACATAGAAGTCAAGGACAAAAGGGGAGCAATGTAGCCGCAGAGCATCTTTCACGCTTAGAATGACCAACTTTTGAAGAACATCATAAGGAAATTATTGATGATAATTTTCCACATGAAGTTCTCATGCATATCCAAGCATTCGTGAAAGAGGAGGATTGTTAGTGCACATTTTTGCATCTCGAGTCTTTGTAACTACGGTTAATGTATTTATCGTTTTATTTATGTAATAATTATTAAAGACATTAATGTAGTTCGTTAAGGTAGTCATCTAGTTCGTTAAGGTTGTTTAACGAACTAGACTTAAGTTATGTTTCCTCCTGATTCGTTAAGGATGTTTAACGAATCAGGGGGTGTTTCGTTAAGTTTATTTAGTTAATGTATTGTAACGAAGTCGGTGTCTGGTTAGTCATGGAATGTTAACGAACCAGACCCGTCTTCTATATATAGTGGTAGTTTCCACTGTTTAATTTAAGTTTTGAGTTAATATTATCGAACCTCTTCCCAATTGTTCACTCAGTCTTCATCTTAATATTATACATACACATATATACAATCAATACTAATAAATATAACATTAATACATAATCGTATAAAAAGCATCATGAACTAGATCCATTTAGTGATTATAATATATCAGATTTGAGATCTGAGTAAGGTATTCACAAGTGGTATCAGAGCTTTCGGTGTTCGATTGCTTTTGATTCGAGTGTTAATTCGTTAATTAAAGGACTGTTAATTGGTATGTTTGTATAATTTTGTATACGGTTTGATTTTGAATCAAATTGAGTGTGAATTGGACATGTTATGGACTGATCTGGATTAGATCTATGGTTGTTAAGGTATAAGTAAGGTGTGGTTAGAAGGAATTGGAAATTGGTTTGGTTTTGGATTGATTTGAGTTGGTTCTGTTTTGGCCAAAAACATGGTATTAGTTTTGGTCAAATTGGTTATGATATATGGTAATTTGAGTTACGAGATGGTGTGATTTGGATTCGCGTTGTGTTTCCGAGCAGTTTGATAGTTGATTTGTGGTATTTGGTGTAGTTTCGACTTGGTATTACGGATTTGGGGGTTATTGAATCTGGGAATGTTTTTTCCAGATTTCTGGAAATTATGTTTGAAGATTTGAAGATCTTCATACGAGTTTGAAGATTCGTTAAACATTTGGTAGTTCGTTAACTACTGTTCACCTAATTCGTTATCATTTTTCTGATTCGTGTCATTCAATTCGTGTAACACGTGTCTACTTTGTTACCTTTAATTATAACACCATTTGCCCGTGGCAATAGTTGTCAGAGTTTGTTACAACCGTTGTAACAACCTGATTCGCTATAGTTGATTCGTTATCAACTGTAGCTAATTCATCATTTAATTCGTTAAAGTGATTCGTCAAGACTTATTCCGTGATTCGTTACTCTGAAATCAGATTCGTTAATCAGATTCGTTGATTCGTTACTCATTTCATCATTCCTGATTCGTTAACATTTCAGTTCGTTAAAACCTTCCTGATTCGTTACTATTTTAGATTCGTTAAAACTTATTCCTGATTTGTTACCTGGACAATTTTCAATTCGTCAATTGTGATTCGTTAACCACTGTTTAAAGTTCGTTAATTCTACTGTTCACAGTTCGTTCATATATTTTTAACCTTTAATCCTTGAAGTTTGAGAATATTGGCATTTAACAACATGGCTGGTATGTATGCTTTGGCGTCTAAAAAAATGTTAATGAAACAAATGCTACAACTAGATACCGAGATAGGTTCACATTCAAAATGTCCACGATTAATGAAATTTAACGATTTTGCTGAATGGGAACCCCGTTTTCGTGCTCATTTGGGTTATGTTCACCCGGACTGCTCATATTGTTTGGATGAGGTTTACACTGTTCCTATGATTGGAGATGAGACTATCAGTTACACACCTAAAGATATTTCTCAATACTCACAAGAAGAAAAGAAAGCATTGGAGATTGAGATAAAAGCCTATTCAACTCTTACAATGGCTTTACCTGAAAACATCTTTCACCAAGTTGGTAGCATAAAAATTTGTGCTTCACTATTCCAACATATTCGTATGAGGAGTATGGGTAACATTGCTGAAAGCAAGAAAGTCATGCTAAAGTTTCAATTTAGGAACTTTAATTTATTGAAGGGTGAGACTGTTGAGGAGATGAAGACAAGGTTCAATCATTTGATAGCTGAGATGGATAAAATGAAGCTGGAAACTTCTGAGGTTGATAAGATTCATACTATCAAGAGTGCACTACCAAGTTCTTATTCTACATTTTTGATGGTTCTGAATAAGAACAATTATTGCAACAATGAAGACTTGACTGCATCCGAATTCATGCAAAAGATTGAAGCAAGAGAGTACGATCTCAAATGTCAAAAGTCTTCCAAGGAGAGTCAAGATCCTGCTTTTTACGGTGGTAGCATGCCTCTAAGTTCAACCATTTCACCAATCACTGCATTTCTTACACAAAATGCAAGTGAGAATGCAACAACCATCTATAGTGATCCAAGAGCATGTTTCTACACTACTGGTAATTCTGGATCACCTGGTGTTTCTGTTGGATCTGGAAATTCATCTACTACAAATCAATTCTCTCCACCACCAACTGTAAACATGAAGGAAGCTGAACAAAACTTTGCTTTTCTGACAGCCTTCATGTCTTCCTATGAGAATTTGGTGAGTAGTAAGATAGCCACAAGTGATTTGACCGATGAAGACTATGATCAGATTGATCCGGATGACTTAGAGATTATGGACTTGAAGTGGAATATAGCAATGATTGTCCATAAAGTTAAAAGGTTTATGCAAAGGACTGGCAAAGATCTTCCTGCTTTAAACAAGAAGTTGGGATTTGATAAACTGAAAGTCAAATGTTATAATTGCCAGGAATTCGTACACTTTGCAAAAGAGTGTGATAAGCCGAAAACGGAGTATACTGGTCCTCGTGGTCAAAACCAAAGTTCTTCTACACCA
Organism: Bidens hawaiensis; assembly: GCF_021521415.1. Lineage (NCBI taxonomy): Eukaryota > Viridiplantae > Streptophyta > Magnoliopsida > Asterales > Asteraceae > Bidens > Bidens hawaiensis. Next base: position 391,558 of record NW_027491896.1, on the reverse strand, counting down.
CGAGGCAATGATGCTAAAAAGAAACCGTCTACTTCTGGGTCACAAGCAATGTTAGCTGATGGGACTGATTGGTCACAACGATTACTGTGTAATGACAATCAAGCCAATTTGGTCATGTTCAAGACAAATGATGCATTTCAAGATGCAAACGGAAGTGAATTATCGTCTGATAATGACACTGAATCAGACACTGATGATTCATGTGTTAATATTCAAACCACATTTTCCTGCATGGCTAAGATCAATGAGGTTAGTCATTCTATATCTGCTTCATCTGTTAAAGTAACTTGTGTTGAATGTGAGACTAACAAACCTAAGTTAGAGTCTTTGAAGAATCATAATGATAATTTAGTAAGAGAAATTGCTTCATTAAAGGATACTTATCGACAATTTCTTGATTCTCAAATGAGATCTGGAGAGAAGATTGAAGCTTTGTCGACAAGTAACCATGATCTTAAGCTGAGTTATCTGTGAAAATGACAATTAATGATCAAAAGTTTTAAGAATTTCTGAAACATCGTTCAAAGATAACCGAGCTTGAGAATGAGGTTCTTGAGTTAAAGTACAAGTTGGGAAAATTTAGAAATTCTTCCTTTTTGCTAAACGAAATAATCGAAGTATCTGGTAAGCAAAAAGATTCAAAGAAAGGTATAGGTTTTGTTGAAATACCACCTTTTCACAATGATTATAAAGTAAATCCTTTTGCTAAAAGAGAAGAAGATGTGATTGTGAAAGAACCTGTGATTTCTGAAAAATCTAAACCAGTTAAATCTGAACCTGTTAAAATCCAACCTGCAACTCAAAAACCTCATGTTGAAAGCAACAAAGTCTTTGTTGAAAATGTTGACAAAGTAATTATTGAGGACGTATTTGAACCCAAGGTGATACACAAAAACAAGAACATTCCAAGTTCTAATCACATTCTTTGTGAGCCTCATGAATTTGAGGAAGCTGTGTATGGTTCATACAAGCCTCATGTGAAAAAGGAAGAACAAGTGAAAGTTAAACCTGTGCAGGCAAAGAAATCAGAAAAACCAAAAATTTCTGATGAGGACTTGATGCGTTTCATCAATCCTACTGCTTCTAAGCCATCATCTGCTAGGGTTTTTTTAAGTTAAAGGGAATGAACACGATGTTCACTGAAAAAGACATTCCGATTAGTATCATTAAACATGAACTGATCGAAAGCGTCTTTTACAATGAAACTGACAAGCTACATACCTTGAACGTTAGTATGCTTGTGCCAAAACATCAAACTCTTCAGATCCATTGGTTAGAGCTAAACAAGTATTAAAAAGGGCTAAGAAAGTTCAGATTGTAAAATCCACTAGAACTGACACATTGCAAAGTTTTTCAAACTGCTCTAATCTTGACTTTTATATGAAAAAGAAGTCTGTATCGTCTGATGATTTGGCCAAGAGTTTCACTAAAAATGTGAGTTATCAACCTTCTGTTGCATCTGTTTTTGCCAAACATCAACATGATCGTGTGGACATGCGAAGTTGCTTTTTGTGTGGACAACAAGGTAATGTGGTGAGAAAATGTGGTCAGCAGAATCCCAGAATCTTTATCCTTTTGTCAAGGAACATTCAAGACCAGTTCCTGTGATAAAGGAGATTCTGAAACGACCTATGTCGTGTGATGATGATACTCACATCATGTTTTCAAACGTGAATCCACGTAAGGTAATTCATGTGAACGAAACACATGGTCAAGTTAAACCAAAGTTTGTGCCAGCTGAGCCTATATGCAAGAATGTGAACTCAAATGTCGTTCAAGCCGCTTATCTAAGACGAAAGTCTAAGAAGCCGGTAACTTATTCTCAAGTTGCTGAACAACAGTTGAATTTAGTTCAAGTTAATGCTCCAAGAGAAACTCAAAAGGTGCCCAAGACTGAGGCCTGGGTTGCCTTTTTGAACTAATCACTTTTACTTCGTGGGTAGGGTACATCCAAGACCGTGTCAGGTGAAAACTGGATAATGGATAGTGGATGTTCTCGTCATATCACTGGAAATCTCGACCTCTTAAAAAATGTGAGAAATATTCAAGGGGGTTATGTGGCATTTGCTGGGAATTTTGGGGGCATGATAACACAAGAGGGTGAAGTTTCCAATGGTCACATTACATTTGAAAAAGTAAATTACTGTGACAATGTGGACCATTGATACTCCTCTTGAACGACTTCATATGGATCTTTTTGGTCCTGTGAATCGTGCTAGTATCTCTGGAGATTGGTATTGTCTCTTTGTTACTGATGATTATTCAAGATACTCATGGGTCTTATTTATGAGTTCAAAGGATCAAACACCTATTATGGTACAAAACCTAATCACTAAAATCGAATCACTATACAAGCAAAAAGTAAGGAGAATTCGAAGTGATAATGGTAATAAATTCAAGAACACTGTATTGGATTTCTTTTGTATTCAAAAGGGAATTCACCGAGAATACAGTGCACCCTATGTACCATAACAGTACGGTGTTGCTGAAAGGAAGAATGGAACTTTGATTGAAGCCGCAAGAACTATGCTTGCTGATTCTAAGCTTCCTGTCCAATTCTGGAATGAGGCGATGAATATAGCTTGTTATACGCTTAATAGGGTACTAACTGTTAAACGACTCAAGAAGACAAGTTACGAGCTTATAAACAATCGAAAGCCTAACTTAAAGTATTTGGAACCTTTTGGGTGTCCTTGTAAAATGCTGAAGAAGGATGCGAGTAAGTTTGAAGAAAAATCCATTGAAGGATATTTCTTGAGGTATGTGTCTCCAAAGAAAAGGGTATTTAATGTCACTTCTGGTTGTATTGAGGAATGGTATCATGTGGACTATCAAAAGTACACCACACCTCCTCAAGGGAAAGCTCCCGACTGGATGTTTGATTATGATGACTTATTTAATTCATTTACTCCATCAACTGAGAACTTTGATGAAGACCTGGTTTGAGCATATTTTGAAGATCATTTTGCTATTCCAAGATTTTCAAGTTCTAATAATGTTGAAGCTCCACCCGTTTCTCCAACTGAAGATCCATGTGATACGTCTCCAGCTGTTTTTGATAATGTATCTACTTCTTTTGATGACAATCAAGTTGATGATCCGGTTATTGAACTTGACAGTGATGTTTCATCTCCTGAACTCGGTGAACATTACACTAACTTATTTGAAAATGTTGTTGTTCCTGAGAATCCCACTCTTCGGATTCATAATTATCATCAACAAGAAAACATCATTGGAGAACTTGATGTGGGCGTTCAAACACGTCATCAAGTTTCTTCGTCAAGTTAGAATAATGTATTGTGTGCTTATGTAGATTTACATTCCTCTAGAATTGTAAATACTGCCAAATTCACTTGCTTTCTATCCCAAGTTGAGCCAACGACGCCTCGTATGGCACTTCAAGATCCTTCTTGGGTAGAAGCCATGTAAGAAGTATTACAGCAATTTGCACGTTTGGGTGTTTGGGATTTAATTGACAAACCCGCTAGAGTCAAGAAAGCTATTCCGACTAAGTGGGTATTTAAATGTAATAAAGACGATCGTGGGGTGATCGTGAGAAACAAGGCACGATTAGTGGTGCAAGGTTTTCATCAGCAAGAGGGTATTGGCTACACTGAAGTGTGTGCACCAGCTGCAAGACTGGAGTCTATTCGAATCTTTCTGGCATATGCTGCCTATTAGTATAACAATGTCTATCAAATGGATATTAAAAGTGCTTTTCTCAATGGTGAACTACACGAGGAAGTGTTTGTTTTACAGCCTCCTGGCTTTGAAGATCCTTATTATCCGAACCGAGTTTACCAATTAAACAAGGCCCTATATGGTCTATATCAAGCCCCGAGAGCTTGGTATGGCACACTCGCCGACCATCTGGCTGATAACGGCTTCAAGTGAGGGACTGTCGAATGCACTTTATTTCATAAAACTGTTGGTGATGATCTTCTCCTAGTTCAGATTTATGTTGACGACATTATCTTTGGGTCTAAAAATGACACGTTATGTAAGGAGTTCGAGAAGTCAATGCAAACGAAGTTTGAAATGAGCTCGATGGGAGAGATGAATTTCTTTCTAGGGTTGCGAGTTCACCAGTCTTCTAAAGTGTAACATCCCAATTTTTCGTTCGTGATTGTGTGGTTCGGGATTATCACGCGGGTGAAGAAATCGTTCCGTTTGACTATTCACGGGACGAGTTTACCGAGTTTTTGTGTCCTACTCACCTCCCACCATCAAAAACAACCCATAACACCTTCACATACCTCGCAAAATCCAGAAATCAAACCTGCAAAAACATCGTGTTCATCAGGCGAAGTTGCCGTCACTGTTAGTAGGGTTTCGGCGAAGATATAAGGTTAAGCGAAGTTATCCACAACTTCGCCTACCTCACAAGTTCGCTTATCTCAAGCGAAGTTATCTACAACTTCGCCGAATCAGGCGAATTTAAAAAGGGGAGCGAAGTTAAGAATCAGTGAAGTTATCCACAACTTCGCCTACAGTACTGTTAAGAATAAAATTTTTATTTTTCGAGTTTCTTTGTGTTTCGTGAAAGATGACTTCAATAAATATTACGGAACTGGTGAAGATGGAAGTGGAAGCGGGTTCAGCTACTAAGGCACCGAAGATGCTTATGGGAACCGATTTTGTGGCGTGGAAAGATCGGTTTGAGCAATATGTCAAATACCAAGATGCTAAGATGTGGGTGTGCATTCAAGATGGATACATTCCACCAACTGCTGAGTATGAGGGTCATGATCAGATTAAGAAATACAACAAGATGGAAGAAGAAGAAAAGAAAATGTATGAGGCTGAAAGCAAAGCTCATGCAGCAATAACAATGGCTCTTCCACAAGAAATTCTTCACACCTTCAGGAAGTATAAAACTGCTAGAGAGCTTTGGGAAGCACTTGAAAACCGATTTGAGGGTAATGTGGGGATTCGTGCATCAAAGATTAAACTTCTCAAAACCCAATTCTCGGTGTTCAAGTATCTGAAGAATGAATCACTTGATGATATCATCACGAGATATTATCATCTGATGACCGAACTCAGCAATTATTCCAGTGCTTACAAAGAAGATGAAATCGTAGAAAAGCTTCTTGATGCTCTCCCACCGAAATGGGAGATGTACACTGTCTTGATGAGAGAAGACAAAGAGTTTGCCGACTATGACTTGGAAACAGCAGTCAACAAACTAAGAACCTTTGAACTTAACATGGTTCGAAAAGAGACACCAACTGATCAGGTTCAGGATCCAGGAATGTATGGTGCAAAAGTTAATGCAAGTTCAAGTTCGAAGTCTGAATCATCTGCTTACTACTCAATGGGAGAGTCGGGCGCTAACTCAACACATGAAGGACATGTATCTCTCAATATGAATGGTGATGTGTGTTTTGTAGCTGGTGGATCAAATGCTTCTAAACCTCAAGCAACCAAGAGTAGTTTTTCCTCAAGTGTTCCTAACAACAACTACTCTAAGATGCCCATGAGTGTTAAATCTGCTGAACAGCAGTTTGCTCTCTATGCATCTTTCATTGCTTCGTATGAAAATTTCATTCAAGGCAAGATTGTTGATCCTGCAACGTTAGACGAAGACTATGATCAGATCGACGCTGATGATCTGGAAGAGATGGATCTGTAGTGGCAGATGGTGATGATTGTGAGAAGGGTTAAACGGTTTATGAAGAAGACTGGTAGGAAGTTTGTTGGTGAAAGACCAGGTTTTGACAAGTCAAAGGTGCGATGTTATAACTGTCAAAAAAATGGACACTTTGCGAAAGAATGCACAAATGAACGTGTAGAACGCAGTCAAAACAGGTCAACACAACAGAGTGGGGGTGGTAATGAGAATAGAGCCATGATTTCCAGAAAGAACGGGGAGTACAACTGGAATCTGCATGTTGAGGAAGTGTTCGAACATGCAAATTTAGCGAACATCGAAACTGCAGGAAGTGAGAAAGTAACTGTAGAAAATGAAGCTTACATGGCAGAAGTGACAGACCAGCTCACCGAGGTAAGTACTAAACTCCCTTGTACGAAATGTGAAAATCTGTCTGAACAATTGACAACTATAACTGATCAGTTTGTTAGTTTGGATGCTCAATTTAAAACATTAAAAGAAGATCATCATTTCACTAAAGCTAGAGAAAACAGTTATAAGGTAAAAATAAAAGCTAGTGAGAAAGATATTAGAAGTCTTAAAGCCAATCTAGCTGAGAAAATATAAGTAATTGATCTTAGCTATGAAGTGTTAGAAGAGAAAACCAAACTAATAGCTGAAAGGGATAAACAGATAGCTGATCACCAGGTGAAAGTGGTGGAACTTAACAGAAAACTTGAGCAATTCAGAAATTCCTCTGCTATACTTGATCACCTCGTTAGTGATCAAGGTTCCCCAGTTAAAAGGGGAGGAATTGGATATCATGAAGTTCCACCACCTTACAATCATAACTATAATTATGATCCTAGTAATCAGAAATCTGTTGATGTTGATTTTGGTCAGACAGTTCCGGTTAAGGTTACTATTAAAGAACCAGAAGTTAGTAAAGGCGAAACAAGTAAGCCTGTTTCGAGTGTTTAGATTTCTGCTCCTAGTCCTGTCTCATCAAATTCGGACAAGTCATCCGAGTCTAGTGAGACAAATCAAGAGGCAGTGTTACCAAAATGTGGAGAGAAAAATAAAACAACTGAAAAGAATTCTCCACTAAACCCGTATGTCCCACCATATGTGAGACAAACGGGCAGTAATGCAGCCTCAACATCTAAAACAACTATTGAAAAGAAAGTTGAACACAGGAGTTGTTTCAGATGTAATCAATTAGGACACCTAATTGCTAATTGCCCTCTGAAGCAGAGATTCAGAGGTATGAGGCCTTCAAAAACTGAGAACAGAACTAATAGTAAGTACAATAATGGTAAAAATGAAAACTCATCAAAGTTCAGAAATTGGACTAATCCAGGTTTTCAAAGAAAACGATCTCAGTTTTTCACTGCTAACAACCAAACCATAAGTAATAATTCATTTAATTCACGATGGTTTGGATGGCCTCTTAGTCAATCTACAAGAAGGTATCCTTTTAGGACTTACAGAAATTATCCTGATACTAACTTTGGACAGCCAAAGTACGGGATGTATCGACCCAAGACCAATAGGTCTTGGGTCCCCAGATTTTAATCCTCTGCTTTAATCGTGCAGGAACAGTTGAACAGGGCTGCAAACAATCTATGGGTTGTGGATAGCGGCTGTTCCCGGCACATGACGGGTAACAAGAATTTGTTACACGACTGGACACCTGTTCAGGGAGGAAGAGTGAGTTTTGCTGGAGAGAGCGGTGGAAGGATTACAGAAATTGGGACGGTGACTAATGGAAAAATGACTTTAGAGAAAGTGAATTTCGTTGAAGAACTAAAGCATAATCTGCTGAGTGTAACGCAGATCTGTGACAAAGACTACACAGTGCACTTTACCAAGAATGAGGCGATTGTACTGTATCCTGGTTTCAAGATACCAGAGGATTGGATAGTTATGAAGGCTCCAAGAGAAAAGAATACGTATATTATGGACATGAGGTCAACTGAGATGGCAACAGAAGAATCGTGTCTTCTGTCAAAAGCAACTGAATCGGAGTCCGAATTATGGCATAGAAGAATGGGGCATATTCATCTTCGGAAAATGAACTACATTGTCAAGAATGAGCTAGTGCTGGGTGTTCCCTTGAAGAACTTCAACTTTGAAGACCAATGCCTATCATGCAAAAAGGGAAAGCAACACAAGAAATCCCATCACACCAAGAAGGTTAATTCAATAGTCAGTACCCTAGACCTACTTCACATGGATCTCTTCGGTCCCGTGAATGTAAAAAGCCTAGGTGGAACATCATACTGCTTGGTGATAACTGATGATTTTTCTCGATATTCATGGGTATATTTCCTGAAGTCAAAGGATTAAACGGTTCAGATGGTAAAAAATTTGATTACCAAGGTTGAGAATATCAAGGGGAAAAGGGTTAAATACATCAGGAGTGACAATGGGACGGAGTTCAAAAATTATGAGATGGAGATCTTCTGCTTACAGAAAGGGATAGAACACCAGTACAGCGCTCCGTATACTCCGCAACAAAATGGAGTGGCTGAGAGGAAGAACAGAACGTTAATTGAAGGAGTCAGAACCATGTTGGCTGATTCGAAACTTCCTGTGGTGTTCTGGGCTGAAGCTGTTGCAACAGCCTGTTATATCCTTAATAGAGTTTTAACTGTTAAAAGACTGAATGAAAAATGTTATGAACTTATGCATGGGAGAAAGCCCAACTTGAGTGGTCTCGAACCATTCGGGTCCCCATGTTCGATATTAAAGACAAATTCTAAATTTTGTGAAATAGCCGACGAAGTATTTTAGTCGGATATGTTGTTGGGACTCCCAACAGACGAGTCTTTAATACATCGACCAGCAAGGTTGAGGTGGTGTGTAACACTGATATCACAAGTTACAAATCACCAAAACCAAGCACGGGACCCGCTGGGGTTTTCGACTATGATAGGCTTTTTAAATCTTTTAACATGCCTTATTTGGATTGTGCAGAAGTTGATGAGAGAATTGCTATGAAGATGATTTACGATGAGGAAGACACTTTGGTGCAACGACCGCAGTATGATGAATGTCAGCCTTCCTCGTCAAATGCTGTCGATACCCCTGCTGCTTCTACAGAAGAGGAATTCTTCAATCCATTTCACTCTCAACAACAATCACCCATTGATGAGATACCTTCGAACCTGGAAGACAATCTACAAGTCAGTTCGGTTCCGACTACGAGAATTCACAAAAATCACCCTTTGGAGAACGTGATAGGTGATCTGTCCGACGGTGTACAAACAAGACAAAGCTTGAATGAGCACACCTGTGTTTACACAAGCATTAAAGAATCAGGCATAATTAACGAATGCTTGTACACCTGTTTCATCAGCCAGATTGAACCAAAGAACTATCAAATGGCTCTCAAGGACAGCTCGTGGGTCGAAGCCATGCAAGAAGAGTTAGCCCAGTTCAAAAAGATGGAGGTATGGAACTTGGTTGCAAAACCGAAGAATGTGCATGCGATTGGCACCAAATGGGTTTTTAAATACAAGAGAGATGAGAAAGGGATTATTATCAGGAACAAGGCGAGGCAGGTTGTAAAAGGTTTTAATCAGCAAGAGGGGATCGATTACAATGAGGTGTTTGCTCCTGTGGCGAGATTGGAAGCCATTCTATTGTTTTTGGCATTTGCTGCACACAAGGAGATGAAGGTATTTCAGTTAGACGTGAAGAGTGCGTTCCTTAACGGTAAAGTCAATGAGGTTGTGTACGTTGAGCAACCTCCGGGTTTTCCTGACCCCGACTTTCCTGATCACATATACAAGCTAAGTAAAGCACTGTATGGGCTACATCAGGCCCCACGTGCCTGGTACTCTACACTATCCGACTACTTGCTTGAGAATGAGTTTGAAAGGGGTAAGATTGATAGCACATTGTTCTTTAAGAGAAAAGGGAGCGACTTTCTTCTGGTGCAAGTCTACGTGGACGACATCATCTTTGCTGCATCAAAAGTCGCCATGTGTCAGGAGTTTGAGGCCGTCATGAAAAAGAGGTTTGAAATGAGTGCTATGGGTGAACTAACTTTCTTTTTAGGACTGCAGGTTGATCAGAAGAAAGATGGGATGTTCATTCATCAGACTAAGTATGTCCATGATGTTCTCAAACGCTTCAAGATGGAGGACAGCACTCCATTTGATACTCCAGTCTGCGTCAACCATAAATTGGGTGCTGATTCAGACAACGATGCAGACGCGGACCCCACCCAATATCGGGCAATCATAGGTTCTTTAATGTACTTAACTGCTTCTAGGCCTGATATTATGTTTGCAGTTTGTCTTTGTGCACGCTTTCAGGCAAACCCAAAGGAATCTCATTTGAAGGGTGCGAAGAGGATATTGCGCTATCTCAAAGGCAAACCTAAGCTGGGGTTGTGGTACACGAAAGGAGGAGACCTGGAGTTGGTCGCCTACACGGATTCTGATTATGGAGGGTGCAATCAGAATCGGAAGTCAACAATAGGTGGTTGTCAGTTTCTTGGAGGCAGATTAGTGTCATGGCAATGCAAGAAGCAGATCTCAGTCGCCATTTCAACCTGTGAAGCAGAATACATGGCAGCATCCAACTGCTGCTCCCAGGTTCTTTGGATTCAACAACAGTTGCGCGATTATGGTCTGAATTTCACTCATACTCCTATTTGCATTGATAACACTGCTGCTATCTCAGTAACTAACAATCCCGTAAAGCATAGCAAAACTAAACATATTGACATCCGTCATCATTTTATACGGGATTGTGCTGAGAAGAAACTGATTGTGCTCGAAAAGGTTGATACGTTAGATAATTTCGCTGACTTGTTTACTAAAGCGTTTGACAAAAATCGTTTTCAAAACCTTGTTGAGCTGAATGGGATGATCAATCCCGAGTAACCGTGTTTTGTGACTTTGTTTAAAAAAAAAAAAAAAAAAAAAAAAAAAAAAACCATCACTATCGCTTAGAATTATGTCGGTTGCCTCAGTTTGAAGGACGTATCTTCGGATATGTTTGGTCCTCATTTCTACGTGTAGACTATGAGGATAGCCATTAACCAGATGACTGAAAGTGACCGGGGTGGTTTATGATGTGTTTTTATTCTTTCGCTGAAAATTAGTCGTTCATACTTGGTCGGTCCAGCTGATCCATTGGATCTTCAGGATAGCCGTTTACCTGAAAACTTCAATTTGATCGGGGTGATAGAACTTAAAAAATTTTTTTTGGGAGATGAAATTAATTTTCAAGTCTACTACTTCGTAAGAAGTTCCTTTACTGTGTTTAACAGAAAATTGATCCAACCTTGGAAAGTGATAGATATGCTGATTCTGTGTGCTTAACTAGTGAAGTTATTAAGCCTAAAAGACTTTAGAACACTCATTGTATGTCATGGTAGCTTCTTATGGTGCGTAAAAGTAGAAGTGATACTAACTAAAACTACTCGATTTTACGTGGAAACTCCTTAAGAGTTGTGTATGTATCCATATATATCTTTCCGAATGATAGGCAGAAAAGCGATTACCCAGTCATACACGAGCCCGTGAGTGTTCTGATTCCCGTGAAGATAGCGTGTCAAGAAACTGTAGTGATCCAGATTCGGGACTTGCAGTTGTTTACTACTCTGAAGTTGTGTAAATACTTAAAAAAAATGTGTTATTGAGACATTCTAGAGTTTATAATGTTCATACTTCTCAATCAAGATGTAAGAAAGAAAACGGGATGAAGAGTCTAAAGATCGAAGAGTACTTACTATTTAATCAGACACTACGGGTCGAGGTCAACTCGGGGTGACTTGGGGAAAGCCAAATACGCTTTGAGAATAGATAGGAGGCATCATAATCTCTGAGTTGTTGCCCATTTAAATTTTGAGCTTAATTGAACCTAACCCGTATCACAGAAACGATGAAAACCATTTTAAGTCATTTACCTGCTTACAACCTGTTTCTTTATGTCATAATATAGCTGAACACGGATCTGTGTGACAGTCACGTAGTTAGTATGATTCCTGTTCGAATCTTTTCTAAAACATGGTAGTCCCTGTCGAGACTGAAATTTGATCCCGTGTACTTTATTGTTAAAATTTTTTTCTACTTATGTAGTTGTATGATTTTATACCTGGTTACTTGGTCTTGATCGTATCATTTAACGCTTTAAAGGTTGTTTTAAAACTTAATTGCAAATTGTTCAAATTATGGGGTTTGTTTTGTAAAATACTAATATCGGCGAAGTTGTGCATAACTTCGCCTGCATAGGCGAAGTTATTCATAACTTCGCCTGTAAAATTTTGACCCTATATAAAGAAGTTTTAGGGTCAAACTATTCATTATTTTCAAAAACCCAGCGAACTTATCTCCGTAACCCTAAGCGAAGATATCTTCCAGAAACCTAGGCGAACTTATCCTTCGATTATCATCTGTGTTTATTTTTCCTTCGTTCTAATCCGATTAAAGGTGTGTAGGCTTGTAGTGTCGTAGAATCACTATCCTTGACGTTAATCATCGGTCGTTTCGACCCGATTCACGACCCCGTATTTCGAAACCTAACCACCCGATTTTCAAATTTACTTTCACGTGGTAGTAATGATACTAATCGTCTAGATCGTCTTAAAAACGTGTTTTACGAGATCCGCGATCTCCAAATTGACCCAATTCACCTCGTTCAAAAAAACCTATCTGTTGCCGATTCATATTCGGCGAAGTTACAGTTTAGGCGAAGTTATCCGTAACTTCGCCTGAGATTTAACTTCGCCTGATAATTTATTATGTAACAGTATTTGTGGCGATGTTGTGATTAGGCGAAGTTATCATTAACTTCGCCTGGCCCTTTTATTTTTAATTAACTGTTAACATGCGAAGTTCCAGTTGAGGCGAAGTTGTTCCCAACTTCGCCCCACCTCTAACTTCGCCTATACAGAATAAATCACAACTTCGCTCATGGTAATAGGCGAACTTGTGATTTGCCTTGACGTTTATCTAACTTAGTCTGTTTGTTGCAGAAATGGCTGCTGTAGCTGGAGCAGGAGGCGCAGGTGGTGATGAAGGAGGTGACAACCAAAGGCAGTTTTTCTCGGGTCATAACATGTACATAACATTAGACCCGGACGCGAGTGGTGTTGATGATTTCCGCGAGATCATCACGTTCTTACTACGCTCGCGTATATTCCACGCAATTACCACAACACTGCCGATATCCTTGCCAAACATTGAGGATTTTTGGCAGACCGTGGAATATGACTGTCGCGTCGAGCCCCCGGTGATGCGAGCAACGGTCAACAATCAGATTGTTCAGTTCTCATCTGAACAAATCCGGGCGGCTTTACGGTTTGGAGATGAGACAAGAGACGATCCTACCGATTTTGTGGCTCCATTCCGAGATGGTGCGTTTCTGAGGATGGGATATTCTGGTCCCTTGGGAGATACTCAGAGACGGAAGGGGTACTTACTAGATCAGTGGCGCTTTCTCATGCATGTCATGATCGTGTGCATGTCAGGGAGAAAGGCTGGTACTGATGGGATGGGCGCGACCATGCAGTCGTCGATAACTGCTCTGACTTATAATAAGCGTTACAGCTTTAGTCAGATGGTCTTCTATGAGATAGATCGACAAAGAAGAGCGGTGGCGCGTGAGAGATTTCTCATGTATCCAAGATTTCTCCAAATGATCTTGAATCATGTTGCTCCCACGCTACCTCAGCGCCGCCCAATCAGATATGTAGAAAGTGTGAATAAAAGAATCTTCGCCCAATGCAGATCTTCCAGTGCGAGGAGTAAACCTGAGCTCCGTCCTCGACATACTCCACTATTTGGGTACTTGATCAACCCGGAGTATGTGCCAGCTCGTGGGGACGAGTTTCGGGACCCGACACCACAACAGGCTGGAGCATCTCAAGCTATACCTGCTGCTCCTGTTGTGTCACCGGAGGAGAATGTAGACCTTGATGCTGAATTTGGTGGTCAAGGCTTCTTTGACATGGAGAGGGTGGATCCAGAAGAAAATGTACAAGTCTCGATTGCAAGAGTTTCGAGTGTGAATGTGACTAGGACAGCTACAACGGTAGCTGATTCTGATTCTGATAATGATGTGAATGAAGCGAGACGAATTTTGGTAACTCAAGAATGAACTCATGGGAAAAGAAAGAGAACTGATGATGACAGCGAGTCAGATTTTGAAGAAGAAGTACATCAGTTAATTCGTAGATCAAGAAGGGAGAGGACAGGTGCAGGATCGGGAGCTGGTGAGAGCTCAAGGGTGGTACGTTTCACTCCACCCTCACTGTCCGGTATGACTATGGTTCCTACACCATTACCAGTTACAAGGCCAAGCGCCACGGATGTTCCCGTGGTGGCTACCTCATCTTCCTTTGGCCTCCCACCCACTATATTCCACCTATCGGCTCCGGAGATTGTATCTTTGCCACCTCCAACTCTTACTCCATCGGAGGTCGTCGCAAGATTTATTGAGTCGACAGTTGTTGCTACTGCAGGGTTGTCGGTTACGCTACCACCTGTGGTTACGTTTACGCCTACTTCTGAGGTCCCGGTTACATTAGAAATCCCTCCTTAGTACACCCAAGATATATCTCATCTGAAGTTTAATTTTCGATGCAACCTTATCAGACTCGGAACGAATAGCAGCACTTGAACGGGTCATGGCAGAACAATCAAGGGTGAATCTTATCCAGACCCATGCTATTCAACGCCTCGTTGCAGAGAATTAGATACAGTCGTCCCTGCTGATAGAACATGGCAAAATCATTGATGCTTTGAAGGAGTTCTTGGCATCTCAGGGGGAGACGAGCTGTAAGGGCGATGAGTTGAGGACTAAGAAGCAAAATGATAGAGACGATGATCCCAATGCATCGAAAGGTGCAGGTGGAGAGTTGCCAAGAACCGAACAAGCTCTTGGGACTTCCACAACTCAGGGGGAGTCGACAAGTGCAGCTGGTGGTGATGATGTGGTGGTCGTGGATGTTGAGGAGATGGATGATGAGTTTATAGGTGATGATGATGTATTACCAGTTGATGAGATAGAGAATATTTGTGCAGAGATTGTTATTGATAATGAGATAGAAGAGGGAGAGATTGTAGAGGAGAATGTGGAGCATGAGATTCCGGAAGTCGATAAGGCAGATATGAGTCAAGAGATTGGAAATGATGAGACAGAATGGGAAGAGCAGCCAAGATGGAAAGAAGTCTACGCTCAATGGTTTGTAAAAATGAAGAAACCGGCGGTCCCTACTATGTTTAAGAAGAGTTACAACATTAGAGGCTATGCTGAATCAAGAAAGGGGATTATATGCTGGTATATGATGAGCAGTTGAGGCTCTTTGTGATTAAAAGATATGATGGTGTTCAGTACTTCAAGAGGATGTTGAGATCGTTGATTACATTGCCAGAATGTGAAGTGAAAGACTTAGCCAGATTGGGGTTAATAAACAGAAGTGATGATAATATGGCTAGAGTCATTGGGAAGATTGTTTGGAAGGAAAGTATAAAAGAGAAGAAGTTCGAGCTGTTGAAACCACAAAAGGGAAAACTTATTGAAGACAAAGATAGAGGGATGAGAACAGATGGCAAGCCTTGGATGATTATGAAGTATAAGCCGATCCGGTGTCTAAAAGAGGTCTAAAAGAGGTGCCGATCAAACAAATGCCCAAGGATGTGCTGAAAGATCTGAAGTGGTGGTATGTAGATTGTGAAACATCTGAGGCAGTAATGGAGGACGAAGATGAACAAGAGCTGCTAAGAGTTTATGATCCGATGCATCTAGTGAACTTGTCTCAAGCTGATCTGCAGGTGCTGAATGAGAAGAAGATATTTTATATTCCTGCTTGGAAAGACGAAGCGAAGAAATATCATAGAGTTGTTTCGGTATGTGTACGAGAAGGAGTGCATGCTTAAAGATGAAGATACAAGATTGTTGAAGATTACAAGACACGTGTTTGAAGATAAAGATATGAAGCTACTGCCAAGGGGGAGTCTGTTGGTGCATGATGTTAGTAGTTCAGTATATAGTGTCTGTAATCGAGTCGTTTGGATTAGTATTTTGTATTAAGCGAAGTTAGCTAACAAGTTCGCTGATATAGGCGAACTTGTTAGATAAGCGAAGTTAGTGACAACTTCGCCTGAACATGCCAGGCGAAGTTGTCGTGTTATATATAGATTAGGTTACGGCTGAGTTAGAAGTTGATTAAGTGAATCAGTTAATCATTGTATCAAGTTGATGAGTCCTGTAATCGGTGATTGATATCACGTGTTTCCAGTTGCAATACAACGAGTCTTTGTTTATTGTAACGTGTGTTCGATCGGGTTAACGTATATCGTCTTCTACGCTCGTAACGTCTTACGTAGGGATTCCGCACCTACGTAGAACGAGATATTCCGTGTAGATCCGGCTGGGAACCTACAGTTAATAATAATAATAATAATAATAATAATAATAATAATAAAATATGATAGATAAGTAAGCTTTTAGATGGAATTAATTATGGACCAAAAGGGAAAGATGGGCCTTAGGTCCATGGGCTTAAGGGAGTATAAAAACCCCTTAAACCTTAATCCTTTCCATTTTTATCCAAATCTACACCATAGCCTACACCTTGATAAACACACACAAACACCATCCTATAACCCGAGCCAAGATTCGAAGGTGGAAACCCGAACCCGTTGGTGCTAGATCGTCGTGAAGAACCAAAACAACATCAAGGCTTAACCGTGTTCGTAAACCGACTCGTTTAAGGTACGTCTATATTTAGAAATCGTTCATATAGGTTCGGTTTGGTTTGGGAAATCATAGATCTAGGTGTATATGGTAGAGACGAATCCAAAACAACAAACCTCACTGAAATTGGTTAAGAATTGATGGGTTAATCGATTGATAAAAGAACCCGAATATATATGCCTAAGTCGCACCGTCTAAAACATGATATTTTAGTATTTGGGGTTTGTAGGCGCTGGGTAGACGAATCTGTCGATACCTAAATCATGTTGTTTCATCATGATATGAGGGTTAATTAGAAATCCCGTACCTGTTGACTATTACATGTTCTTATCAATTTTGACTTTGACCCTAGAGTCAAAGATTTGGATAAGCCTGATGCCCAGTTCGTTATACCAGACGAATCGCTGGTCATTCGTTGGAAAATCATAACGAATTAGATGATGTTCAAGTAACGAATTGCAATAACGAATTAGATGATGTTCAGGAAACGAATTGGAATAGCGAATCAGGTCATGATTAGATAACGAATCAGAATGACGAACTAGGCTAACGAATCAGCTAATCAGACCATGAATGATAACGAATTAGGCTATGTTTTGATAACAGATTAGGCTTAATTTGTTAGAGCGATTGAGATGGCGAGTTAGATAATAATTAAAAAACCTAATGGAAAATGTGATAAGACAACTATTAAAATCTAGCCAGGGGCTCTGCCCCTTGGACCCCGCTAGGGGCTGCCGCCCATAGAACCCCGCTACCAGGGGCGCTGCCCCCGGACCCCCGTTCGTTGTGGGTAATAATTTAACTAGAAATGTGATAGTAATCAGTACGCATAATTGTTATACAGCTAGCCGTGCACAGTCAATGAGTAACCATTAACGGAAGAAGTAATCGAGTTCAGGTGAGTTTCTAACCCCATTTCCTTGTTATGTTTTCGGGGCTGTGTGCATACTCGATGTGATATTAATACACTTACCTTAAGTGGTAAGTTTATGCCTTGTATGTTTTATGTATGATGATTGTCTGACGTTATGTGAACGATCTTCGGATATTGCACGTACCGTTAGGTTATAAATAAAGATATGGATATTGTGTATAATGTAAGGATTATTGCTTTTTGATACGTGAATGATCTTCGGATATTGCACGTATTGCCAAGAATAGTGATGATCGTCTCCTTATATGGATATTAAATGATAACTTATATATAGAGTTCCCTCTATGGATAATATATAGAGTGTTCCTTTGATGGAAAGCATAGTGTCCCTTTGATGGAAAGCATAGTATTTCTTTAATGGAAAGCCTAGTGTAGTGTTCCTTCTATGGAAATATATAGGATGCTTATTCTATGGAGAATATAAATAGTAGGGGTAATAGTAATTGTTCTTTTAATAGATATTATGTGATGTTCCTCTTATGGATATATATATACAAGGTTAACATATGTAAGTATGTATGTAAGATATGTGTATATATTGTTTGTCGCCTGATTAACTAGAACTCACTCAGCGTAGCTGACTTTTAGTATGCACGCAGGTGAATATGATTAAAGAGCTAGCTTGAGGTTGGCACATGGCATGGATCGAACGGCTGGCATTTGAATATTGAAGAAATGATGTTTTAATATGATGATTTATTCTATGGTTTTAAAGAAAAGATTAAATGTTATGTAATAAACAGTTAAAGTCTTATTTTCCGCGAAAGTTTTAATAAACTCTGATTTGTAGAACTGTGTTTATGAGTAAATCCGACGTTAAAGTGAGGCACCGGGAATGGGGCCTTACATAAGGAATCTTTATTCACCAGACCAAATATGTGAACGATGTCTTGAGCCGATTCAAGATATCTGCCAGAAAAATCCCTTCAACTCCTCTCACAATTGGTCACAATTTATCACCGGATGAATTGGAGGATACCGTTGATCCTACCCTCTATCGTGCTATGATCGGATCCTTAATGTATCTAACGACTTCTCGTCCCGACATTAAGTTTGTTGTTTGTCTTTGTGCTCGGTTTCAAGCAAGTCCACGAGTGACTCATCTAGCTGCGGTCAAGCGAATTCTTCAGTATCTGAGGGGAAATCCAGACATCGGGTTATGGTACCCCAAGAACGAAAACTTTGAGCTTACTTCCTTTTCAGACTCGGACTACGGAGGTTTTAAGATCAACTTCAAATAAACCACAGCAGGGTGTCAATTCTTAGGAAACCGGCTTGTTTCCTGGCAGTGTAAGGAGCAGATGACGGTCTCTACTTCAACCGAATATGTTGCAGCCTCGAGTTGCTGTTCCCAGGTTTTGTGGATTCAACAACATCTGCGCGACTACGGTTTGAAGTTTCTTACTACTCATATTTTGATTGATAACTCTACCGCCATAAGTATAACAAAGAATCCCGTACAACATTCTAAAACGAAACATATCGAAATTCGATATCATTTATACGGGATTTCTTTGAAAAGAAATTAATCGACCTTGAGAAAGTACATACTGATTTTCAGAAAGCTGATATATTTACCAAATCCTTTGATAAAACTCGATTTCAATTTTTGCTTGGTTTAAATGGATTGAATACCCTTGCTGATATCCTGAAACAAGGATAACTATCTTTCTTTTCTGTTTATTTTTCCTTTTTAAATTTATTTTGGTTTTGGGTTTTAGGGGGTGAAAAATTGAAAATACGAAAAATATTGTGCTTTTCGTATGTATAGCTAAAATCCAAAAACATTTAAAATTTTAAAAAGTCAAAAACATTGAAAAATTTTGAAAAAATAAAAAATATTGTGATTTCTTGTCTTTAGTTTTACCTTTAAAAATATTTTGAAAATCCAAAAACATTATAAAACTTTGAAAAATCAAAAAGATTGTGTTTTAAGTTTGTAAAGAAAAATCTGAAAAACCAAAAAAATCGTGAAGCTTTTTATGTTTTTTAAGAAAGTCGAAAAAGACAAAAAGATTGTGTTTTTAAGTATGTAATAGAGAAAACCCAAAAAGATTTTTGCTTACGTTCGCTGAGAAGTATGTCAAATACTCAAATTTGAAGGACATGTACTTGTATATGTTTGAACCTGATATATACTTGTAAATGTTCGGGATAACCATTCACCTGATAATGAAGAGTAGTTGGGGCGTTCGTTATGTGTTTTAATTTATTTTCTCGCTGAAAATTATGTCGGTTATTTATGTTTGTGAAGCATGCTTGCTTGTCTTGGTCCTATTATTCACTTGTGAATATAGGTTAGCCATTAATTTATAGACTTAATATAACTGGGGCGATTAAATTTATTTTGTTTTATGCTCCTCAAAATTTTGAGTTTTTGAAGCAAAAAGAGAAAATGATAGTACATTGATTGTTTTGACCCCATATCCAGCAAGAAGTAAACTTAAAAGACTGAGTGCTTAATTGCATTGGTGCATTGGTAGGTCTTAAACAAACTATTAGAGTAAAGTATGTGATTTAAACAAAAAGAACTGCCAAATGGAAAGAGGTGTTAGTCTCTAGCAAAAAATCTCGGTGAGGATGACAGAAATGTAATAACCTGTCATACTCAAGCCTTATAATTGATTGATCACCCAAAAATAAAATAAAGCAAATAACAAGCGTTTAGTTTCTGGACACTGTGAGTCTTTATGCGGCTTAATCATCTGGGTATTCATATGCATGAATATTTCATTCGCTTTTAGAGCAAACACAAAGTCATTAAACTTGATCACAGTTGTACCTCGTACAATCCAAATTACTGACTTGATCAAAATCCACTTTTAGTCATACATTGTTCCTCCCTTGCGCGCGTCTCAATACCATTAAGAAATGGACCCCAGGGGATACACTGTATGTAAGCCGACAGATGGACTCGTGCATACTCACTCATAGTAAAGGAAACTCAATGCATTGCTCTTAAATCTTTATAAAATTCAAATTTTGATCAGCAATATAATGGTTTAAGTCAAATTGGGGTGATATGGCAAAAATCAAATTAAGCCTGAGCCGAGATTAGAGGCTGATAGTTTCTGATATTCTATGCTTTAATTGAAGCATTAATCATATCACAAAAACGCTTGAAGGTTTGTTATAAGATTTAGGTGGACTACAATATCAATGACCGACTTAACGCCAATCACAATATCACTGAAATATAAAACTGTGATGGAATGGCAATTTGGTCAATATGATTCTCTTCTTAAACTCGTCAAAAATCCAAAAAAAAATATGTACTGCTTTAGAAAAATCATACAAAAACACAAAAATATTTCCTGTTTTCACATTTTAATTTTTGGATAATTTTCTAATAAATATTTCTTATTAACAAAAATTCAAAATTCCAAAGAGATTTTACTTTTTCATTTTACATATTATTTAATTCTTTTAATTTAAGTGTTTTTTAAAGGAAAAACACGATAAGGTATTCTTTCATCGAGATATGGGTTCTTCGGTAATTTTTTTTAGTTAAATTAATTTTTTTTATTAATTTACATTAATATTTAATTGATTTAATTCATTTAGTTATTTAAGTTAAAATTAAATAAGGTATTTCGTTAATATATGCATAACGAATTAGGTCATTATAACGAATTGCATATTAAATCGTTGACCTAATTCGCTTCCGCCACTCTGTAATGAATGACTTTTAATTCGTTAAGCATATTTACACGAACTAGTCAAGAACTGTTAGTGCACGGTTTTGCGTCTCGAGTCTTTGTATTTATCCTTAATGTTTATTTGATTATTTTAATGTAATATTTAATGTTTATTTATCTAATTCGTTATGTTCAGTCTAGTTCGCTAGGGAATGTTAGCGAACTAAGACTAATTCGTTAAGGTTAAGTCTAGTTCGCTAGGGATGTTAGCGAACTAGGACTTTATAATGTATTCCCTCCTGATTCGTTAGGGAATGTTAACGAATCAGGGGGTGGTTCGTTAAGTTATGTTATTTAACGAAGGGGATGCTGGTTCGCTAGGGGATGTTAGCGAACCAGATCGTCTTCTATATATAGTGAACCACTGTTCACTTGTAAAAGAGAGAAGTTTTGAGAGAACTAATTATTATTCATAAAGTTTAAAGTATTCTCTCTCTCTCAAGCTTCACGATTAACATTATTAATAATATATTATTACATAACAATCGAACTAAGGTAATAACGAGCTTAGATCCGTATATTTAATATCAACATACAGATCTGGATCAGATCTAAGGTATTGATTAGAACGAGTTGTAACTATATGGGATCAAACAAGTGGTATCAGAGCTTTGGGGGCTCAATTCACTTGGTTTGATTGTTATTGTTATAGAATTTGTGTTTATTTTCTGTTTGGATTGAATTTGAATCAATTTGGGTTGATTTGGATTGAATATGGATGGATTAGATTGAATCTGGTTTAGTTAAGGTATTATTGAGGTTCAATTGAGTGGAATTGGATTTGTGATGTGTATTGTGTTTTCGGTTTGAGTCCGTGAACAGGGGTGTTGTTTTGGTCGAAATTGGTTCGTGTATGGTGTTAATCGATTACGAGATGTGTTGGATTGAAATCGCGTTGTGATTACGAAGAGTTTGGTATGTTATTTGTTAAGTTTGGTTAAGAATTGAGTGTATATTACAGATCTGGAATTGATAAGGTTCTGGGTTTGAGCTTCATATTTCTGGAAAATTGTTCTTGAATGTTTGAAGACTTGAAGATGAACGCGATTCGCTATAAAGTTTCAAGCGATTCGCTATGTTTTTAATTTGATTCGCTATCAATTCTTGTCATTCGCTAATCAGTTCGCTAACTGATTCGTGTGGGCTAACTAATTCGTGTTATCTAGTTCGTTAACTAGATAACTGATTCGTTTGACACGTGTTTGTCTTGGAATTTGTGCCATAACAACTTTTTGCCACGTGGCAGAAAGGAATCAAGTTTGTTACAAACGGTTGTAACAACCTGATTCGTTATATTATAATTCGCTATAGTGTTGATTCGCTATCAACTGTAGCTGATTCGTTATCTTAATTCGATAAGCACTCCTTAGTAATTCGTTAAGTTGACTTGGTCAATTCGCTTGATCAATTCGTTAAGTTGACTTGGTCAATTCGCTAAGTTGACTTGGTCAATTCGTTTAGTCAATTAGTTAAGTTGACTTGTGATTCGTTAAGCCTTTATCACATTCGTTATATGTTTCGCCATTTGGGTGATTCGTTAAACTTAGTTGTGATTCGTTAAAGTTGACTCACTTAGTTGACTTTTGATTCGTTAACCTATTCTCCTCATTCGTTAAGACTTGATTCGTTAAGTCTTGATTCGCTACAACTGTTCACAGTTCGCTATTACTGTTCATTGATTCGTTAAGATATTTTATTACTTGTTTATTTTCAACGATGGCTGGTATGTATGCATTGGCGTCTCAAAATATGTTGATGCAACAGATGTTGTAACTTGATACCGAGATAGGTTCACATTCTAAATGTCCAAGATTGATGAAGTTCAGTGACTTTTGGGATCTGTTAATCCTGACTGTTCATATTGTCTTGATGAGGTTTATGTTGCACCAATGATTGGTGATGATACTATTCGGTATACTCCTAAGGCTGTCTTTCAATACTCATAAGAAGAGAAGAAAGCTTTAGAAATCGAGATAAAAGCGTATTCTACTTTGACTATGGCTTTACCAGAGAATATTTTTCATCAAGTTGGAAGTATCAAGAGATGTGCATCTTTGTTTCAACATCTGCGGATGAGAAGCATGGGAAATACAGCTGAGAGTAAGAAAGTGATGCTAAAGTTTCAATTTCGAAACTTTAACTTATTAAAAGGAGAAACAGTTGAAGAGATGACTACAAGATTTAGTCATTTAATTGCTGAAATGGACAAGATGAAAATGGAAATTTCTGAAAGAGATAAAATTGACACTATCAAGAGTGTGCTTCCTAGTTCCTATTCAACATTTCTCATGGTTTTGAAAGAGAATGATTATTTTCTGAATGAAGATTTGACAGCACTTTAATTTCTACAAAAGATCGAAGCTAGAGAATATGATCTTAAGTGTCAAAAATCTTCCAAAGAAAATCAAGATCCGGCTTTCTATGGTGGAAGTATGCCTCTGAGTTCAACAATCTCACCAATCACTGCTTTTCTTACTCATGCCGCAAGTGAAAAGGAATCTGCTATATTTAATGATCCAAAAGTTTGTTTCTACTCTGCTGGTAATTCAGGTGGTTCTGGAAGTTCTACTAGTACCAATCCATTTGCTACACCTCCTAGTGTGAATATGAAGGAAGCTGAGCAAAACTTTGCTTTTCTGACGGCATTTATGTCTTCATATGAAAACTTGGTGAGTAGTAAAATTGCCACTAGTGAGTTAACAGATGAGGATTATGATCAAATAGATCCGGATGATCTAGAGATCATGGATTTAAAATGGAATATGGCCATGATCGTTCGTAAGGTTAAAAGATTCATGCAGAGAACTGGAAAAGATCTTCCAGTGTTAAACAAGAAGTTGGGTTTTGACAAATTGAAGGTGAAGTATTATAATTGTCAAGAATTCGGGCATTTCGCGAAGGAATGTGACAAACCAAGAAAAGAATACACTGGACCTCGTGGTCAAAGTCAAAATGCTTCTTCACCACAAGGAAGTGATGCTGAAAAGAAACCATCTTCTTCAACAACACAAGCAATGTTAGCAGACGGGACTGATTGGTCACAACGACTACTGTGCAATGATGTTCAAGCAAATTTAGCTATGTTTGGGTTACATGAAGATTGTCAAGATGCTACTGCTAGTGTGATGTCTTCAGATAATGATTCTGGATCTGATTCTGACGATTCATGCGACAAGTCTTCTGAATCAATGTTTGCCTGCATGGCTAAGATCAATGAGGTTAGTAATTCTATTTCTTCTACTTCATTTGTTAAAGCATCATGTGTTGATTGTGAATCTAACAACTCTAAGTTAGAAGCTTTGAAAAAACAAAATGATAATCTTATAAGAGAAATTGCTTCTCTTAAGGACACTTATCAACAATCTCTTGAGTCTCAAATGAAATTTCGAGAAAAGATTGAAGCATTGTCGACAAGTAATCATGATCTCAAAGCCTAGTTATCTGTGAAAATGACAATTAATGACCAAAAGTTTCAGGAAATCTTGAAACATCGTTCTAAGATAACTGAGCTTGAGAATGAGGTTCTTGAGTTGAAGAACAAGTTGGGTAAATTTCGAAATTCTTCATTTTTATTAAATGAAATTATTGAAGTTTCTGGAAAACAAAAAGATTCTAAGAAAGGTATTGGTTTTGTTGAAATTCCACCACCTTTTCATAATGATTATAAAATTAATCCTTTTGCAAGAAAAGAAGAGGATTTAATTCAAAAGGAATCTGTGATTTCTGAGAAACCTAAAATGGTTAAACCTAAAATTGTTAAACCCCAAGTTGCTCCTCAAAAATCTCATGTCCAAAGCAAAAAGATGTTTGTTGAACACAATGACGAGGTCATTATTGAGGATGTGTTTGAACCAGAGATTATACACAAGAATAAGAACATTCCCAGTTCTAATCATATTCTGTGCGAACCTCACGAATTTGAGGAAGCAGTGTATGGTTCACACAAACCTCAAGAGACAAAGGAAAATTCAAAGAAAGTGAACTCTATGAAGGCAAAGAAGTCAGTTAAACCGAAAATTTCTGATGAGGATCTAATGCGTTTCATTAATCCTTCTAATTCTAAGCCATCTGCTGCTAGAGTTTTTAAGTTAAAAGGAATGGACACAATGTTCACTGAAAAAGATATTCCAATTAGTATCATTGAGCCTGAGCTAATTGAGAGTGTTTTTGTTAATGAAACTTCAAAAATTCAAGAACTTGAACGTGTGTATGCTCAAACGAAAACATCAGTTCAGCGTGATCCAATGACTAAGGCAAAACAATTTTTAAAACAAGCTAAGAAGATTAACTTTGTTAAGTCAACTGGAACTGATACACTAAAAAGTTTTTCAAACAGTTCTAATTTAGATTTTTATTTAAAGAAGAAATCTGAATTATCTGATGAGTTTGCTAAGAGCATGACTAAAAATGTGAGTCATCATCAATCATCTATTCCAATTTCTTCTAAACATCACCATGCGGACATGCGAACGTGTTTTTTATGCGGTCAACAAGGTCATGTTGTGAAGAATTGTAATCAACAGAACTTTCAAAATCTTCATCCTTTTATCAAGGACAAATCTAAGCCAATTCCAGTGGTTAAGGAGATTCTGAAACGACCTGTGTCGTATGCTGATGATATTCATATTTTGTTCTCTGATGTGAATCCTCGGAAGGTGTTTCATATCAATGAGACACACGGTCAAGTGAAACCAAAATTCACTCCAACTGAACTTATATGTCAAAACAGGAATTCAAACATTGTTCAAGCAGCTTATTTAAGACGAAAGTCTAAGAAGCCGGTAACTTATTCTCAAGTGGCTGAACAACAATTGAAAACTGTTAAAGTTAATGATCAAAGAGAAATCCAAAAGTTGCCCAAGACTGAGGCCTGGGCTGCCTTTTTGAACTAATCACTTTTGTTTATGTGTAGGGTTCATCCAAGACCATTTCTGGTGAAAACTGGATCATGGATAGCGGATGTTCTCGTCATATCACCGGAAATCTCGACCTATTAACCAACGTAAGAATTATTCAAGGTGGTTATGTAGTGTTTGCTGGGAATTCTGGGGGCATGATTACAAAAGAGGGTGACGTTTCAAATGGTCATATTACATTTGAAAAAGTAAATTATTGTGACAAGGTTGATCATAACTTATTGAGTGCATCGCAGATTTGTGATAAAAAGTACACTACAATATTTACTGACAAAGAGTGTCTTATCTTGAAACCGGGTTTTATTATTCCCGAGGACATGGTTGTCATGCGATCACCATGATCAAATGATATTTATGTCTCAAACATGAGTTCTAAGATATCAACATCGATCGAAACATGTTTTGTCTCGAAAACAACCGGGAAACACTCGATTCTATGGCATCGAAGAATGGGTCACATTCATGTTAGAAAGATGAATTATTTAATGGCAAATAATTTAGTTGAGGGTGTCTCGTTAAAGAACTTTAAATTATCTGATCACTGTGTTGCATGCAAGAAGGGCAAACAGAAGAAGAAGACACATCCATCTAAGTTATTGAATTCCATTAATACTCCTCTTGAACGACTTCATATGGATTTGTTTGGTCCAGTGAATCGTGCGAGTATTTCTGGAGACTGGTATTGTCTTGTAGTGACAGATGATTATTCAAGATATTCATGGGTGTTATTTATGAGTTCAAAAGATCAAACACCTGTTTTGGTACAAAACCTTATTACTAAGATAGAATCACTGTACAAACAAAAAGTGAGGAGAATCCGAAGTGATAATGGTACTGAATTCAAAAATACTATTTTGGATTTCTTTTGTATTCAAAAGGGAATTCACCGAGAATATAGTGCACCTTATGTACCACAACAAAACGGTGTTGCTGAAAGAAAAAATAGAACTCTGATTGAAGCTGCACGTACAATGCTTGCTGATTCAAAGCTTCCTATTCAATTTTGGAGTGAAGCAGTGAACACAGCTTGTTATACACTTAATCGAGTTCTAACAGTAAAACGACTCAAGAAGACAAGCTATGAAATTTTGAATAACAGAAAAACTAATTTAAAGTACCTGGAACCATTTGGATGTCCGTGTACAATGTTGAAGAAGGATTCGGGTAAATTTGATGAAAAGGCTATCGAAGGATATTTCTTGGGATATGCGTCTCCAAAGAAAAGAGTATTTAATTTTACATCTGGTTATGTTGAAGAATGGTACCATGTGGACTGTCAAAAGTACACAACTCCTCCTCAAGGGAAAGGTCCAGACTGGATGTTTGACTACGATAGTTTATTTAATTCGTTTACTCCTTCGACTGATCACATCGATGAAGATCTGGTTAGAGCTTACTTTGAAGAACACTTGAACATTCCAAGCTCTTCAAATTCTCATGTAGAAGAAGTTCAACCCGATGCTACAACTGAAGAACCTCAAGTTGTTCCTCCAGTTGTTATTGATAGTACCTCTACTTCTTCCGATGATGATCAAGCCGAGATTCAAGTTATCGATCTTGATTGTGATAAGGTTTCATCTCCCGAGTTGGGTGAACATTACACTAATTTATTTGATAATGTTGTTGTTCCTGAAAATCCTACTCTTCGGATTCATGGATATCATCCACAGAACAATATCATTGGAGAACTTGATATGGGCGTTCGTACTCGTCATCAAGTTGCTTCGTCAAGCGACAATAACGTATTGTGTGCTTACACTAATTTACACTCTTCAGGAATTGTGAATATTGCTAAATTCAATTGCTTTCTATCTCAAGTTGAGCCAACGACAGCTCGTAAGGCACTTGAAGATCCTTCTTGGGTAGAAGCTATGCAAGAGGAATTACAGCATTTTGCACAATTGGGTGTTTGGGATTTAATAGACAAACTTGCTAGAGTCAAGAAAGCTATTCCGACCAAGTGGGTATTTAAATGTAAACAGGACGATCGAGGGGTGATTGTCAGAAACAAAGCACGTCTAGTGGTGCAAGGTTTTCATCAGCAAGAGGGTATTGATTATACTGAGGTATATGCTCCAATTGCAAGATTAGAGTCGATTCGGATCTTCCTGGCTTATGCTACTTACAAGAATATCAAGGTGTATCAAATGGATGTTAAAAGTGCTTTTCTCAATGGTGAACTACATGAGGAAGTGTTTGTTCAACAACCACCTGGTTTTGAAGATCCTGATTATCCTGACCGTGTTTACCGTTTAAACAAGGCCCTATATGGTTTACATCAAGCCCCGAGAGCTTGGTATGGCACACTCGCTGACCATCTGATGGATAATGGCTTCAAACGAGGAACTGTTGACTAAACTTTATTTCATAAAACTGTTGGTGATGATCTTCTTCTAGTCCAGATTTATGTTGATGATATTATATTTGGGTCTACAAACGACACTTTATGTAAGGAGTTCGAGAAGTCCATGCAAACAAAGTTCGAAATGAGCTCGATGAGAGAGATGAATTTCTTTTTAGGGCTGCAGGTTCATCAATCTGATAAGGGAATCTTCATTCATCAGACTAAATATGTGAATGACGTCTTGAGCCGATTCAAGATAACTGTCGGAAAAATCCCTTCAACTCCTCTTCCAGTGGGTCACAATTTATCACCGGATGAATTGGAGGATACTGTTGATCCGACCCTTTATCGTGCTATGATTGGTTCTTTAATGTATTTAACTGCTTCTCGACCCGACATAATGATTGCTGTTTGTGTGTGTGCTAGGTACCAAGCTAGTCCCCGAGTGACTCACCTGGCAGCGGTCAAGCGTATTTTGCAATATCTATGGGGAAATCCTGACATCGGGTTATGGTACCCCAAAGATAATTCTTTCGATTTTACCGCCTATTCAGACTCAGATTATGGGGGATGCAAGATCAACTTCAAATCAACGACTGCATGATGTCAATTCTTAGGAAACAGGCTTGTTTCCTGGCAGTGTAAGAAGCAGACAACGGTCTCTACTTCAACCGCCGAAGCCGAATATGTTGCAGCCTCGAGTTGCTTTTCCCAGGTTCTGTGGACACAACAACATCTCCGCGACTACGGTTTGAAGTTTCTTACTACTCCCATCTTGATTGATAATTCTGCTGCTATAAGTATCACCTAGAATCCCGTACAACATTCTAAAACGAAACATATCGAGATTCGATATCATTTTATACGGGATTGTTATGAAAAGAAATTAATTGATCTTGAGAAAGTACACACAGATTTTCAAAAAGCCGATCTATTTATCAAAGCGTTTGATAAAACACGTTTTACCTTTTTGCTTGGTTTAAATGGATTGAAGACCTTTGCTGAGATCTTACAATTAGGATAATTATCTTTTAATTGCTTTATAGATTTAGTCTTATTTTTTTTATGTTTTAGATTTTAGGGGGTGAAAAGTATAGAAAATACAAAAAGAATGTGTTTTCGTTTGTATAGATAAAATCCAAAAACATTAAAAAATTTTCAAAATTCAAAAATATTGTGATTTCTGTTCTTTAATGTTTTCTCTTTAAATATCTAGAAAAACCAAAAACATTTTAAAATTTTGAAAAACCAAAAAGAATGTGTTTTATGTTTTGTACAGAAAAATCCGAAAAAGACAAAAATATTGTGTCTTAAAGTTTGTACAGAGAAAAACCAAAAAGATTTTTAGATTATTTTCTCGCTGAAAATTACGTCGGTTATTTAAGTTTGTGAAGCATGCTTGCATGTCTTGGTCCTATGATTCACTTGTGGATTGAAGGTTAGCCATTAATTTAGTCTCTTAAGTTAACTGGGGCGATTAAATTTATATTTATTTTGTTTTTATGCTCCTCAAAAATTTTGAGTTTTTGAAGCAAAAAGAAAAAATGATAGTACATTGATTTTTTCGACCCCAAGTTCAGCAAAAATTAAGCTTAAAAGACTGTGTGCTTAATTGCATTGGTGTATTGGTAGGTCTTAAAACAACCCAGTAGAGTAAGTATGTGATATAAACATAAAGAAATGCCAAATTGAAAGGGGTGTTAGTCTCTAGCAAAGTCTTGGTGAGGATGGCAGAAATGTAATAACCAGTCATATTTAAGCCTTATATTTGTTGATCACCAAAAATCAAATAAAGCAAATAACAAGCGTTAAGATTCTGGACAGTGTGAGTCTTTATGCGGCTTAACCGTCTGGGTATTCATATGCATGAATATTTCACTCGCTTTATAGAGCAAACCCAAAGTCATTAAACTTGATCACCGCTGTACCTCGTAAAATTTACATTACTGACTTGATCAAAATCCGCTGTTAGTCATACAATTGTTCCTCCCTTGCGTGCGTCTTAATACCATTAAGAAACGGACCCCAGGGGATACAATGTATGTAAGCCGACAGATGGACTCGTGCATACTCACTCACAGTAAAGGAAACTTGATGTATTGCTCAAAATTTCTACAATTGGTATCAAAAAGTTTGATCAACAATATAATGGTTTAAGTCAAGTTGGGGTGATTTGGCAAAAATCAAATTACGCTTGAACCGGGATTAGAGGCTGATAATCTCTGATATTCTGTGCTCTAATTGAAATATTTAATCATATCACAAAAATACTTGAATGTGTGTTATTAGATTTATGTGGACAACAATACCAATGACCGACTTATCGCCAGTCATAATATCGCTGAAATATAAAACTGTGATAGAAGGGCAATTTGGTCAATATGATTCTCTGCTCAAACTCGACAAAGTTACAAAAATATGTACTGCTTTTGGTAAAATCGTTGAAAAATACAAAAAGATTGTCTATTTTTAATAGTTCGGATATTTTTCTGTAAATACATTCTTTAATTCTTTAATTTTTACAAAATACCAAAAATATTTTCGTTTTCTTTATATTTAAATAAAATTTTAAGTTAAGTTTCGGTAATCTGAAACAATTTTAACGTATTAGGTTGTCAGGATATAAGGGTTTCTCGATAATTTAACTTATTGATTTAATTTAATTTCTTAATTTATTTCATTAATTTATTCATTTATTTAATTTAAAATTAAATAAAAGGGTTTAATTCGCTAAAATCCAATTCGTTATGTATGGTTAACGAACTAGATGATTCTTTAGCGAACTAGCTTCTGGTTCGCTAACCTATTTCGCTTCCGTACTCTGTAACGAATCATCCCTTCGTTATAAATATTTAACGAATCATGACACGAATCGTGTCTTGATTCGCTATCTTTAATTTAACGAATCACATTGTGATTCGCTAACATAAGGTAACGAATTGAGTTAGCGAATGGGCTAATTCGCTAACTTTAAGTTAAACGAATCGTCTGATTCGTGCAAGCTGTACCTAGGGTTTCGTGTGTCGCTATATAAGACAAGATAACGAATAGGATTCCACTGTTCGTCTTCTTTCTTCATATTTCAGAAACTATTCAAATTCTCTCTGATATTTTCGATCTTTGTGTTTGAACATTTCAAAGATTATTTTGAGTTTCTAAGGTATACATGTGTTTGGCGATATCATTTTCGTCAAAAATGACATTGATTTAACTGTTAGATTATGTAATTTTAGAGGTTTAAGGGTTTTGAACTTCTGAAACAGTTTTGTGTATAATTTATGTTTTTAATTGTATGATTTTGATATAATTTTGATCGGAATCCCTTTCCGATACCCTTGGTGGACTCTAATCATCTTTTGATTATTGTTTGCTGGGTTAATTATGGTTTTGTGTTCTTGATGGTTACTGTTGGTTCGTTGATCCTGAGTACATATAGGTAATGAGTGTCAATCTCCTTCACCTACATTAACGAATGTGTATCCGTGCTCAACGAGCTGATTACCGTGATAATTCAACGATGATTATGGCCAAATTGAATCTGGGTTTCGATGTTGACTATTATTGTTCTTAATAATTTTGACCTTGACTTTGTGAAGTCAAAGAAAATGTCATAATTTTGACCATTCGTTAGTCTTAGCGAATTGGAACTGTTTCGTGTCCAATTCGTTAAGATTTCATACGAACTAACTTAGCGAATAAGATGTCACACGAATCAGTGTGTGATTCGTTTAAAATATAACGAACTAGAGTTTAGTTCGTTAACTTAATTAGTGATTCGCTAGGTCCAGTTCGTTAAGTTATTTACTTGATAGCGAATCGCCTGATTCATTATCTTTGTATAACGAATCAGTGTGATTGGTTAACGAATGACATTAAAAAAAAATTAAATTAATTAACTAAATTGAATATTCATTTAATTTAATTAAAGAATTCAAATCGTTTAATACGCGTAACTAGATTAAATACATTTATCTTTTGAATATATATGGTGATATCTATTCTCATATACGTTTTATTTATACAGTAAATCATGGCTGAACAAGAACAACCACAGGAACAACCTCGTCAAGAACAACCACAAGTACAACCACCACAACAAGCTCAACAGGCTGAAATGGTTTTATTACCGTTCGATAAGAAGCACAACATCTGTGCTTATGTCGATCACGACGTGGCTGATTTACGGACGTTCGGAGCTTTGTTGAATTTCTTACGTCGTTCGCAGATACATTATGCTATCACTGCTAAACCTAAGGTGTATCTTAGTATAATCTGGCAGTTCTGGAACACGGCAGTATATGTTAAGGATAGTAATTGGGTTCAAGCTACAATTAATCAGCTTCCGATCACGATTGATGTTGAGGTCATTCGTCGGGTACTACAATTTGACGATAGTGATGATTACCCGAGTGAATTTGACAGGACGCTGGTTCGGGGTCTATTCACAAGATTAAGTTATGGGGGTGATATTCGTCGGTCCATGTTGAACAAGAACGGTTTATGTCCACCTTACAAGTATTTGCTGCATGTCTTGCTTCATTGCTTGAGTGGACGTCGCAGTGGTTTCGATGAATGTAGACTGAGCTTACAATCGGCATTTGTTGCTTTAATCCTGAACAAGCCATTCAACTATTCAGAACTCATCTTTGATCATTTGAAAGAGCAAGTTCAGCAAACTCTATCGTCAAAGAAGTTCTTGATGTATCCACGCTTTCTACAATTAATTATTCAAAATTTGATACCGGATTTGGTGATTGATCGATCGTTGGTGAACGATGTTCTTGATATGGAACATATGAAAGCTGAAACGGTACATCGGATGTTGATATAACGAAAGGATAAGCCACAGGACAAAAGGATGATTGGTCATATAATCAATCCAGATTATGTATGTCCTCCTAATGAGCGCTGGATCCATGATGATTCGGATTCTGAGGGTGAAGGGGGAGAAGGTGGGAACAATGATGAAGGTGATGATGATGATAACAATGGTGATGGTGATGTTGGAGCTGGTGAGCGAGCTTTGAAAGAACAACAAGATGCAGTCGATGCTGCTCTAGCTGCCACCATGAAAGTTCAGCAAGAATGAAAACGAAAAGGCAAGGCTGTAGCTACTCATGAGCCACCTAAGAAGCCTCGTGTATCCTCTGGGGCTGGTGTAATTATTGGATCACCACCACCTCGTCAATCAAATACTCAAAGCTCGGAGGTGCCGCTAACTGCTAGCACCCCGATGCTCACATTAACAACGACGATGGTGTCACATGAGAGGCTCGGCTTGATTCCTCAAACGGCGTTGACCGAAATGCCGAGGCCTCCTGTTGTGCTGTCAACTGTTTCTTCCACCACTCCGATGGGACCTCCTCCTCTTCCAACAACTACTTTCCCTCCGCCTCTGCATAGTGATGTCTCTTTCATGAGAATCACTCGACCTCAGGGACCTATTCAACCAGTTCATCCATCAGTATACAATTTGTCACCTGGACGTCAAACGGAAATGCTGCTTAATTTGTTACACTTATATGAAAATCAAATGGCAGCTGACCGACTCAATCAAGAACGACTCATGGAGAATCAAAGAAAAATGATGAGTTACATTTCGTTTTGTCAAAAGGAGACCAAGTCGTTGCGTGCGATTGTTGAGTCTTAGGGGGTGAAATTAAAAGAACAAGATGAGTTAATTTTACAATTAACTTGTAAAGAAGATGCCCTCAAGAAACTCAAAAATGATGATGATGATCCTGACGAGTCCGATGCAGGAGGTGAGCTTAAACAATCACATGGTTCATCCTCTGGTGCTGGTGTAAGTGGCGCTGATGATTCAAACAAACAGATAATTTCTTTTCAAGATCCAACAGCGGCCAAGCCGATAGAGATGATTGAGGCTAACACGGTAATATTTATTGATGAATTGGGGATGGTTAGAAGTGTGGTGAACAAATATGAGATACAGATCGGTGAGTTTGTGGTTAGATCTTTGACAAGGGAGCAGATCTCGATTCTACTTGGGCTAAATGACGATCAGCTGACTGCATTAGAGACTGGGCCCGATGTCGAAGTGATCAATGAGAACGAAATGGAAGATGATCCAGTATTTATGAATACAGATTTTATTTATGAGAACGAGGAGATTGAAATGGAGAATATTACAGCTGAAGAGTACCCGGACTTGTATCAACACACAAACGTTGATCAAGGTGCTCCGGTATTTCATGAAGACGTAATTAAAGAAACTGAGGATGATTTGGAGAAGATTTTGCAGCGAACGGTTCCTTCACTCAAAGAAGTGACTGATGATGACATTGAAAGATGGTTCAAACGCCAGAAAGTGGGAAAGATCATCAGTGCTTTTCGGTATGTAAATAAAGAAAGAAGGGATGCCGCTGCTGCTTGGATTGAGGCAAATCAGAGGACTACCTTCAAGACTGTTTCTAAGGTACATGGTGATATTGTCTCCTGGCTTTATGATTCAGACCTTAAGGTATGTATTGTGAAATGGGAAAAAGGTGTGCAATATTACGAGAGGAAAATGGATGTGTTAACATTACCGCGTTGGGATGTACGCACCCTCGCGAGACGTCCATTTATCAATCGTGGGGGCAACCGAACTGCTGAGTGGTTTCATCAACACTTACTGTTCGAGGTCAATCATGGCTTCAAGTTGTTCAAGCCCCAGGTCCCAAGACGTAAACGTACTGATGAGATTGATCCAAGGACCGGCTGGAAGAAACTTGTTTTGAAAGTGAAGCCACCAAAGACAATGAAAAGAGTTCCTGTGAAGACAATGCCGTAAGATATTTATCTGTCTTTCAACCGTTGGTACTATGACAATCGTACTGGCGAGGCCGTTATTGTTCGTGGTCGAGGACTACAGACTGAGCTCATCAAGATAATTGATCCGATGTGGTTGGTTAATTTATCAGAGACAGACAATGACGTGCTACACAGAAAGCAAATTTTGTTTGAACGCCAAGAAGATTACGACCTGGCTATGCAATTCCAACGAGTTGTTCGTGTATGCCATGAACTTGGGATTCATAGTTGCAGAGATTGGCAGACAAAGCGTTTCAAATAAGTTAAAGACAAAGAGCTCAAGATGAGGGGGTGTCTGTTAGTGCACGGTTTTGCGTCTCGAGTCTTTGTATTTATCCTTAATGTTTATTTGATTATTTTAATGTAATATTTAATGTTTATTTATCTAATTCGTTATGTTCAGTCTAGTTCGCTAGGGAATGTTAGCGAACTAAGACTAATTCGTTAAGGTTAAGTCTAGTTCGCTAGGGATGTTAGCGAACTAGGACTTTATAATGTATTCCCTCCTGATTCGTTAGGGAATGTTAACGAATCAGGGGGTGGTTCGTTAAGTTATGTTATTTAACGAAGGGGATGCTGGTTCGCTAGGGGATGTTAGCGAACCAGATCGTCTTCTATATATAGTGAACCACTGTTCACTTGTAAAAGAGAGAAGTTTTGAGAGAACTAATTATTATTCATAAAGTTTAAAGTATTATCTCTCTCTCAACTTCACGATTAACATTATTGATAATATATTATTACATAACAATCGAACTAAGGTAATAACGAGCTTAGATCCGTATATTTAATATCAACATACAGATCTGGATCAGATCTAAGGTATTGATTAGAACGAGTTGTAACTATAGGGGATCAAACAAGAACTAAGGCTAATTTGTTAAGTTTATGTCTTAACGAATTGGCTCTAATTCATTAAAGACACGTGTTAAGTTAAGATAACGAATCACCTGATTCGTTATTTCAAATTTCAAACGAATCAGACGATTTGTTACATTGAAATTCGTATTGTGTCAGACTATATAGGAGCGCGTGAAACGATTCGTATTCACTATTCATTGTCTTCTTCTCCATATTGTAATGTTACTCTGCTCAAATTTTCAAGAATTTTCGACCTTCGAATTTCGGTGTTTTGTTTATATCTTTGTGATCCTAAGGTATAGATGATTAAACCGCAATACATTTCGTCAAATTTGATCATGATTTGATGGGCTAATTATGTGTTTTTATTACCGGGTTTTAAAGGTTTTTATAAACCTTAGTTTAACCTCTTTTTATTAGGTTTTGAGACACCAAATCAGTATCATTGTAATCATAATATGATTACGAGATCTTTAGTGATCATTGCTTCGGTTTGGTAGTGCTGATTATATGTGTATTGATTTCCGATTACATATTTGACTTTCAGTGTTCTTGGTAATTTTGACCTTGACCAATTAAGTCAAACATTAAGCTAATCTGGCCATTCGTTATGTTTAACGAATTGGAACTAATTCGTGTACAATTCGTTAAGCAAATCATACGAATCAAGATAACGACTCAGTATTTATAACGAATCAGATTCTCCTTCGTTATGTATAACGAATGAGACTTTAATTCATTAACATTTAAAAGTAATTCGTTAATCCTAATTCGTTCTCAATATACTTGATAGCGAAGTAGCTGTTTTGTTATAACGAATCGCCATTCGTTATAACGAATCAGATTTTTGAACGAATGACATCTTAGTTATGTTTTTAAAAATTAAAAGTTCTATAAATTATTTTTAAAATTTTATTATATATCAATTTTAAATTTTATGAGTCTTATTATTATTTCTCATTAATTCTCGATTTTGTTTATCCAGTTCAATGGCAGATAATCTGGAATAGGATCCCCCGGTCGCTGATCAACAACAACAACAACAACAAGAGTTACCGATGCTTCCGTACGACAAAAAGCATAATATCTGTGCTTTTGTCGGTACAAATTTTGCCGATGAAGATGTATTTGGGGATCTACTAACGTTTATTAGACGTTCGGTTATACACTTTGCTGTAACTGCTCGTTCGAAGTTTATATAAGTATTATACGTCAATTCTGGAACACGGCCAAGTATGTTGAAGTTGAAAACCACATTGAAGCTACAATCAATTGACGAGTGCTTCGGTTTGGAGATACTATTGATCATCCGTGTGAGTTTGTTAAAAGGTTAATCAGGGGTTTTTTTCGTAGAGTATTTTATGGTGGTGACATTGAAGCTTCCATGTATAATAAGAATGGATTATGCCCAACGTACAAATATTTATTGCATGTACTAATCCATTGCTTAGGAGGTCGTAAAGGTGGTTTCGATGAATGTCGGATTATGCTACAATCGGCATTTGTCGCATCGATACTGAACAAGCCATTCAACTTCTCAGAGATGATTTTCTATCATCTTAAGGAACAATGCCTTACGGTGGTCCAACGAAAGAAGGTTTTAATGTATCATCGGTTCCTCCAGTTAGTTACTGAAGATTTGATTCCCAATCTGGTTATCTATCAAGCTGTTATGAATGATGTGATGCCGCTTGAGCATATGTCGGCTGATACTGTACGACGAATGAAGATCTATCAGAAGGATTCACCTAGGACCAAACGCTTGATTGGTCATATGGTGAATCTAGATTATGTATGTCTCGACAATTATCGCTGGTTTCACGATGATTCGGATTCCGAGCGTGAGGAAGGAGAAGGTGGGAATGATGATAATGATGATGATGCTGGTGGTAATGATGGTGGAAATGGTGGAAATGGTGATAATGGTGGTAATGCTGGTGCTGTAACTGTTCCTGTTATATAACCTGATGAGGTTGAAGCTGCTTTAGCTGGTGCTATAGCTGCTCATCATAAACGAAAAGGGAAGGAATTGGTGAAAGAAGGATCGTCTAAGCGTCGAGTGTTGGCTGGCGCTGGCATCTCTGTTGGAGTTCAACCTCCAAGGACGTCTATTCCTCAACGACCGGCGGTGCCGCTTACTACTAGCACCCCGAATCTTACGTTGACGACCACGCTTACTACGGATCCAAGGCTTGGTATGATTCCTCATTTAGGTTTACCTACAATACCAAGGCCTTCAACTGCTATGTCGGTGGTTTCACCTACCCCGATGATGATGCCTCCACCACCTATGGATTTTTCATTTTTGAGGCTTAATCGACCTCAAGGTCCAGTTCAACCTACCCCTGCTTCGTTCCATGCTATGACTCGTGATCAACAACTGGATATGGTGTTAAGTCTCCTTCATTTGTATGAAAATCAAATGTCGGCTGATCGAATGAATCAAGAACGCATGATGGAAAATCAAAAGAAGCTTCTAAGTTATGTATCCTTCTGTCAAAAGGAAACAAAGGCCCTTCGTGAGATTGTTGAGTCTCATGGGGTGAAAATAAAAGAACAAGAAGATCTCATTATGCAACTTACTTGTAAGGATGATGAACTAAATAAGCTCAAGAACGATGACGAAGATCCAGATGCTTCGCGTACTGGAGGAAGTGAGCCTAAACAAACTCACAACTCGGCTTCTTGTGCTGGTACAAGTGCAGCTGGTGACTCGGGAAAACATATCATCGCTTGTCATCACTATACAGCTGCTACACCATTGAGATGATTAAGGCTGATACTGTTATTTTTGTGGATGAAAAGGGGGTGATTAGAAGCATGGTTAATGCAGATGAGATTGCCGTGGGACAGTTTGTTGAAAAGTCACTAACACAAGAGCAGATTGCTATTCTGCTTGGTCTGAATGATAACGAATTAACCGTGTTAGAGGCTGAGGAGGACGTTGAGGTTATGAATGATGAAGAGATCTTAAATGATCCGACTGTTGAGATGAGTACGACATTTATTTATGAGGATGAGGAAGTTGAGATCGAGGACATGACTGCTAAGGAATACCCTGATCTGTTTCAACACACCAATGTTGATCAGGGTGTTCCATTATTTACTGAGGAAACGGTCAAAGTAGCAGAAGATCTTTTGGAGAAAACTTCCAAGGGAAAGAACGTTGTTGACACGAGACTTGATTCAAATCCCGATACTTCTGTTGCTGATATTCAGAATTGGTTTCCTCATCGAGATAAGAGGGCTCATAAGATTATTGATGCACATCGATACATTGATCATGAATTATAGGTAGAGGCCATTGCACGTGCCAAAGCAAATCAGATGACATCTTTCAAGGCCGTGTCTAAAGTACAAGGTGATATTATTTCTTGGCTTTTTGATTCTGATTTAAAAATATGTATTATCAAATGGGAGAAGGGCGTTCAGTACTATGAAAAGATGTCTGCTGTCCTCTCTTTGCCAAGATGGGATGTACGTACTCTTGCGTATCGTCCGTTCATTAATCGTGGTGAGAACCACCACGCAAGTTGATTTCACAAACACTTGTTGTTCAAGGTGAACAACGGTTTTAAATTTTTTAAGCCACAAATTCCCATCCGCAAGCGTATCGATGAGATCAATCCAAGAACAGGTTGGTGAAAGCTGGTTCTTAAGGTAAAGCCGCCACAGACCATGAGGCGAGTGCCAGTGAAGACTCTGAATCAACACATTTATTTATCCTTCAACCGCTGGTACTACGAAAACAAGACTGGCGAGGCCATAATTGTGCCGGGTAAAGGTTTAAAGACCGAGTTGATAAAGATCATTGATCCGATGTGGCTAGTGAATCTAACAGAGACCGACAATGACGTGCTATTTAAGAATAAGATATTGATAGAGCATCGTGAAGACTTTGACCTAGCAATGCAATTTCAACGCGTTGTTAGGGTGTGTCATGAACATGGTATTCACAGCTTCAGAGATTGGCAGACAAGACGCTTCAAGTAATTTAAAAGACAAAGAGCTCAAGATGAGGGGGTGTCTGTTAGTGCACGGTTTTGCCTCTCGAGTCTTTGTAACTATGGTTAATGTATTTATCGTATTATTTATGTAATAATTATTAAAGACATTAATGTAGTTTGTTAAGGTTGTCATCTATTTCGTTAAGGTTGTTTAACGAACTAGACTTAAGTTATGTTTCCTCCTGATTCGTTAAGGATGCTTAACGAATCAGGGGGTGTTTCGTTAAGTTTATTTCGTTAATGTATTGTAACGATGTCGGTGTCTGGTTCATCATGGATTGTTAACGAACCAGACCCGTCTTCTATATATATGGTTGTTTCCACTGTTTAATTTAAGTTTTGAGTTAAGAATGTCGAACCTCTACCCAATTATTCACCCAATCTTCATCATAATATTATACATACACATATATACAATCAATCTAATAAATATAACATTAATACATAATGGTATAAGAAGCATCATGAACTAGATCTGTTTAGTTATTATAATATATCAGATCTGAGATCTGAGTAAGGTATTCACAAGGATGAAAGTCCTTGGTTTGCCGACTTTGTAAACTATCTAGCTTGTGGAATCGTAAGAGAAAAGGGCTAACTCATCAATAACAGAAGAAATTATTCTCCGATCTTTAGTTCTACTTATGGGAAGGCCCTTACTTGTTTAGGATAGGAGCCTATCAGGTTGTTCGTAGGTGTGTGTCAGGAAAGGAAACCTTAGATATTCTTAAACACTACCATGAAGGATCAACTGGTGGATACCGCAGTACCGCCACCACAGTCAAGAAAGTGTTTGATGCAGGATTCTTCTCCCCCACCATATATAAAAACACACATGCTTTAATCCAAGCATTCGATGCTTGTCAAAGAGCTGGAAACATCTCAATAGCCAACTAAGTGTCTAAATGGTTTGAACCACAATCTCTTCCCACTAACGATACTCGGGTTGTTGTACGATTTCTGAGAAAGTTAACTTCATGATTTGGTACCCCAAAAGCCTTAATCAGCGATAGAGGTATTCCCTTCTACAATACCCTAATGGACAAAATTCTGTCGCGATATGGAGTTCACCACCATTTGGAAACACCATATCATCCACAAACCAGTGGGCAAGTGGATGTTCCAAATTGAGGGATAAAAGGATCCTCGAAAGAACTATTGGGATGAATCGCAAATATTGGGTAGAAAAATTAGATGACCCTTTGTGGGCCCTTAGGACGGCCTAGAAAATGCCCCATAGGAACAACACCATTAAAACTTGTTTATGGGAAGGCATGTCATTTACCCGTAGAATTGAAACACAAAGCTTATTGAGCTCTTAGAGCAGTGAACTTTGATCTAACGTCCGCCGGCCAAAACCAGGTAGACCAGATTCACGGGCTAGAAGAACTAAGAGCACTAGCCTACGAAAATTGCTGGTCTTACAAACAAAATACTAAACATCTGCACGACGCCCACTTAAAATGAAACAAAAAGTTTCTAGTTGGCGATCATGTACTATTATATAACACATGTTTAGGTCTTTTCCCAGGAAAGTTGAAATCTCGCTGGACAGGTCCATACATAGTTGAAACAGTTTTTTACTATGAGACAGTTGAGATTTCAAATTCTGATGGCCACAAGTTCAAAGTCAATGGACATCGATTAAAACCATACATCGATGGACCATTCGAGGACATTTAGGAGGTAGTGATCCTCCACCAGAACCGATGAACATTGTGGAAGTAGGGTCTGGCCAAGACCCTCATTAAACAGGCTATATACGTTCCTTTGTTTATATATATATATATATATAATCAAAACACGAGGGTGTGCTCCTGTTAGCACGGGCCCTGCCGCAATTTGCGGGCCGGAATCTTCGCTGCAAAAATCTCAATCAGTCTGAATCGTAACATAATTGTCAGGCTGAAGCACGGGGACGTGTTCCCCGAAACATGGGGTCGTGTTTGGCTATAAATTGTGTTTCTTTCACCAAACCAAACACTAATCCTCACTCCTGAGATACCAAAATGTCTACTGAGATGAGCAATGAAATTCCCATTCCTCGTCAACCGAGAAACGAAACCCGACATCCTTCCAAAATTGAGTTACTATTCAAAATTCAAGAGCTCGTTAAGAACTCACCGAAATGAATCTCCTCGCAAAGATGCGTCTCATTCAACTCACTGAGTTGGTGGAAAGTATGAAGATGGAACTACGGGTCATCAACGAACAACTGCAGTTTCAAGTAATCTGCCCCACCTACTTTCCTCCACCCGGGCCGTTCGATGGAGGAGACCCCTAAAGTGGAATCTAGAGTCGTTTTTTTCTTTTTATGTTTAATCGAGTGCACAAGGCACATGTTTAGGACTTTCGGGCTTAACCCGACTTTATTTTATGTTATTGGATATTCGGGCTTATCCCGATTTTGTGTTTAGGACCTTTTTATTAATGAAAGTAATTTTAGGAAATAAAATGTGTTCAAATAAATTTTAAACATCATTTTGAAAAATTCCCGCCCTCGTGTTTTGCTAAAAATCAAAGATTTAAGATCCAGTGACTAAACACGGGGCCGTGTATCTTGTTACATGGGGCCATGGTCACCCTAAAATCTTCAGCGTGATACACGCTGATGCCGTACAATTTTCTGAATCAGAAACATTTATTCCCACAAAAGCACGGGGCCGTGTATCTGGTTACACGTGGTCGTGTCCGACGTTTAGTCTCTCTATATATTGCAAACACACTTCACTATCCCATTCATACCAAACCAAAAATATCCCAAATAATTAACAGAAGAATGGAATGGATGCTAGTAAGAAAGTTTAAGAATGGTGATAACCCATCACATCTTGAACAAAGAAATCACAAGGCTCCAAAGTGTAGTAAGGGATCAAGTCGAAATAAACATTCAAGCGGAGGATCGCTTGATCGAACTAACAAACAAAATCGAACTACTAAGGCTCGAGAACTTCCACATCATTGAAAACCACAACAAGGAAGTGAACTTCAAGCTCAATTACCTTAACCAAAAAATCGGAAAGCTTGACAAAAAGTTTTCCGAGCTCTTGGAAGCCAATAGAGCCCCACCACACATTCAAGACTTGTTCGGGAATGGTGATTGTTAGTAGTTTGGAGTAGGAGAA
Organism: Bidens hawaiensis; assembly: GCF_021521415.1. Taxonomy (NCBI): domain Eukaryota; kingdom Viridiplantae; phylum Streptophyta; class Magnoliopsida; order Asterales; family Asteraceae; genus Bidens; species Bidens hawaiensis. Next base: position 348,545 of record NW_027491896.1, on the reverse strand, counting down.
GCCATTTTTTGCTTCCTTACGCTTTGTTATCGATTAAGCTAGTTTCATGTTTTCGGTTCGTTTTATTTTTGTTTCTGTGTATGTTTAAGAAGTTAATTAAATTCCGTACGATTTTATGTTTCTAACCTTAATCATCAGATATATATCAGTTAAAAATGTCCCAGCTCGTTAAATAATCAAATTAAAAAAACTTGACTGCACCTTGCAGCACAGGCCGTGCTTCTTGAAGCATGGGGCGGCGCCCCACTCAACAGTACAATTACGGGATTTTTATTAAAACAACTATTTTCTTATAACTCAACCCTAAAAACACAAACAGCCTCCCTTAGAGAATCAGCGACCAAACACCCTTCCTTTCAATCTTTGCTTCAATCTCTCAGATTTAACACAAAGGTATGTCAATTTAATGATTCTAGGGTTCTAATAAACCATTGTAAGTCAAAACTGGGTTGTAAGAGAGCCCCAAATTTGAATACATACCCATTTCATTGTTATATCGGTTCAAAACCCGACTAATAGGATACTTAATTGTCACTATCTGGGGTTTTGCTTTGTTTGACCCGATTAGGACATAGGATTGAAGGAAGTACTGAAAGAAAATCATTCAGGTTAGCATTTTGGGCAACCCATACCATAAAAATAAAACCCAGATGATAGCTCTTAGAACCCGGTTAAAATGCAAGTTCGAATCGTGACATTTTCGAAATTCGGACTAAAAAAATGGGTTGTGTTTTTGCAAAACACCCCCCCCCCCCGGATTAAAAACACGAACTGATTATGGAGACGATGTTCACGCTTTCCTCATGTTCCCAGAGGGCACGAGACGGGATGAAACCGCCTGTCAAAGGATGGGATATCTAGACAACTAAGAACCCGAACCAAACTTTTACGCGTGTACTAAAAAGCTGCAACAAGTGAACCAACTGGGAAGGTATCAAAGACTTGTACAAGGGCCATGGGTACGTGTTTTTGGCCAAAGAGGAAAATTTGTGACATAATTGACCAAAGAGTTCATGGATTCGTTCTCAATTAAAACGAAGAATTTGGATATGTGGGACAACACTGCTGTCTAGTTTCGTATTGGGGGAGCATGGTATACCACTTCAGTAACACAGTTGGGGATTGACATGGGAATCTACACGGCCGAGGAAATTGACGCTGTTTATGGTTTGAAGCAGGGACAACTTTTTCAAACAAGGATGATCAAGAAACGGGTGAACCAGGGAACACCATACTAGAGGCATGAGAACAATTAGGCTATGGGGATGAACGCTATATACCAAGCAGCACCAAAAGCACTTCTCTACGCAACCCGTTGATGCGCTACATTCACTACTTGTTGAGCCACACATTCGCATAGCGTGGCCAAATTGAGGGGGTCGTGGGTTTGAGGGATTTATGAGCCTTCACCTGTATCAAGAACGAGGTACCGTGCAACATCACTTACCTGTTCTGTCAGTTGTTAAAAAAAAGGGAACGCATTAAGTTCCACCACCCCGATCTTTGGTGTTGCTTGGATTTATAAACTATACAAAGCCTATGGTGCCGACAGATAAGGAACAAGAAGCCCGAAACCAGTACCACTCGAGTCGGGCCTGTGTATAAGTATGCAAATGGTCCAACAGATCTCTTGAAACCCACTATAGTGGCGGTTCTAGGATGCCTACAACCAGATTTGGGATCCTGAGGACCCATCTAATATGACCATTCAAGACGTACCCGAAATGAGGGCATGATCACCACCGAGACAAGCCCGCCGCAGCACATACTATCACGAGGGCAGCCCATCATCGTCAGGCCCTGGCTCGAGCTCGTCACATCATAGCCAGTACTCTTTTGAGGGGCTATTTAGTCTCATTGACCGCTTTCAGACTCACACTTCTGCTTCATTTGACAGGTAACCAGGACAGATCGCTGCATCTAACACACAGCATGCCGCACAGTACGCAGAGATGGGGCGGTATATTCATCAGCTAGGTGAGCGCATGGATTGTCATTGGGAACCTTTGACCCGGAAGTTTCGGGAAACTGACGATCAGCAACGATGGTAGGTCTGGTCATGGGCATTGGCATGGGTGGTAGTATTTGGTGACATTATTATTATCATGGTTGTTTGTGACAATTTTATTTTGTTTTGTTTGTTTGTTGTTTGATATGGCCGGCTATACCGAGCCATCTGACTTGACACTTATTTGGCTCGTGTGGGGAGGGGTATGGATGATTCCACACCCAATTTTCAGTATTATTATGCTTTGGATGTTTTTTGATTGTTTGCAGTTTTTATTATTTAGGTACACTACAGGAAAACAGACGAAAAACAGGGGACGCTTTTTCGAAATTTCGTTAGCCCGTAAGAAAGTTCCTTTCCATTTACCTGCCATACGTCAATTTGAATCTTTTTATAAACCTTTTTATGAATCTTTTCACATTAAGAACATTGTGAGATTCAAGTGTGGGAGGAGAATTACTTGACCAATTGCTTGCTCAATTAATTATATAATTAACTATTTTGTAGCAAACAAAGACTATTTTTTGAGACAAAACCTAAAGAAAAACCAATAATTATTTTTGCAAATAACCAACTAATAATCTACTATAACCAAAATTGTGAAAAGTAAAAAGAAGTTTTGTAATAGTGAGAAGAAATTTATGCCAAAGATGGCATTTAAGCCCAATCCCTCCGTTATTGTGAGATAAAACTCATGCCATATAAATATTTTTTCGGAAGCATTGAGTGAGTCATGTTTCGTGTGATTTAGAATTTGTCTCATGTATTCATTTCAAGACAGCACAAAGCGTTGTATAAGAAAGAATGTAATATTATCAAAATTCCCTCAAACCATTCTCCAGATTACAACACAAAACCCAAAAACCTTACCACTATATCCCTCTCATCGGTAAAACATAACATTGGTCTTTTACCGGCAGACCTTATAGAAATGGAAATGCATTCTTTCAATTTCAATTTCCTTTGCTGCATGCATTTCACAAAACCTAGGTTGCCTCCAGAACTTAGGGAGAGAATAATTCTCTTTAGCAATAAGTTGAGGAAAAAGTGGTGCCAAGACAAACAAATGCCACAACTTTGTGGAGTTTCAAAAGCGCAATGAAAAGAAGAGAAAAAGATATGAATGACGCTTAGATGCGGAAACTAGTCCCACGAAGAAAGATTTAGAAAAAGTCAAACTAAGTCTCAATATCAATATACAGAACTAATGAGGGTGGGGGTTATTAGGCTCAAAGTCGAACGCTCCATTAGAGTTAGGAGTTATGTTCAGAATAAGATTAAGGAAGAACTGATTCACATCCTCGACAAAACTGATTTTGTTGATATGACCATAAAAAAGTCACTAGGTTAATAAAAAAAATCAGTAATCGGGAGAAAATGAGCTAACCATTGAAGACATTTTGAGACTCACGTTAATCAGCAGAAGTTGTATTTAACATTCTCACCATAATTAATCATAACCCTTGAACCAATACAAAACACCAAATCACTACTCTCACAAAACCAGCCCCTATTACCTTCCGATTTATGCAACCCTTCATAAAGGGGGAGATTTGAACTCGTTACAAGATTATTTATAACATGTCACATTTTGGCGAAGAGAGTTCACATTCATACGTCACAGGTATGATCAAATATAAAGCAGAGTGTGAGTGAACATTGTGAGAACGTGACGTTTTGCATAAACGGAAGCTCATAAAACAAATCACCTTTTTATACATCACTACATCTAATCATATGATTTGAGGTTGGTTATTTTGTTTCCATTTTCTTGGAACTCTGTTGTGGATGCTTAATCTATGGTCCTAACCTTCTATTTTTAAAGAATATCTATAAGTAGCTTGCTTGAGGACAAGCAAGATTCAAGTGTGACGATGTTTGATGTATATAAAATATACATCTTTTTATATTGTATAATATAGTTCAAATAAGTACTTAACATGTTAAAATGTATTTTCAGGAATATCCAAGCCTCAAACAAAGAAACGAATGAAAAGCCAAAGAAAAATCAATAAAAACCTGAGAAAACGGCAAAACACACCCCCATGCTTCATGGAACACGCCCCCATGCTTTCATGTGCAAGAAACAACAAAAATCTGCAAGAAAAGACAAAATACTTGACAACTGGACACGGGGCCGTGCTTCAGAGAAAATGGGGTCGTGGTCACCTTTCAGAAAAGACAAAAGATTATATAACAGACACCCAAAAACACGGGGCCGTGACTCATGAAGCAACCCCTGTGGTGAGTCAGCTTGTACGATTTGACAGAGCATTAAATGCGAGTGGACACCTGGACACGGGGCGTGCCTCATGGAACACAAGGTCATTCCAGGGCTCCCATTCAGCCTATAAATAGAGTTGCATGTTGCATTCACTTGGTGTGCTTGAAGAGAGTTCTATACGGGTTACACTTATAAAAACACCCACTTTACATTCATATTGAAGGTCTTGTGGAGAGTTTGAAGGCTTGGAAGTTATCATCATCATCATCCATCACCATTGAAGAAAGAAGATTCATCCATATTTGGTTAGATTGTTCTAGTTTAATCATATGTTTGCTATCTTTATCTCTTTTGATGTTCATAACCATGCTCATTATGAGCTAAAACTCCACCTACCATCTAATTTCTATGAAGAAGCTATGTTTTACTCGATGATTATATTTAATATATGCGGATTAACAATCATTCATGATTCACTCAGGTTCTTGGGGACTAAAAATGGTCAAAAGAGTATCTTGATAACTTATCTAAGATAAAACATGATCGTTATATTGTACTTAGAAATGATGAGATATAAGCTATGATCTATTTTTCTAGTTTTGGTAATCTTGAAATAACATCGTTAACACGATTTTTTAGGTTATCATACTAGTTAAAGAAATCATATGTTAAATGAATGTGTAATGATAACCTACTTAATAAACCAAAAGGAGATCGTGTGACTAAACTATAACCACCCGAAGTTGTTAGAATTGGTATTTGAGAAATCGAAGTCAATCCTAATATTTATACTTTACTAAAACTACTTGCTTACTTAAATTGACATTCTCGTGGTAGACATGAAGTTATGTTTTGCTATTTTCTTTTATGTCATAGGGTATGTTCACTTAGAAATGATTGACTATTCTATCATACATTATTAAAGCAAGTTTATAATCATCAAAGAAAAATGAAGTGGATTCTTAATCTTAGATGGTAACATTCATATAATTGATTTACTCATTTAGAATTTCTCTTCTTGTTCACCTATATATATATATATATATATATATATATATATATATATATATATATATATATATATATATTAATCTAAAAAGATTAAAAATCACCCCAAAATGGTTATCTTCTCTGATTAAATTAAAATGAAGATTTATTATTAGAATTATTTGTGTCCACGAATCGATATTTGATTGTTACCAATACTATTCTACATATACGATAGGTACACTTGCCTATTTTGTGTGTGGTTAGTCTTAGTAGAAATCATATTTAAAAATTTAATACACGATCTTGTGCGAAAACTAAATCCATCAACTTTAACGACCGCAACCACAACATCAAGTTTCTGGCACCGTTGACGGGGACACGGTACATATCTAAGTACGATCCAAGTTTTAGTTTAATCATTGTTTATAACTGTATAAATTTTTAATTTTAATTTTCTTTTTTCGATTAAATATTAGTTTTTTCTTATTCAAGGCTAGCCTTTCCTATAGTTTTTATTTAAATTCTTCAGATTTGATTTAATCCCATGTATGTCCTATACATTCGGACCTGAGCTTGTTTCTCCATTTTCTGAACCCAAACGACTTTTTCGCCGAAGAATTCAAAAACGGGTAACTTAAGTCACTCAAACAATCAAAGATGAATCATTAGACGCCATGACATCGGAAGAAAATCAAGCCTAAGAAATGATGATTGCACCAAACAATGAACCAAACATGAGCCAATATGCCAAGCCGACCCTCAAAGGCTATGCAAAATGAAGTGACTCCACCCGAAATCACCAAAAATTTAAAAATCAAAACAAGCAACATTCATATGGCCGAAAATTTAGTTCAATTTCATGGTCTCCTCGATGAAGACCCTCTTTATCATATATCTCGATTCTTACGAATCTGCGGAACCTTTAAAATTCAAAACTATTTAGAAGATTAGATCAGACTCAAACTTTTTCACTTCTCTCTAAAGGGACAAGCCTTAGAATGGATAGGATCTCTTCCTTCTGGTTCCATCACCAACTGGAACCAGATGGTTGAACAGTTTTTCCTCAAATACCTTCCGTCTGATAAAACTACAAAATATCGAGCCAGCATTTCCGGATTCTGGACCAATGATGATGAGTTGTTACACGCAGCATGGGAGAGATACATAAGTCTTCTGATAAGATGCCTACATCATGGACTGAGCGTATGGTTACATGTACAAACTTTCTTTGAAACGCAATCCAGTCAAAATAAACAGGCCATCGACCAAGTCATCGGTGAAGACCTATGATCTAAATCACATAACGAAACATTAGAAATCATGGAGAAGGTAGAAAAGAAGAGTTTCGCTTATAACCCACCAAGATCTAGGCTAGCACATAAAGGAATGCACCATGTCGATTCCAACACTCTTGTCACCACACAGCTTGAAGCACTTTCCAAAAAATTCGAGCAACTTCAAGCCAAACTATCAAAAACAAAAATCAACCGTGACACCCGTGGAGGAACACATAAGACAAGTGACTGCAAACAAGTACTTATGGCCATGAAAGAAGTTGACTTCATTTCTCGTCAAAACAACGAATTCAGTAACAACTACAATCCAGGATGGAGAAACCACCCGGATTTCCGTTGGAAGGACGGCGGTAACACTCAAACCCTACCCGTATTCGAAAAGAGGTCGATGAATCAATCCTTCCAAACTAAACCTAAAATTTCAAGAACAAAGTTCTAGTAGCCATCAAAATCCGAGCTACTCAAGAACTGAAGAAATGCTAACCCAAATCATGACCAAGACAAATGAGGCTGAAAAGAAGGCCGACTTAAGAGCTGTTGACATCAGCGGAGTATTGTTAAAGCATGAAGGCGAATTAAAAAAGCCAACAAGCATCATTGCAAAATCAAGAAACACAAATCGTATAAATTGCCCGATAGTTGTTTGAAAGACCACCTAACGCTCTTCCAAGCAACAAAATAACAAACCCAAATGCAACAACAAACTTTGTTGCGTTTAGAAGTGGCACACCCACTGTTGCCTCACCAACTTCAGAACCACTTATGGAGAAGGATGTCCCTGATAAGACGTAGCAAAGACTGATCCCAGTAGGCACCCTACAACCTAAGGAACCAGTTCGAACTTATGTTCCACCAATTCGATATCATGGACGGCTGAAATAGGAGAGATTGGAAGCTCGGTACGGGAAGTTTTTAGAAATCTTCAAACAACTCAACATCAGCATCCGTTTGGTCGAAGCCATTGATTAAATGCCGAAATATTCAAAGTTTCTTAAAGAAGTTATAACCAACAAAAGGAAGCTGGATGTTCTATCGTATGTCACCTTGAGTGAAGAATGCTCAGTCGTCCTCCAAACAAGCTGCCACCAAATGATCAATCCAGGGAGCTTTACAATCCCTTGTCTCATAGGAAATTTATCTGTTAGCAATGCCCTGGCCAACCTAGGAGCTAGAATTAATTTAATTCCTTATGAGGTTTTTTGCAAAATAGGGATAGGAGAACCAAAGCCCACCTGCATGAGCATTCAGTTAACTGAACGATCCGTTAAAATCCTCAGGGCATTGTTGAAAACATGCTTGTCAAAATTGACAAAATTATTTTCCTAGTAGATTTTGTAATTCTAGACATGGAGGAAGACAAATGTGTACCTCTGCTTTTAGGAAGACCCTTTTTAGCCACTGCAAAGGCTATTACTGATGTTTTCACCGGCCATCACGTTTGATATAGGAAAATCTATGTAAAATCCGCAACATCACGATGACACGTTATACTGTGCCGACATCATCGATTCTATTGTGAGTTTCTATGTGCGAGATTCTTCCATCGGTAACAAACTAGAAACAAAAATCTTAACCGAATGTGTTACCAAAACCGTTTTAGAAAACGAAAATCTTGATGCCAACAACAATCAAGAAGCATTGGAAGTAGTATGTGAAATCACCAAGTGTAATGAAAAAGCAAAACCATAAATCGAAGAACCGCCAGCCTTGGAGTTAAAAGAACTCCCGAACCATCTTAAATATGTCTCTCTAGAAAAAGACTCTAAACTCCTAGTGATTATTTCATCTCACCATTCTAAAGAAGAGAAAGACGATCTCCTTATGGTTTTAAAAAGCCATAAGAAGGCTATCGCATGGAAGATCATGGATATCAAAGGCATCAGTCCTTCCTTTTGCACTCATAAAATCCTCATGGAGGAAGAGTACAACCCGTGGTCCAACATAAAAGACGTCTTAATCCCAACATGCAAGATATGGTGAAGAAAGAAGAAATCAAACTCCTTGATGCTGGCCTAATCTACCCAATCTCATAGTCACCTTAGGTTAGTCCAGTTCAAGTAGTACCCAAGAAGGGAGGAATGACAGTAGTAATAAACGAGAAGGACGAGCTAATACCAAAGAGGACCATCACAGGCTGGCGAGTTTGCATTAACTACCGGAAGCTTAATGACGTCTCAAGAAAAGATCATTTTCCACTTTCTTTTATCGATCAAATGCTTGAACTGATTTATGGAAAAATGTTCTAACATTTTCTTGATGGATTCTTCAGATACTTTTAGATTCCAATTGCTCTTGAAGATCAAGAGAAGCCAGCTTTACATGTCCGTATGTCACCTTTGCCTACCGAAGAATGCCGTTTGGACTATGTAATGCTCCAACCACCTTCCAACATTGCATGGCGGCCATCTTTCATGTAATGATCGAACACTCTATGTAAGTTTTCTTGGAAGACTTCTCAGTCTTTGGAGAATCCTTCGATCATTGTCTAAGAAACCTAGACAGAATATTAACTAGGTGTGAGGAAGTGAACTTAGTACTCAACTGGTAAAAAATGTCACTTTATGGTCAAAGAAGGCATTGTTCTCGGTCATAAGATATCCCAAGCAGGACTAAAAGTTGATAGAGCAAAAACTGAAACCATATCCAAACTTCTGCCACCAACTTCAGTCAAAGCCATTAGAAGTTTTCTTGGTCACGCACTTTGCTTCATAAAAGACTTTTCCAAAATTGCTAGACCTATGACCAAACTTCTAGAGAAAAATGCACCATTCGTCTTCTTTGAAAAATTTGTTGAATCATTCAACATATTAAAAGACAAACTTGTCAATGCACCAATTATGACTACACCCGATTGGACCCTTCCATTCGAAATCATGTGAGATGCAAGTGACTTTGCAGTTGGAGCCGTACTTGGACAACGCAAAGAAAAGCACTTTCACCCAATTTACTATGCTAGTAAAACTCTTAATGATGCACAAGAAAATTACACCACAACAAAAAAAGAATTATTAGCCATAGTGTTTGCCTTTGAAAAATTTAGATCCTACTTAGTTCTCTCCGAAACCATCGTTTACACCGACCATGCCGCCATAGGATACCTCTTCAACAAGAAAGATGCAAAACCCAGACTTATCCGATGGATTCTACTACTCCAAGAATTCGACATAGAAGTCAAGGACAAAAAGGGAGCTGAGAATGTAACCGCAGACCATCTTTCATGCTTAGAATGCCCAGCTTCAGAAGAACACCATAAGAAAATTATTGATGATAATTTCCCACATGAAGTTCTCATGCATATCCAAGAATTCATGAAAGAGGAGGATGAAAGTCATTGGTTTGCCTACATCGCAAACTATCTAGCCTGTGAAATCCTAAGAAAAGGGCTAACTCATCAACGACGGAAGAAACTCTTCTCCGACCATAAGTTTTACTTCATGGAAGGCCCTTACGTGTTTAGGATAGGAGGCTATCAGGTTGTTCGTAGGTGGGTGTCAGGAAAGGAAGCCTTAGATATTCTCAAACACTGCCATGAAGGACCAACTGGTGGACACCACAGTACCGCCACCACGGTCAGGAAAGTGTTTGATGCAGGATGCTTCTGAACTACCATATATAAAGACACACATGATTTGATCCAAACATGCAATACTTGTCAAAGAGCCGAATACATCTTAGCCAATAATGAGATGGCTCAAAAAGGCATTCAAATTTGTGAGGTCTTTGATTTATGGGTAATAGCTTTCATGGGCCTATTTCCTAACTCATTCAGAAATAAATACATCCTGGTAGAACTCGACTACGTGTTTAATTGGGTTGAAGCACTTGTTATTCCCACTAACGATGCTCGGGTTGTTTTACGATTTCTAAGAAAGTTATTATCACGATTCGGTACTTTAAAATCCTCAATCAGTGAACTTTGATCTAATGTCCGACGGTAAAAATCGGAAAGATTAGATTCAAAAGCTAGTAGAACAAAGAGCACTAGCCTTAGAAAATTGCTGGTTCTACAAAGAAAAGACTAAACTTTTGCACAACGCCCATTTAAAAGGAAACAAAAAGTTTCAAGTTGGCGATCGTGTACTGTTATATAACACACGTTTACGTCTTTTCCCAGGAAAGTTGAAATCTAGTTGTACAAGTCCATACATAGTTGGAACAATTTTTGACTATGGGACAGTTGAGATTTCAAATTCTGATGGCCACAAGTTCAAATTTAATGGACATCGATTAAAACCATACATCGATGGACCATTCGATGACGTTTCGGAGGTAGTGATTGTCCACTAGAACAGATAAACATTGTGGATGTAGGATCTGGCCAAGACTCTCATTAAACAGGACTTGTATATACGTTCCTTTGTTTAAATCTCAGTCACTCTTACTCGTAACAGAATTTTCAGGCTGAAGCACGGGGCCGTGTTCCCTGAAACTTGGGGTCGTGTTTGGCAACTGTTTGGCTATAAATTTCATTTCTTGCAAATGCATTTCTTGCACCAAACCAAACACTACTCCTCACTCCTGAGATTCCAAAATTCCTACTTAGATGAGCAATGAAATTCCCGTTCCTCGCAAACCGAGAAACGAAACCCGACAACCTTCCAAAACCGATTTACTACTCAAACTTTAAGAGCTCATTAAGGAACTCACCGAAATGAATCTCCTCGCAGAGATGCGTCTCATTCAACTCACCGAGTCGGTGGAAAGTATAAAGATTGAACTACGGGTCATCAAAAAACAACTGCATTTTCAAGTAATCTGCCTCACCTACTTTCCTCCACCCGGGCCTTTCGATGGAGTAGACCCATTCAGTGGAATCTAGAGTAGTTTAAACTAGGTCAAAATTGGTCAAAATAGTCAAATATGTCAAAATCCCAAAAACATGGGGCCGTGTTTTTTGAAACACGAGGGCGTGGTTTTCCTTTTGTTCCATATTTTAAGTTTAAACTTTGTGATTATTTACCTAATCTTGTTTAAATTCTAGTTGGCTGAATATGGAGACGATGCTCACGCTTTCCTCATCTTCCGAGAGGGCACGAGACGAGATGACACCGCCCGTTAAACGATGGGATATCTAGAAAACCGAGAGCCCAAACCAAACTTTTACGCGTCTACTAAAACGCTGCAACAAGTGAACCAATTGGGAAGGTATCAAAGGCTTGCACAAGGGCAATCGGCACGTGTTTTTGGCCATAGAGGAAACTCTGTGACATAACGGACCAAAGAGTTCTTGGCTTCATTCTCAATTAAAACGAAGAATTTGGATATGTGGGACAACACTTCTATCCAGTTTCGAATTAGGGGAGAATGGTATACCACTTCAATAACACAGTTGGGGATTGACATGGGAATCTACACGGTCGAGGAAACCGACACTGCTTTATGGTTTGAAGCAGGGGCAACTTTTTCAGAAACGGGTGAACCAGGGAACACCCAACTAGAGGCATGGGAATAATTAGGCTACGGGGATGAACAATATTTACCAAGCAGCACCAAAAGCACCGCACTACGCGACCCATTGATGTGTTACATTCACCGCTTGTTGAGCCACACAGTCACACAACGTGGACAAAGCGAGGGGGTCATGGGTTTCAGGGATATATATGGGCCTTATAATTTATCAAGAACAAGGTACCATGCAACATTGCTTACCTAATCTGTCAGCTATTCAAAACAAATGGGAGCGCAAAAAGGTCCACCACCCCGATCTTCGGTGGTGCTTAGATACATAAGCTCTACAAAGCCTATGGTGCCAATAGAGAAGGAACAAGAAGACCGAAACCAGTACCACTCGACCTGGGCCTCTGTATGAGTATACAAATTGTCCAACAGATCTATCGAAACCCAATACAGTGGCGAATCCAGGATGCCTACAACCAGATTTGGGATCCTGAGGACCCATCAGAGATGACCATTCAAGAGGTACTCGAAAGGAGGACATGATCACCACCGCGATAGGTCCGCCACCACATATACTCTCAGCAGGGCAGCCCATCATTGTCAGCCGTTGGCCCCAGCTCGTCAAAATCATAGACAATACTCTTTTGAGGGGCTATATGGGCTCATTGACCACTTTCAGACTCACACTTCCACTTCATTTGACATGTTACCAGGACAGATCGCTGCATGTAACGCACAGCGTGCCTTGAGTATGTGAAGACGAGGTGGGAGATTCATTAGCTAGATGAACTCATGGATCGTCATTGGGGACCCTTAGACTCGGAACATCTAGGCAACTGACGAGCTGCGGCGATGATAGGTCTGGGCATGGGCATGGGCATGGGCATAGGTGGTAGTATTTGATGACATTATTAATATCATGGTTGTTTAAGATAATTTTACTTTGTTTTGTTTGTTTGTTGTTTGATATGGCAGGCTATACCAAGCCATCGGACTTGACACTTATTTGGCCCATGTGGGGCGGGGTATGGATGATTCGACACCCAATTTTCAGTATTATTATGCTTTGGATGTGTTTTTGGTTGTGGGCAGTTTTTATTATTTAGGTACACTACTAGAAAACAGTCAAAAAATAAGGGACGCTCTGTCGAAATTTCATTAGCCCGTAAGAAAGTTCCTTTCCATTTACCTTCCATACTTCAATTTGAATCTATGTATAAACCTTTTTATAAATCTTTTCACATTGAGAACATTGTGAGATTCAAGTGTGGGGAGGAGAATTACTTAACCAATTTCTTTCTCAACTAATTATATAATTCTCTAATAACAAAATTTTTGTAGCAAACAAAGACTATTTTTTGTTACAAAACCAAAAGAAAATCCAAGAATTTTTTTTACAAATAACCAACTAAAAATCTACTATAACCAAAAGAGTGAAAAAGTAAAAAGAAGTTTTGTAATAATGAGAAGAAATTTTTGCAAAATATGGCGTTTATACCCAATCCCCCCGTTACTGTGAGATAAAACTCAGGCTATATAAATACTTTTTTCGGAAGCATGGATGAGTCATATGTTTCGTGTGATTTAGAACTTATCTCAAGTATTCATTTCAAGACCGCACGAAGCGTTGAATAAATAGAAGGTAATATTATCACAATTCCCTCAAACCATTCTCCAGATTCCAACAAAAAACCCAAAAACCTTACCACTTTATCCCTCTCATCGGTAAAATACAACACTAGTCTTTTACCGGCAGACCTTTAAGAACTGGAAATGCATTCTTTCGATTTCAATTTCCTTTGCTGCATACATTTCGCAAAACCTTGGTTGCTCCCAGAACTTAAGAAGAGAATTTTTCTCTTTTGCAATGAGGTGATTTACCGGCAGACCTTAAAGAACTGGAAATGCATTCTTTCGATTTCAATTTCCTTTGCTGCATACATTTCGCAAATCCTTGGTTTCTCCCAGAACTTAAGAAGAGAATTTTTCTCTTTAGCAATGAGGTGAGGAAAAAGTGGCGCCCCGACGAAAAAAGGCCACCATTTTGTGGAGTTTTGAAAAGCGCAATGAAAAGAAGAGAAAAAAGATACGAACGATGCTTAGGATGCGAAAACTAGTCCCACGAAGGAAAATGTAGAAAAAGTAAAACTTAGTTTCAATATAAATATACCGAACTAATGAGGGTGGGCGCTATGAGGCTTTAAGCCGAACGATCCATTAGAGTTGGGATTTAAGTTTAGATCATGATTGAGGAAGAACTTATTCACATCCTCAACAAAACTGGTTTTGACAATCTGACCTTAAAAGAGTCACTAGGTTCGTAAAAAAAAATCATCAATCAAGAGAAAATGAGCTAACCATTGAAGACATTTTGAGACTCCCAATAATCAGCAGAAGTTGTATTTACCATCCTCACCATCATTAACCTTAACCCTTAAACCTCTAAAAAACACCAAATCCCTACTCTCACAAAACCAACCCCTATTACCATCCGGTTTATGCCACCCTTCATAAAGGGGGGATTTGAACTCGTTACAAGCTTATTTATGATAGGTCACATTTTGGCGAAGAGAGTTCACATACATACGTCACAGGTATGATCAAATATAAAGCAGAGTGTGAATAAACATTGTGAGAACGTGACATTTTGCATAAACGGAATCTAATAAAAACAAATCACCTATTTATACATCACTACATATAATCTTATGATTTAAGGTTGGTTATTTTGTTCTCATTTTCTTGGATTCTTTTGGGAATGCTTAAGCTATGGTCCTAACTTTCTATTTTTAGAGAATATTTATAAGTATATTGCTTGAGGATAAGCAAGTTTCAAGTGTGGGAATGCTTGATGTATATAAAAATATATATCTTTTTAGCATCAAATAATCTCAAAAACTGCAACTTTTGTCGTATAATATATTTAAAATAACTAATCATGTTAAAATGTATTTTTAGGAATATCCAAGCCTCAAACGAAAAAATGAATGAATAGCCAAAGAGAAATCAAAGAAAACCCAAGAAAACGGCAAAACACACCCCCATGCTTTATGGAACACGACCCCATGCTTTCTAGTGCAAGAAAAGACAAAAATCTGCAAGAAAAGACTAAATACTGGACAGCTGGACACAAGGCCGTGATTCTGAGAACATGGGGTCGTGATCACCTTTCAGAAAGGAAAAAAGATTATATAACAGACACCCAAAAACACGCGGTCGTGCCTCATAAAGCACGCCCCCGTGGTGAGCCAGCATGTACGATCTGACAGGGCATTAAATTTGAGTGGACACCTGGACAAGGGGGCGTGCCTCATGGAACAAGGGGTCGTTCCTGGGCTCCCAGATAGCTAATAAATAGAGGATCATGTTGCATTCACTTGGTGTGCTTGAAGAGAGTTCTATACCGGTTTCACTTTTAAAAACATCCACTTTACACTCATATTGAAGGTCTTGTGGAGAGTTTGAAGACTTGGAAGTTATCGTTATCATCATCCAACATCATCATCATCCATCACCATTAAATATGGAAGATTCATCCATATTTGGTTAGATTGTTCTAGTTTAATCATGTGTTTGTTATCTTCATCTCTTTTGATATTCATAATCATGCTCATTATGAGCTAAAACTCCATTTACTATCTAATTTATGTGAAGAAGCTTTGTTTTACTTTATGATTATATTAAATATGTGATTTAGTTTTAGTAAAGTACATGTTTATTTTGTGATTATCCTTTGATGAAAAATGTTCTATCACTTTAACTCAACAAATCAAGGTTGATGATTAACAATCATTCATGATTTACTCATGTTCTTGGAGACTAGAAATGGTAATAAGAATATCTTGATAACTTATATAAGTTAAAACATGTCCTTATATTGTACTTAGAAATGATGAGATTTAAGCTATGATATATTTCTCTAGTTTTGGTAATTCTGAAATAACATTGTTAACACGATTGCTTAGGTTATCATACTAGTTAAAGAAATAATATGTTAAAGGAATGTGTAATTATAACCTACTTAAATCAACCAAGGGGAGGTTGCGTGACTAAACTATAACCACCCGAAGTTGTTAGAATTGGTGTTTAAGAAATTGACGTCAATCCTAATTTTATACTTTACTAAAACTACTTGCTTACTTTAATTGACATTCTCGTGGTAGACATGAAGTTATGCGTGCTACTTTTTTATATGTCATAGGGTATGTTTACTTAGAATTGAGGGACTATTCTATCATACATTATTAAAGCAAGTTTATCACATATACATTATAATAATCAAGGAAGTGGCTGCGGTGGCGATTGGTGGTGGGTGATGGTTGTGGTGGTGGTGAGGTCGAAATGGGTGGCAGTGGTGGAAGGGTGGTGGAGGTGATTTCGTCTGAAAGAGGGATGCAATGAAAAAAAAACAAGAAGGATGGATGGAATGAATTTGATGTGTTTAAAGGGAAATGGAATAGACATGGTAATGGGTGATTGCATTCCATTGACCAACCAAACACTTTGTTTTTTCATTTACTAGCAATGGTCTATTCCATTCCGCCTCTAATTCCTGCAAATCAAACGCAACCTAAGAGTGTGTTCATTTTGCTGGAATGGAATGCGGATGAATTGGAATTGATTCCCATTCCTTAAGGTGTTTGTTTCATCAAAATTTGCATCTTAATTCCATTTTCATGTGTTCGGTTGCCATGGAATTGGAATTGGAAGTCAATTCCTTCAAATTCCTTTATATAAAGGGAACCCAAACACTTACGTGGAGGAATTCAAGTAAATTCGTTGGAATCTTCCATCTGTCGAGTGACAAGGTCGCGTTCGGGTGTATTCACATTCGGGTCAAAGCTCTGGGTCGTAGCTCTTTTAGGTATGCACTCCAGGTCAATCCAAATTCAGTTCGATGCTTTCGCTTTGGTTAAACACTCTAGGTCACTTTAAGTTCAGTTCAACGCTCGACACTTAGTTCGATTTGATATTCCAGGTCCGTTCGGCTCACCGCTCCGGGTAAGTTCGGATTGACATTCCTGGTCAGTTCGCGTTCGGTTCGACCTTTAGGGTCAGTCCACTTCGGTTCAACGCTCCAGGTTAGTTCACCTTTGTTCGACACTCCATGTATATTCACGTTTGGATCAACGCTTCGTGTAAAGCATGTTTAGTTCGAAACTGCGGGTTAGTTCGCATTTGGTTCGATTGTCGACACAAATGTGACCCGTATTGCTGGCGCGAACACGGCCCAAACGCGTTACCGACCTTCGACTTGAACGCGTTCCAGATAACAAATCGAAACACAACCCGAAATGTTAAACTGAATGTGATTCGAATCTTCGACTAGAACGCGACCGGACCATTGACCTGGAACGTCGGCAAAAACGCGACACTAAACGTGGCCCTAGAATATCGACCTCGATTTAAACGTAGACCTGGACCGCCACACGAAACGTACACCTGGACCGGTTACTTGATCGGTAGACTCGAAGCGACCGAAATGTTGACCCATCATGTCACACCCCCACCTACGGCGAAAATACCGAGGAGTCAATTGGTTACTCGCAACTCAAAAGGTATAATCATACAATTTAGATATGACAGTATCTAATTTATTAATATAATTTAAAATTTCAATGAAGTACATCATGTTTAAACAAATTACATAAAAATTCTAAATAAACCAAGCATCTCAAATACTAAAATCAAACCAAAGTATAACTTGCAATATGCGTAAAAATAGATATCTTATGTCAACAATATGTTGAGTGAGAAAAAAATCACCAGTTTTGGACACTAAATACAATATAAGATAAAAACTTTAAACCAATATTGCGAGTATCAACATTTAAATGAAAGCAAGTAATTGGTGTTGTTTGGCCATTGCCTAGCGAATTTGGCTTTGGCTACTAACAAGACATGCTAGAATCAATGATGGGTCTCTCCGAAAGCTAGAATTAAACAGATAAGCAAGTAAGCAATTAGCAAATAAACAATTAATTAATCAACAAAACAATATTCTTGTTGCTAATATGGATAAAATGTAGTATTAAAAATAAGAATAGATACGCATAAAGTCCCCCAAAAGCATTTGAAAACGGTAAAATAGGGGAATGATTACTCACCTAGATGATTAAGCGAGTAAACCGTGAGATAAAATAAACTAGTGAAACTAGTGTGCCAAGTGATATGACTCAAACAGATCAAAGACTTATACAAATGAAAATAGAGTTAAAATTGAGAATATAGACGCTCGAATCAATCCAAACGGATGTATAGAACTCCGGTTATGATATTTTTAATAAATAAGTGAGCTGGTACTGACCGGAATCCGAACAGCGAGTCGGGAGTCGGGTTTTGGTCAGTAAACTCAAAATCTTAAAATCAACAAAAAATTCTTCAGGTAGAAAGCTAATGTTGACCAGAAGATAGAGAAATCGAATAGTAAATATTTTGACTATTATGCCCTAAAACTGGCCATGATCAAATTGACCAACGAGACTCTCTCAATACCATAAATTGATTGAGTGCTTTTGTTGTTTTAATGAAAAAAATGAAATCACAGAAGACAACTTACATGGGAAAAGAATGGAATAATGAGAAAAACACGAGTAAAAAGGTCTTAAAGCAACAAAGTCAACTTGAAATGCTTGAAGAACTTGGAAGTATCAATGAGGGAGGCCAAGATGACGAAATTTAGGGATGGTGGCTTAGTTTTGCAGTTGGAATTAATGTTTAGAGTATAGTTGGTTTAAATATTAAAGACTTAAAATCGTTTATTAGGCAATTAACTCGTTTACGAAATATAATATTCATTTAATGACAAAATAAACTTATTTAAAACATAGAATTGGTTTTTATATAATAAGGAATGAATATGGACATGTTATTATATCATATGGCCTATCATGGGGCTTAAGTTTCGTTAATTAGGTCGGTTAAGGGAAGATTTCGCATTAACAAACGAATAAATGAGTAAAACCAAATCTGCTGCAGGTACTTCCCCGCGCTACGCGAACACAAAATCAGATTCTCCCCGCACTACGTGGCATAGATGCTTTTTCAACATAGTTTCAAGTTTGGTCCCTAAAGTTAATAAAATACCATTTTTAGTCTTTTTAAGCGATTTTAAATGTTTTTAAGGGTTGTTTGACGAGTTTAAAAGCTATGAAAATATAATATAAGTTAAGCCAAGTTAAATACCAATAAATAATTTTTTTATAATACGAAATATCCGAATTATATTCCTAAATCGAGTAAATGAATACGAATACAAATATGAAAAATCTGAATTGTTACTATCTCCCAACTTTTGGGAATTGCATCCTGAAATTGGAGAAAATTAAAACTAAAATAGTATATTAATTATAAGGAAAAAATTTTAAAATAACATTTAATATTTAACATAAAATGGAACGTCAAGTAATCAGAGAAACACTTCAAATAAAAATTCTATAAGGGCACTTATATATAGGATGTACAAGCGGCGTATCCACCATTTCCTTATCATCTTTGTATCTGTATCGTTACCCAAAACTATTTTTTGTTCTAGACTATGACACACAACTATACGCATTTTGATTTACATGAGAGGACTTGGATAGTTACGTATGCATACATAATTACTTAAATCGTCGGATGGTCCACATAATTCGTCTCATTATATGGATTATAAAAACGTTTTAAGGAAATAACTTGGTGAGAAAGTAGAAGTTTTAATTATACTTAAACGTAAATTTAGGAGATCATAAATGTATGAAATATTTAAAATAATGAGATGAACTTTCGAGTTTGATTAACGAAAACATTGATCTACACACGCACACACACATAGATATATATATAATAACTTTTGATAAGAATGCATAAATCTTATAATTGAAAGGAAATGATATCTTAGATGTTGTGAGTAAAATTTTTAAATGAGTTTATGAGAAAATTGATCACGATGAACAAAGATATGAATATAAGATAACCAACGAAATTTTGTGCACTTAACAAATAAAAATAACAAACAAGAATTTTATAAATGTACAAAAATATACAACAAGAATTAAGTGAATGACTAAATTAATAGTTTGAATTAACAACAAACCTTACAATAGGTAACAACATGTAAAATCTTTGGATATCAAGCGTTAGAAATGAAATTCTTCAGACAAAGAGTATAGACTTGAACAAGGTTACGAAAATTTTGATGAATCGAGTTTGATTAGATGAGGAACTTATGAAATTTAAAGAAAAATTGATATAAAATTGTAGCATTGCAATTGTAAATTTGAAATGAGATAAATCCAAAATAAATGGTAAACAATAATTGAAACATTAATGGAAATGCAGAAACATACGTATTTGAACAAATTGTTAAGAGGTTAAACTTGGGAAGAGGATATCCTCGTATCACCAATATAGTCCTATTTCCAATAAATCTTTAAAAATATATATAATATAAAGTGGGTCATTGGAATATCCACGAATTATTAGAAATCTTCCTATTTTTACAAAATCGTTACAACCAATATGAAATAAGTAAATTAAATAATTCATAGTTTCTAATGAAGTTTAAATAAATAACGAATATTAAATTGATAATGAAAATGAAAGTGGGTTGTGTAATAATATAATAAAATAAAATAAAACGTTGAGTTATAAATGCATGAATCACCATGTCTATTCCAACAACTAATGAAGTCATCACCAAAACATTCAAAAATCTTAAGATGTATCAAAACTCGAAGTAAGGAGTTGACATATCCACGAACTACCATGTAATTTCAACCAAATAATGAAAATTAATAAAAATGAAAATAGATCTTTGAGATACCCATGAACCACCGTTGGTTTTCAACAATAATCGTGAAAATGTCAATAAATGAAATGGGTGATTGAATTATCCACGGATCACCATGGGAATTCAATTAAGAATGAAAATTTAATTTAATAATTAAAATTAAATTAAGAAATGAAAGTTTTAATTTAATTGGGGAAATTAAATTTATATGATGGAAAATTCAATTTTAACCATAAAATTTCAATGATCGAATTTCAACAATAAAAGTTTATAAAATGGAAGATAAGTTGTGAAACACGAGAAGTAATGTAAGATTAGCCAAAACATAAAGTACTAAAATGTAAAAAATTAAAAGTTGAGGGTGAAAATTGAAACGGGTTTGACATTTTGAGGACATAACAAAATGATAACTGTGTCTAAGTAACTGGAGGCTTGTGTTAGAACATTAGAATTAAAATATTTTGATTAATTAAAGTAATGTGAATAAATAAAATCATAAAATTTGATTGAATAAAATCATGTAAATAAATGAATAAACTAATTCTCTTTGATAAGTTGTGTTGAAACACCGGATCTAATCATTACAGATTCATAGTATATTAATTAGCTTATAGATCTAGTTTTATGATATACTTTAGGTTAGGTAATTAGCCAATAATATAAGTGAAGTGATTGAAAGAGAAATTGGACAGCGTAACAGTATAACCTTAATCAATACTTTAAATTATCAAAGGCAGTTAATGCCTTATATAGACGATGGGATGTCATTCGTTACACATCCCGTAACGAATGGCCTCCATTCGTCATCATTTACATAAGTTAACTTATGGTATAGCGATTGACTAATTTGCTATACCCCATTCGTCAGCATTCCAAGACGAATGGATCAATTATATAAAGACTGAAGTCCATTCGTTAAACATCCTTAACGAATGGACAGTTACATATAACGATTAATGGTTCATTCATTAAACATCCTTAGCGAATGAACTGTACATAATAGCTAATGGGCTCATTCGTTAAACATCCCTAATGAATGAGCCTTACATAACGAATGGGTTCACAATTGCATAAATACCCTTATAACATTAAAAGAATAATAAATTACAATCAATAATTAAAAAGACTCAAGACGAAAAAACCGTGCATTAACAAACACCCCCTCGTCTTGAGCTCTTTGTCTTTAAGTTACTTGAACCTCAAAGTCTTCCATTATCGGAAACTATGAACCCCGAATGCATGACCTACACGTACAATACGTTGGAATTGCATAGTACGATCATAGTCTTCTTGTTGTTCAATCAAAATCTTGTTCTCAAACAACACGTCATTGTCAGTTTCCGATAATTTAACGAGCCACATTGTATCCATAACTCGTATGAAGCTGGTCTTCAATCCTTTACCCAACACAATGATCGCCTCGCCACTCCGTGGAAAAGTCTTCACCGGTACACGATTCATGGTCTTAGGCTGTTTAACTTTAAGTACAAGTTTCCTCCAACCCTTACGAGAATCAATTTAATTAATGTACTTACGGGGTGGGACTTGTGGATTAAAGAATTTAAAACCATGGTTAACCTCGAAAAGCAGATGTTGGTGAAACCATTCTGCTAGTCGATTTTTACCATGATTTATAAACGGATGACAAGCAAGCGTCCATACATCCCACCTCGGCAGTGAGAGAAAGTCAGTGATGTATTGGAAATACTGAACACCGTTCTCTAACTTGATAATACAAACTTTCAAATCAGATTCATATAACCAAGAGACAATATCACCTTTCACTATCAGCATAGCTTTAAATGTAGTCTTCTGATTTGCTTTAGCTCATGCAGTAGTGTCCAGTTGTTGTTCTCGATCAACGTACTGGTAAGCTTCAATAATCTTACTGGCACGTTTGCTGCGATGCTCAAAGCAACCTAGGATATCAGCCTCCGAAGGATCATACTATCGTTCTGGCATCTTCTCTTTCTTCTTAGAAGTCTTTTCCAGATGATATTCGGCAGCTTTAACGTAATCTTCGGCGAATGCAGGAACACCCTGGTCGACATTTGAACGAAGGTATAGATCAGGATATTCCTCTGCTGTCACATCCTCCATCTCAATCTCCTCATATTCAAAGATAAACGACATATTCCCGTGTGGAATACTCGCATTAAGCAGCACTTCCTCATCATTCACAACCTCCACATCCTCCTCAGCCTCCAACGCGTCTAACTATTCATCGTTCAGCCCTAATAATAGTGAAATCTGTTCGCGAGTTAGGGCATAATCGACGAATTGTCCTTCTTCAATCTCGTCCGAGTTGGCAGTGCTTCTCACCACCCCCTTATCATCCATAAATAGTACGGTGTTGGCCTTGATTGACTCGATAGGTTGAGCATTAGTTGAGTTATGATAAACAACCATGTGTTTATCATTTGTCACACCCCAACCTACGGCGGAAATGCCGGGGCGTGGACTGATTGTCACAGCACGCAAGGTTACTATCACACACAATTATTAAAATTCAAATATCTATTAATTTAATTTAAATAACACCATTATTCATTACAAGAAGGAATTCAAATTAAACAAAACATCAAACAATTTAAATGAACATTCATATTCACAAAAATAAACTCTTCTAGCATAAGTCCTTAAAACAATTCTTCTAAGTCCACACTTCACATCAAACGATGACCTGCATATGCGTTGAAACTAATATAGTTTGTCAAAACGAGGTTGAGTGAGCAACACACCCATTCAGTTATACATAAAAAATACTAAAGTACGTAGCTGCAACGCGTCAAATGAGATTAACAAATCAACCAATGAGCAAATAAAATGATATGTCGAAAAGCACAAAGCTAAATCGACTAGCGTATGATCATACTATTTTCTGAGATTATGCTGGACCTCTCCGAATGCGGTTCGCATTGAGCACATAAACATATAGAAAGTATAGCAGGAGATTAGTTAACACATAAGAAAAACGATTGCAGTTTTGTGTATAGATAAATGTGAAAATATACTAAGTTACGCATATGTCCCAAAAACAGTATGAAAACGAGTAAAAAAGGGGAATGTGGTACTCACTTCAAAGATGAACGAAGATGACTAAGCTGATGAGAATGAGAGAAGGAATTACATGCGAACGTTAGAGCCTATGAGGAAACGAGAGTAAACGGACTCGTTAAGTACAAAATCTAACTAGGTAATTAATAACAAAGAAATATTATTTTAATATTTAATTTATAAGAGTTTAATATTAATCTTTCATTTTTGATTTATGAAAATATACACTTACTAAAATGTTACTTTTAGTTTTATAACTTAATTTAATTGATTTATATACGTATTTATTAAACGTTAGTTTTTAAGTATCTTTATATGTGTGTGTGTGTGTGTGTGTGTCATAGAAAAATATATGTATATGAGAGAAAACAATTATTAAAAAGTCGGTTTTTAGTGAATCAAACTTGTTTAAACATTGTTATTAATAATATTATCAGTTATTAATTATTTATTAAAAGAAAACAAAGAAAACGGTTTTATTCCAAAAATGAACGGGGTGCAGGATGTTCGAACTCGCGACCTCCGCCACACGTTCTCACACATTAACCAGCTGGGCTACCCAGTCTTATGCAACAAAACTTGTTTCCAATTAATTAAAAACACAACACCAGCTGTTCATCCCTAATTGAATGAACAAACCCTAGACATCTGATATGACTCAATCGTTTACAAACAATGAAAACGGGTTTAGGGGTTTTGTTCCCCTTAAAATCGCGATCACAACCATGTTCTTAGTTACCTTTATTGGTGAGCAGAAGAGGGATAACGAGAGAGCAACCGAGCCGGCCACTATAATGCGAAGAACGGGTTATGAACGAGCAAGGTGATTCAATTAAATAGAGGGGTTTTGTCGGTCACGTTATAAGGAAAGAATGTATGAATTTAATTGCGATAATAACAATGTTTACGCGGTCAATGGCTGTCAATCGAGTGTCGGTTAGGTCTAAAAAGGAAAACGAGTCAGCAGCGAGTAATTAACTTAATTTTACTGTCGGTGAGGCCGCGAATCATGCTCTAATTTGATTTCCTTAATCAAAAATTGATTACAAACGAACATGGACAGTTAATTAGGTGATTGTTTGATTCGGGTACAAGAAAACCCGTTAAACAATGATATGGGTAAATGGGTTAACCAGATAATGGAAATGGGTTATAATGGAAATTACATACAGGCCCCTCACGCTTGGAGCTGGACACAAAATGGTTGGAAATTTATGTTTTGGGCTATAAAGAGTAAATACATTAAAGATATTTTTATAAAAATAAATTATTAATTAAATACTCAATTTAGTTTGATAATCTCGATATGTTTAATAATCCGAACCTCGAATTGAGTCGGGTAAAAGTACAAGTTTCAAAAACCCGAGTTGTTACAGTTTCCCCTACTTTAGGGAATTTCGTCCCGAAATTAAGAAATACCATAACAACACCATTAAATAAAAATACATAATACAGAACCTTAGACAGCTGAAGTAACGCTTCAAATGAAAACTCGATAAGGACACTTATATATAGGATGTACCAGCGGCGTATCCACCATGTCCTTATCATCTTTAAATTTGTACCGTTATCCCAACTACTTATGGTTCTATATTATGACACACAACTATTCGGATCATGATTTCCATGCGACGACTTCGGTAATTATGTATGCATCCATAATTACTTAGATCGTCGGATGGTCCACATGACTCGTCTCATTGTGTGGGTTACAAAATGTTTAAGTAAAAACATGATTTTTGGAGGGAAATAAGATAATTTTTTTTAAACGATTCCAAAAGTTGCAATGAAACTTAGTAAGACGTCGCAAAAATATAAGTATTTGATGAAGACATCACTTATGAAGGTATAAAATAATATAATATAAAAGTAAGCTTTAATAAACAATCTATGTAAGCAAAATGAACTTTATTCATAAGATAGCTCATAAAAGATAAATAGTTCGAATGCGAGATAATCCAAGGCCATAAAGAGGCGTTACAATAATTAAGAAAAGACGAATTAGTCAAGATAGACAGAGGGAATGGCAAAAGTCTTCACAATCGTTGAGTAGCTTAATTGTCTTGGCTTGAAGCATCATGAGGAGTTGCATGAGTTGGAGCAGTTGAGGTAGACTGGCTTGAAATATCTTGGATAGGTTGAGCTTGTATAGCAGGGGCTTGAGCAAGGTAGGCTTGGTACACTAGAGCTTGGGGGTGCGGAGCTTGATACAGTTGAGTCAATTAAGGTTGACTTGGATTGATGGAAGGGGTTTGCAGGACATGAGGTCGTTGATTTTGAACTTGGTGAGCATGGGTTAAGTAGTAAGGTGTATTCATAGCTTGGGCTTGATGGGCGTGGATAATTTGAGGGCACCAATTACGAAGATGGTTTGGGTCTCCACAATGATAGCAAGCACGGGTGTTGGGAGTACTGGGTTGAGCATGTGAGGTGGCTTGTGCATTAAGCGGGATACGGCAAGTGATAGCAAGGTGGCCATAAAGGTTGAATTGAGTGCATAGTCGACAAGGGGTTTGGGGAGAGTGATGAAAGTTACACTTGGCACACAGGGGATGAGCACCAATGTAAGTCTTTTTGTTTGGGGCAGTATGGTTTTGGTTAGGAGGGGGTTGTTAGTGGGTTGGTTAACGGCATAGGTTTACTCTTGTTGTTGTTGAAGGAAGGCTTAGTCTCAGCTTCAGCATCAGAAGAGGAGTCTGTCTTAGTCTTGTCGGGAGTAGGCTTGGAATCCTTGCGAGACAAGGCTCCATCCCGGACGTGACTATCAGTGAGGGAGGCAGCTAGATCCATTGCCTCACCGATGGTTGATGGGTTACGACTCATTAAGGCATCGCGGAAAACAAGTGGGAGACCACGAATGTATTTCTGAATTCCGCGGGTCTCGGGGGTTACTAAATGTGGCACTATACGACTAAGCTCGCGAAATCGGTTTGAATAAGTGGAGTTATCGCCAACAATTTGCTTAAGATCCCAAAACTCCACTTCCAACCTCTGCAGTTCCTGTTCCGGGCAAAATTCCTTTTTCATCGCCTCCTTCAGTTCCTCCCAAGGCATAGCCACGACCAAGTCAGACCCTTGGTCGTTCCTCAGGGCATTCCACCATATAACAGCTCGATCCAAAAAGCAGTTAGAAGCAAATTTGGTCCGTTTGGCATCCGAATATTCACAGTGGATAAATATATTATTCATTTCTTCAAACCATTGGAGAAAGGTGGTGGCATTCTCCTCCCCACGAAAAGACAGAGGTTTGGTGGCTAAGAAGTTACGGAAATCATAGTTATTGGGTGCATCCGAGGTTGCTGAACCGTTAGAGTTGAGGCTCTGGATTTGGGCGACAATTTCAGGCATTGCAGCAGCAAACTCTCTCATGATTCTTGCAGCCAGGCGGCAGTCACGTGAGCTAGATGAACGTTGACGACGACGGTGATTTCTGAGTGACGGCATTCTACGGTAAAATAAGAGTAAAGGTTTATGAGTTGGGGGATCATATGTGTAAATATTTATGGGGAAACAAAGTAAGTTGAACACATTAAGTTTCTGTTAGGTTAGTTTCACACAAAAATCTAACGAAATGCATCAAGGGACGTTGGCCTCCAATGAGCTTTCCATGGCAATTTGAATGGCCCAACAATAACTAACGAATAAAAATTTGAGTTGGAAAGCCCATGAGCGTTACATGGCAATTTGGTTGTCCGAACTAATTAATGAATTATCAATGCAATATAGTTTTTCGGCCCGATGAGCGTCTTTGACCGACCAAACTAAATAACGAACTATCGAAATAAAATATGGGTAGTCGGAGTATCTTTTGAACCACCTCGTTGATGACTCCGACAAAAAAACGAAACAAGTTAATAAATGGATAGTCGGGATTCCCGACTAACCACTTGAAATAACGTAAAAACCATAATCGGAAGGTTACCGAATTTAAGCCACGATCCACCGTGAATTCAGTTTTAAAAGTATTATATGGAATGCAACCACTAATGTGGTCACGGTTGACAGCTTAGGGTGTCGGTCATATGGCATTCAGGGGTCTTACTCGGGTCCATAGGGTTGAGTACTGTGGTCAGGTTATCACCCAGGTAAGGATTAGCGTCTTACCTTTGGTTCTCGGAACCGTTTTGCCAATGCCCAACTCACAGTTTCTCTCCCCTTTTTCTTATGATATGGACATGTCATATAACCTAGCCCTAAGGAGAACGAGTGAAAAAAACAAGTGGGAATTCTTAAGGAATTTAACGCAATTTAAAAAGTAATCTAATATGATTTTAATTTAAATAAATTTTTTTGGTTTTGAGGCATAGCCTTCGAGCAGTGCGTGTGTACATGACAATAATATAATAAGAAAAATTATAAACTAAGGGAAAGCAGTAACAATCAAATAGAACACGTAAGGTAAGCAGATAAGCACGTATAGGGCTCCTAAACATGTGTCTAAGGCAATCTCTAACGACCTATCTTAAACCTTCGGCTCTGATACCAATTTGTCATACCCCAACCTACGGCGGAAATGCCGGGGCGTGGACTGATTATCACAGCTAGCAAGGTTACTATCACACACAATTATTAAAATTCAAATATCTATTTATTTAATTTAAATAACACCATTATTCATTACATGA
This sequence comes from Bidens hawaiensis, assembly GCF_021521415.1. Taxonomy (NCBI): domain Eukaryota; kingdom Viridiplantae; phylum Streptophyta; class Magnoliopsida; order Asterales; family Asteraceae; genus Bidens; species Bidens hawaiensis. The sequence goes on along the minus strand of NW_027491896.1, from coordinate 320,176 downwards.
AGGAATTCAAAGTAAACAAAACATCAAACAATTTAAATGAACATCCATAGTCTAAAAAATAAACTCTTCTAGCATAAGTCCTTAAAACAATTCTTCTAAGTCCACACTTCACATCAAATGATGACCTGCATATGCGTTGAAAATAATATAGTTTGTCAACACGAGGTTGAGTGAGCAACACACCAGTTCAGTTATACATAATTAATAATAAAATACGTAGCTGCAACGCGTCAAATGAGATTAACAAATAAACCAATGAGAAAATAAAATGAGATGCCGAAAAGCACAAAGCTAAATCGACTAGCGTATGATCATACTATTTTCTGAGATTATGTTGGTCCTCTCCGAATGTGGTTCACATTGAGCACATAAACATATAGCAAGTATGGCATGAGATTAGTTAACACATAAGACAAACGATTGCAGTTTTGTGTATAGATAAATGTGAAAATAGACTAAGTTACGCATATATCCCAAAAACAGTATGAAAACGACTAAAAAAGGGGAATGTGGTACTCACTTCAAAGATGAACAAAGATGACTAAGCTGATGAGAATGAGAGAAGGAATTACACGCGAACGTTAGAGCCTATGAGGAAACGAGAGTAAACGGACTCGTTAAGTACAAAATCTAACTAGGTAATTAATAACAAAGAAATATGATTTTAATATTTAATTTATAAGAGTTTAATATTAATCTTTCATTTTTGATTTATGAAAATATACACTTAATAAAATGTTATTTTTAGTTTTATAACTTAATTTAATTGATTTATATACGTATTTATTAAACGTTAGTTTTTAAGTATCTTTATACATATATATATGTGTGTGTGTGTGTGTGTGTGTGTCTTAGAAAAATATATGTATATGAGGGAAAACAATTATTAAAAAGTCGGTTTTTAGTGAATCAAACTTGTTTAAACATTGTTATTAATAATATTATTAGTTATTAATTATTTATTAAAAGAAAACAAAGAAAATGGTTTTATTCCAAAAATGAACGGGGTGCAGGATGTTCGAACTCGCGACCTCTGCCACACGTTCTCACACATTAACCGGCTGGGCTACCCAGTCTTATGCAACAAAACTTGTTTCCAATTAATTAGAAACACAACACCAGCTGTTCATCCCCAATTGAATGAACAAACCTTAGACATCTGGTTTGACTCAATCGTTTACAAACAATGTAAACGGGTTTAGGAGTTTTGTTCCCCTTGAAATCTCGATCACAACCATTGATGTGTGCGTGCTAGTGGTATAAAATATGAAAGGTTGGATGATTTTCTTTTGCACAAGATCGTGTTTTAAATTTATAAAAGTGATTTCTACAAAGACTAAACACACACAAAATAGGCAAGTGTACCTATCGTATATGTAGAATACTATTGGTAAGAACGAAGTATCGATCCGTGGACACAAAGGTTTCTAATAATAAATCGTTGTTTTACTTCAATCGGAGGTTTTAATCATTTTGGGGTTGATTTTTAAACTTTTTATAAATATAAATACTTATATATATAATATATAGGTGACCGAGAAAAGAGATTCTAAACGAGTTGTTCAATTATGCGAAGGTTACCATTTAAGATCAAGAATCCACTCCATTTTAACATTGATAATTAATATTTAGACATGTGATAAACTTGCCATAGCAATATATGATAAATAGCTCCTTAAGCCTTAAGTGAGCATCTTCGGCACTAAGGAGATGGTATGCGCATTTTAAAGTCCACCCTTTCCTAATGTCATACCATCTCAATGATGTCGATTTGAGTTGACAAGTAGTTTCGTAAAGTAGAAAGATTAGGATTGACTTAGATTTCTCAAATACCAATTCTAACAACTTCGGGTGGTTGTAGTTCATCACACAACCTCCCCTTGGTCGATTTATGTAGGTTATAATTACACATTCCGTTAACATATGGTTTATTTAACTAATTTGATATCCTAAGCAAAGCCATTTTCGGATTACCAAGGTTTAGAAAAGTACACCATAACTTATATCTCATCATTTCTAAGTACAATATAAGGATCCATGTTTCGATAATGTATCAAAGTATTTCTATCTTTCAAGAACATGAATCGATCATGAACGATTGCCAATGATATTGACAACCACCAACTTTGATTTAGTGATTTAAGATGGTGAAACATTTCTCATCAAAAGATAATTGTAATATAACCATGTACTTTACTAGACTACATCACATGTCTTGGTTATATATCAAGTAAAACAAAGCCTCTTCATAGATTTTAGATGGTAAAAGGAGTTTAGCTCATAATGAGCATAGTGATAAACATTAAGATGATTGATAATAACAAATACATGATTAAACTTGGAACAATCTAACCAAATGTAGATGAATCCTTCTTCTTAATGATGGTAATGATGGTTGATGATGATGATTAGTGGTGATGACCTCCAAACCTTCAAACTCTTCACTAGATCTTCAAAGTGAATGTTAGTGTGTGTTTTTATAAGTGAAAACCGGAGAGAATTCTTTTCAAGGCACACCAAATGAGTGCAACATGAGCCACTATTTATAGGCATTCTGGATGGTGAGACACGGCCCCGTGCTTAATGAGCACGCCCCCGTGCATTTTTATGACATGTGCCAGATTTGTTTTGTCTTCTCTGTGACGTGGCCACGGCCCCGTGGTTGGTAGGCACGGCCCGTGATTTTTAGTGACATGTGCTCAATTCTTCTTTATCTTTTCTGTGTTCTCGTCCACGGCCCCGTGCATGATGAGCATGGCCCCGTGCTTTTGCTTCCCGATTTTATCTTTTTTTTGTGTCAGAAGCATGGGGACGTGTTTCTTGAGGCATGGGGGCGTTTTTCTTTGTTTTCTTGTGTTTTCTTTTGTTTTTCTTCGTCTTTTTGCTTGTTTCATCGTTTGAGGCTCGGTTTCACCTGAAATTATGTTTTATTATGATAAGTAGTCTTTTATGCTATGTTATTGGATAGAAATTGCAGTTTTTAGAGATTATTTGATGCCGAAAAGGTGTATATTTATATGTACATCAAACATCCCCACACTTGAACATTGCTTGTCCTCAAGCAATCCTCTTATAAATATCCTCTAAAAACAGCAAATTTAGATTATAGCTACCCCTTAAGTGAGCTTCAAGAAGACGAAACAAAATAACCAATCTTTATGTTAGTGATAAAAGAGAGAGCTTTTGTTTTTATGAGTTTCCGTTTATGCAAAACGTCACGTTCTCACAATGTTCACTCACACTCGGTTTTATATCTGATCATACCTGTGATGTAAGTATGTGAACACTCTTAGCCAAAATGCAACCAGTGATAAATAAGCTTGTAACAAGTTCAAATCTCTACCTTTTTTGAAGGGTTGCATAGATCAGAAGGTAAAAAGGGGTTTTGGTTTAGTGTGAGTCAGAATTGGTATTTTGTGGTGGTTCAAGGGTTAATGGTAAATACAACTTCCACTGTTTGTTGGGAGTTTTGAGATGTCTTCGATAGTTAGCTCCTTTTTCTCCGAGAGTTTTTTTTTATATATATATATACCTAATGACTCTTTTAAGGTCAGATCGTCAAGACCAGTTTTATCGAGGATGTGGATCAATTCTTCCTCAATCCTATTCTGAATATAACTTCCAACTCTAATGGATCGTTCGGCTTTGAGCCTAATAGCCCCCATCGTGCTGCTGCTTCTGGTTCAATTCCTTTGATGTTTGACTTTTGGTTGACCACGGCTTGTGTTGTTTTGTGCACGGCTCGTGTTTTTAATACCGATTTCTAACTTACTTAGACTCGAACCCTCGTTTCTAACCGGTTATATCAATTGGGTTTAATGGTTTGTCGGGTATTTATTCTAACACCAAAAACCCGAATTGTTTTTTTCAATTAATCCCTAACCATCAAACATTCAACAATCTGTTCATCATAATCAAGCACAATAACCCATACCCTTTTCGGGTTTTGACCCGATTTGGTCGATTTGAACAATTTTAGGGTTAATCTAAACCTAGAATGATGAATCTGAGTAATGCAATTGTTAAATTAACATACCTTAGGTTTAGAATTGAAGATTAGATGAAGAAATTTGCAAAATGGTTGAAGGTCGGCGATTCTCGGTTTAGAATGCAGTGAAATTAGGGTTGGATGTGTTAGAAAGTTATTTTTATCAAAGTTATAACTCGTAACTGCCCTGACACCAAAAACACGGCCCTATGCCTTTGGAGCACGGTACCGTGCTGCTTAATGCAGACAGTACTATTTTGTTTATTTTGTCGAGCTGGTTTGCTTTTAACTGGGTTTTTTTTCTGGTTATTTTGATATGGTAATTAAAAATCCTAAATTTCATTAAAACATAAAATTAAAGACATAATTTAAAGATAGATAAAATGAAAAGTACAACAACAACAACTCTCGGATCCTAACTCATAGTACTAGCGGAAACAACTTCAACACGAAACAAAGTCAGAACTTCAACGGCCACCACCCCCGAACAAGTACTGGATGTGTGGTGGTGCTCGTTTGGCTTCCAAAAGTTCGTCAAGCTTTTTGTTGAGCGTGACGAGTTCTCGGTTGAGAAAGTTAAGTTTGGAAGTCACATCTTTGTGGTGGCCATCCACAACATGGAAGTTCTCGAACCTAAGCAGGTCGACTTTGTTAATCAACTCGACTACTCGAGCCTCGGTTTGTATGTTGCTCTCAACTTGGTCTCTTACGATGCATTGGAGTCTCATGATTTGTTCCTCAAGGAAGGAAGATTCATGTTGTTTCCCCTTCTTCACTAGCTTCCATTCAACCCGTTTTCCTTCCATTTAGGTAGTTTTTGTTTGGTGTGAATGGAATAGTGAATTTATGCATGCATTATATGGAGATTGGAAAGTTGAACACGACACCGTGTTTATTGGAGCACGGCCCAGTGCTGCTAGAAGAATAAATGTTTCTGAGTCAGAGAATTGTACGGAGTCAGCGCGTATCATGCTGAAGATTCTGGGGTGACCACGGCCTCGTGCTTAGGAAAGCACGGCCCATGCTTTTTTTCATAGTGTATTTCTTTTTTAGTTTTCAACATGATTCACGATTCGGAATTTTTAGAATGACGTTTATTGTAATAATTTGGAAGTTTGGTCATCTAAAGATTACTTTTCATTAAATAAATATCCTAGAACAGTTACGGGATAAGCCCGGGTTTCCTAAGAAAAGAAAATAATCGGGTTAAGCCCGAAGTCCTAACACCTTGTGCTTAATGCACTTTTTTAACATATAAAAACATAAAATTAAGTTTCCTAGAGCTCTCCGAAAGGCTCTCCTACTCCGAACGGTCCTGGTGGTGGAAAATACGTGAAACCAAGAACTTGAAACTGGAGTTGCTCGTTGAAGTTTCGGAGTTCCATTTTCATGTTTTCCACCGATTCGGTGAGTTGCACAAGACGCATCTCCGCAAGGACATTCATTTCGGTGAGTTCTCTCATGAGTTCTTGAAGTTTCAAGAGAAGCTCAGTTTTGGAAACATGGAGGGCATCGTTTCTCGGATGTCAGGAAACGGGAATTGCTTCATTCATCTCAGTTAGCGTGCTGAATTATCAGAGGTTTTTTTGGTTTTGGTTATGGTTTGTGCGAGGAATGTAATGACACAATGTGCCTTTTATAATTAAACAGGAGACCGAGCACGGTACCATACTTTTGGAAGCACGCCCCCGTGTTTTTACTCTTGACAATTCTGTTACAAACCAGTCTGACTGAGATTTTTGCAGCGTAGATGCCGGCTCGCATTTTTAGGCACGGGACCGTGCTTTAAGGAGCACGCCCCCGTGTTTTTCTGAAATATATATATATATATATATATATATATATATATATATATATATATATATATATATATATCTTTTTTTAGTAAAACATTATTTACAAGGCCTTCTTTTGTGAAGGTCTTGGCCAGACCTAGTTTCCTTAATGTCTTATTTAAAAAGTTTGGAGGGTTAGTACCTCTAAAACTTCTTTAAGTGGACCGTCGGTGTATGGTTTTAATCGATGTCCATTGACTTTGAACTTTTGGCTGTTTGAACTTGAAATTTTGATGGTTCCATAGTCAAAAACTGTTTCAACTACGTATAGACATGTCCATCGGGATTTCAGTTTTCCTGGGAAAAGACGTAAACGAGCGTTGTATAACAGTACACGATCGCCGGCTTGAAATTTCTTGTTTCCTTTTAAATGAGCGTCGTGTATTCGTTTAGTCATTAGGAATTTTCGTAGGCCATTGTTCTTAGTTCCTCGAGCTCACGAATTTGATCTTCCCGGTTTTCTCCGGCGGAAGTTAGATCAAAATTCACTGCTCTGAGAGCCCAATAAGCTTTGTGTTTTAATTCCACTGGTAGATGACATGCCTTCCCGTAAACGAGCTTGAAGGGTTTCGTTCCTATGGGAGTTTTGTAGGCCGTCCTGAGGGCCCACAATGCGTCATCTAACTTTTCTGCCCAATTTTTGAGATTCACCCCACACTTCTTTCTAAAATCATCTTAATTCCTCGGTTTGAGACCTCCACCTGCCCACTGGTCTGCGGGTGATATGGTGTTGCTAGTCGGTGGTGAACCCCATACCGTGTTAAGACTTTGTCCATCAGGGTTTTACAGAAGTGAGTACCTCTGTCGCTGATGAGGGCTTTTGGAGTACTGAATCTTGAGAATAAGTTTTTTAGAAATCGTACAACTACTCGAGCATCGTTGGTGGGAAGAGCTTGTGCTTCTACCCATTTAGACACATAGTCGATTGCTACAAGGATGTATTTATTTCCGAATGAGTTAGGAAATGGCCCCATAAAATCTATCCCCCATACATCAAAGATTTCACAAATTTGAATGCCTTTTTGAGCCATCTCATTTTTTGATGAGATGTTCCCGGCTCTTTGACAAGCATTGCATGCTTGGATCAAAGTATGCGTATCTTTGTATATAGTGCGCCAGTAAAATCCTGAATCAAACACTTTCCTGACCGTGGTGGCGGTACCGTGGTGTCTGCCTGTTGGTCCTTCATGGAAATGTTTGAGAATGTCTAAGGCCTCTTTTCCTGCTATGCACCTACGAATGATTTGATCCGCACCTATCCTAAATACGTATGGATCTTCCCAGTAGTAAAACTTAAGATCGGAGAAGAATTTCTTCCGCTGTTGATGAGTAAGTCCTTTTCTGAGGATCCTACAAGCTAAGTAATTGGCGAAGTCGGCATACCAAGGACTTTCGTCTTTTTCTTATATCACTCCTTGAATGTGCATGAGAACCTCATGTGGGAAATTATCGTTGATAATTTCTTTTTGAAGCTCTTCAGGAGTTGGACATTCTAATCATGAAAGATGGTTTGCGGCTACATTTTCTGCTCCCTTTTTGTCATTAACTTCGATGTCAACTTCTTGGAGTAGTAGGATCCATCGGATGAGTCTAGGTTTGGCATCTTGTTTGTTGAATAGGTATCGTATTGCGGCATGATCGGTGTAAACTATGGTTTTGGAAAGAACTAGGTATGATCTAAATTTTTCAAAGGCAAATACTACTGCTAGTAACTCTTTTTCAATTATGGTATAATTCTCCTGTGCATCATTAAGAGTTTTACTGGCATAGTAAATTGGGTGAATGTGTTTTTCTTTGCGTTGTCCGAGTACGGCTCCAACTGCAAAGTCACTTGCATCGCACATGATTTCGAATGGAAGGGTCCAGTCGGGTGTGTTCATGATTGGTGCGTTGACAAGTTTGTCTTTCAGTGTATTGAATGACTCAACACATTCCTTAGAGAAGACGAATGGTGCATCTTTCTCTAGAAGTTTGGTCATAGGTCTTCAGATTTTTGGGAAGTCTTTTATGAAGCGGCGGTAGAAACCGGCGTGACCTAGAAAAATTCTAATGGCTTTGACTGAAGTTGGTGGTGGGAGTTTGGATATGGTTTCTATTTTGGCTCTATCAACTTCTAGTCCGTTTTGAGAAATCTTGTAACCTAGAACAATGCCTTCATTTATCATAAAGTGACATTTTTCCCAGTTGAGCACTAGATTTACTTCTTCACACCTAGCTAGCATTTTGTCTAGTTTTTTCAGACACTGATCAAAGGAAACTCCAAAGACTGAGATATCGTCCATGAAAATTACCATAGAGTTTTCGATCATTTCATGAAAGATGGCCACCATGCAGCGTTGGAAGGTGGCTGAAGCATTACATAATCCAAATGGCATTCTTCGGTAAGCGAAGGTTCCGTATGGACATGTAAAAGTAGTTTTCTCCTGATTTTCAGGAGCAATGGGAATCTGAAAGTATCCGGAAAATCCATCAAGAAAACAGTAGAACATTTTTCCAGATAATCGTTCGATCATTTGATCTATGAAAGGAAGTGGAAAATGATCTTTTCTTGTGGCATCATTAAGCTTCCGGTAATCGATGCAAACTCGCCAGCCCGTGATGATCCTCATTGGTATTAGTTTGTCCTTCTCGTTCATTACGACTGTCATTCCTCCCTTCTTGGGTACTACCTGAACGGGACTAACCCATGGTGAATCCGAGATCGGGTAGATTAATCCGGCATCAAGCAGTTTGATTACTTCCTTCTTCACCACATCTTGCATGTTGGGGTTGAGACGTCTTTGATGTTGGACCACGGGTTTGTATTCTTCCTCCATGAGGATTTTGTGGGTACAAAACGAAGGACTGATGCCCTTGATATCCATGATCTTCCATGCGATAGCCTTCTTATGGTTTTTTAGAACCTTAAGAAGTTCGTCTTTCTCTTCTTTAGAAAGGTGAGATGAAATAATTACTGGGAGCTGAGAATCTTTCTCTAGAAAGGCGTATTCGAGAAGTTTTGGCAGTTCTTTTAACTCTAAGTCTGGTGGTTCTTCGATTGATGGTTTTGATTTTTCATTGTTTTCAATGATTTTGTATATTGTTTCTGATTCTTCTTGGTAGTTGTTATTGAAATTTTCATTTTCTAAAATGGGTTTGTTTGTTGTTTTGTCTAAGACTTGTGTTTCTAGGGGAGTATTGATGGAGGAATCTCGCATATAGCAACTTACGATGGAGTCTATGATATCAAGACAGTATAAGGTGTCAAAATATTGTTGCGGATATTTCATAGATTTTCCTATGTCAAAAGTGATTGCCTCGTCATTGACCCTAAGAGTGAGTTTGCCGGTGCAAACATCAATGATAGCTTTTCCGGTGGCTAAAAAGGGTCTTCCTAAAATTAGAGGTACACTTTTGTCTTCCTCCATGTCTAGAATCACAAAATCTACTGGGAACACGAACTTGTCAATTTTGACAAGCATGTTTTCAACAATGCCCTGAGGATTTTTAACGGATCGGTCAGCTAACTGAATGCTCATGCGGGTGGGCTTTGGTTCTCCTATCCCTAGTTTCGCAAAAACCGCATAAGGCATCAAATTAGTACTAGTTCCTAGGTCAGCCAGGGCATTGCTAACAGATAAATTTCCTATGAGACAAGGGATAGTAAAGCTCCCTGGATCGGTCATCTTTGTCGATAGCTTGCTTTGGAGGATAGCTGAACATTCTTCACTTAGGGTGACATGCGAGAGCTCCTCCAGCTTCCTTTTGTTTGTTAGCACTTCTTTGAGAAACTTGGCGTATTTTGGCATTTAAGCGATAGCTTCGACAAAAGGGATGTTGATATGGAGTTGCTTAAAAAGTTCTAGAAACTTCCCATACTTGGCTTCCAATCGCTCCTGCTTCAGTCTTCCAGGGTATGGAATAGGTGGAACATAGGTTCGGACTGGTTCCTTAGGCTGTATTGTGCTTGTTGGGGCCAGTCTTTCCTGCGTTTCATCATGTGACTTTTTCTCCCAAGTTGGTGGAACAACAGTGGTTGTACCACTCCTGAGTGTAACGGCGTTAGCGGTCGCATTCGGGTTGGTGATTGTATTGCTTGGAAGAGTGCCAGGTGGTCTTTCTGATAATTATCGGGCAATTTATCCGATTTGGGTTTCTAGGTTCTGAAGCGATGCTTGTTGACTTTTGAGATCGGCTTCATGTTTTAATAATACTCCGATGATATGAACAGCTCTTGAGTCGGCTTTCTTCTCTGCTTCATTTGTTTTGGTCGTCAATTGGATTAGCATTTCTTCGATCTTCGAGTAGCTTGGGTTTTGATGGCTAATAGAACTTTGATCTTGAAATTGAGGTTTAGGTTGGAAGGGTTGATTCATAGGTCTCTTTTCGAATCCGGATAAAGGTTGAGTTTTACCTCCATCTTTCCAGCTGAAATTCGGGTGGTTTCTCCATCCTGGATTGTAGTTATTGCTGAAAGTGTTGTTCTGTCGAGCGATGAAATCGACTTCTTCCATGGCCATAATGACTTGTTTACAGTCACTCGTCTTATGACTTCCTCCACAAGTGTCACAAGTGAGTCTGGTTTTTGATAGTTCGGCTTGAAGTTGTTCGAATGTTTTAGAAAGTGCTTCAAGCTGTGCTGTGACAAGAGTGTTGGAGACAACGTGGTGTATTCTTTTTATGGGTAGGTGTAGATCGTGGTGGGTTATAAGAGAAACTCTTCTTTGCGGCTTTCTCAGAAGACTTTCAAAGAAAGTTTGGACTTGTAACCATACGCTCGGTCCATGATGTGGGCATCTTCTCAGAAGACTTTTATATCTTTCCCAAGCTGCGTGTAGTGATTCATCATCGGTCCGGAATCCGGTAATGCTGGCTCGGTATTTGGCACTTTTGTCAGGCATAAAATATTTGAGGAGAAACTGTTCAACCATCTGGTCCCAAGTGATGATGGAACCAGAGGAAATAGATTCTATCCATTCTAGGGCTTGGCCCCTTAGAGAGAAAGGAAAGAGTTTGAGTTTGATTTGATCGTCTGAACATTTTTGAATTTTAAAAGTTCCGCAGATTCGTAAGAATCGAGATATGTGAGAAAGAGGATCTTCGTCGAGGAGACCATGAAATTGAACTGAATTTTCTACCATATGAATGGTGCTTGATTTGATTTCGAAATTTTCGGTAATTTCGGGTTGAGCCACTCCATTGCCATATCCTTCGAGAGATGGCTTGGCATACTGGCTCATGTTCGGCTCATTGTTCTGGGCCGCCATCATTTCTTCGGTTTGATTTTCTCCTGATGCGGTGGCGTCTACTGATTCGTCTTTGATTGCTTCTGCTGTTTCTGTAGTCCGTTTACGAGTTCGTCGATGAAAGAGTCGTTCCGGTTCAGAATTTGAAGAAACAAGCTCACGCTCAAAAGTAGAGGACATACATGAGGTTAAATCAAAAGTACACTAAAGTAAAAGTCAGCTAAAGTTAATCTAAAGGTTAGTTTAAACTACGAGTTAGGCTAAGCTATTTTAAACTATCTAAGGTCTAAGTTAATTAAGCTAAAGTAAAGTAAGGTAACTATAGGTAAAAATTAGGCTAGCCGTAAAATTATATATTTTAATATTTAGTAAAAATTAAAGATAAAATAAAATAGAAGTTAAAAATTTGTACAATTATAGACAATGATTAAATTAAAACTTGGATCGTTCTTAGAAACGTACCGTGTTCCTGGCAACGGCACCAAAAACTTTGCTGTGTGCATGCTAGTGGTATAAAATATGAAAGGTTGGATGATTTTCTTTTGCACAAGATCGTGTTTTAAATTTATAAAAGTGATTTCTACAAAGACTAAACACACACAAAATAGGCAAGTGTACCTATCGTATATGTAGAATAGTATTGGTAAGAACCAAGTATCGATCCGTGGACACAAAGGTTTCTAATAATAAATCGTTGTTTTACTTCAATCGGAGGTTTTAATCATTTTGGGGTTGATTTTTAAACTTTTTATAAAATATAAATACTTATATATATAATATATAGGTGACCGAGAAAAGAGATTCTAAACGAGTTGTTCAATTATGCGAAGGTTACCATTTAAGATCAAGAATCCACTCCATTTTAACATTGATAAACTTGCCATAGCAATATATGATAGATAGCTCCTTAAGCCTTAAGTGAGCATCTTCGGCACTAAGGAGATGGTATGCACATTTTAAAGTCCACCCTTTCCTAATGTCATACCATCTCAATGATGTCGATTTGAGTTGACAAGTAGTTTCGTAAAATAGAAAGATTAGGATTGACTTCGATTTCTCAAATACCAATTCTAACAACTTCGGGTGGTTGTAGTTCATCACACAACCTCCCCTTGGTTGGTTTATGTAGGTTATAATTACACATTCCGTTAACATATGGTGGTTTCTTTAACTAATTTGATATCCTAAGCAAAGCCATTTTCGGATTACCAAGGTTTAGAAAAATAAACCATAACTTATATCTCATCATTTCTAAGTACAATATAAGGATCCATGTTTCGATAATGTATCAAAGTATTTCTATCTTTCAAGAACATGAATCGATCATGAACGATTGCCAATGATATTGACAACCACCAACTTTGATTTAGTGATTTAAGATGGTGAAACATTTCTCATCAAAAGATAATTGTAATATAACCATGTACTTTACTAGACTACATCACATGTCTTGGTTAATTATCAAGTAAAAACAAAGCTTCTTCATAGATTTTAGATGGTAAAAGGAGTTTAGCTCATAATGAGCATAGTGATAAACATTAAGATGATTGATAATAACAAATACATGATTAAACTTGGAACAATCTAACCAAATGTAGATGAATCCTTCTTCTTAATGATGGTAATGATGGTTGATGATGATAATTAGCGGTGATGACCTCCAAACCTTCAAACTCTTCACTAGATCTTCAAAGTGAGTGTTAGTGTGTGTTTTTATAAGTGAAAACCGGAGAGAATTCTTTTAAAGGCACACCAAATGAGTGCAACATGAGCCACTATTTATAGGCATTCTGGATAGTGAGGCACAGCCCCGTGCTTGATGAGCACGCCCCCATGCATTTTTATGACATGTGCCAGATTTGTTTTGTGTTTTCGGTGACGTGGCCACGGCCCCGTGGTTGGTAGGCACTGCCCCGTGGTTTTTAGTGACATGTGCTCAATTCTTCTTTGTCTTTTCTGTGTTTTCGTCCACGGCCATGTGCATGATGAGCACGGCCCCGTGTTTTTGCTTCCCGATTTTGTCTTTTCTTGTGTCAGAAGCATGGGCGTGTTTCTTGAGGCATGGGGACGTGTTTCTTTGTTTTCTTGTGTTTTCTTCTGTTTTTCTTCGTCTTTTTGCTTGTTTCTTCGTTTGAGGCTTGGTTTCACCTGAAATTATGTTTTATTATGATAAGTAGTCTTTTATGCTATGTTATTGGATAGAAATTGCAGTTTTTAGAGATTATTTGATGCCGAAAAGATGTATATTTATATGTACATCAACCATGTTCTTAATTACCTTTATTGGTGAACAGAATAAGGATAATGAGAGAGCAACCGAGCTGGCCACTATAATGCGAAGAACGGGTTATGAACGAGCAAGGTGATTCAATTAAATAGAGGTGTTTTGTCGGTCACGTTTTAAGGAAAGAATGTACGAATTTAATTGCGATAATAACAATGTTTACGCGGTCAATGGCTGTCAATCGAGTGTCGGTTAGATCTAAAAAGGAAAACGAGTCAGCAGCGAGTAATTAACCTAATTGTACTTTCGGTGAGGCCGCGAATCATGCTCTGATTTGATTTCCTTAATCAAAAATTGATTACAAACGAATATGGACAGTTAATTAGGTGATTCTTTGATTCGGGTACAAGAAAACCCGTTAAACAATGATATGGGTAAATGGGTTAACCAGATAATGGAAATGGGTTATAATGGAATTTACATACAGGCCCCTCAAGCTTGGAGCTGGACACAAAATGGCTGGAAGTTTATGTTTTGGGCTAAAAAGAGTAAATACATTAAAGATATTTTTATAAAAATAAATTATTAATTAAATACTCAATTTATTTTGATAAGCTCGATATGTTTAATAATCCGAACCTCGAATCGAGTCGGGTAAAAGTACAAGTTTCGAAAACCCGAGTTGTTACATCATTGCCTTCTCCACCATTAGTGGAATCACCAGAAGATGAGCCATGAGCTTGTTTCGGCTCACTTCCTTCGGTACCCGGAGCATCAGGATCATTATCATCATTCCTCAGTTTCTTCTAAGAATCATCCTTACAAGTTAATCGAAGAATGAGATCTTCCTGCTCCTTAATCTTCTCCCCCTAAGCAGTTACAATCAGCGGCGATTTGATTCTCAAATAAGTGAATCAAACTTAATAGCATGTCCATCAGATGGGTAGGGTTCAAAGTATGAAATTTAGGAGGTACAGGCTGAACATGACCCTGAGGACGGCTGATTCTCATAAAAGAGACGTCCAAAGGTTGTGTAGGCATAACAGTTTGTTTTGGAGGAACCACCGATGTAGCAGAAGTAGGCCTTGGAAAAGAAGATAATACAGATTGTGGAATTAATCCAAGCCTCGGATCGGAAGTGGGCGTGGTCGTCAAAGTGGGTGTCGGGGTGCTAGTAGTAAGCGACACCACCGGACATTGAGAAACGAATGACCTCGGCACACGTGGACCAATCTCCACACCAGATCCATGCCTCACACGATGCTTGGGCGTTTGATCATGAGCTATCGCCTTGCCCTTTCGCTTTCGTTGAGCAGCCTGTGAGCTTGCTGCCTCAACGTCAGCACGTCGTCCATAACCACCGTCATCACCATCATTTCCACCATCATTATCACCATCATCTCCATCATCGTTCCCACTTGGTCCTTCTTCACGTTCGGAATCTGAATCATCATGAATCCAACGATCATTAGAAGGACATGACATTCGTATGCTGGATTCGCCAAGTGACCAATTAAACGTTTGGTCCTTGGGATATCCTGTGGTTCCTTACTCCTGTAGGTCTTCATTCTCTTCATTGTGTCTGCATTCATGTGTTCCAATTTCAACACATCATTCTCCAGTGTTCGATCAATCTCCAAATCAGGAACTAAATCCTGAATGATCAACTGGATAAAACCGTGGAAACATCATGAATTTACTGTGTCGGTTCTTGGCTAAGCAGTTCTCCTTGAGATGATAGAAAATAAGCTCAGAAAAGTCGAACGGCTTGTTCAAAACAAGATCTATATTTGCCAATTGTAGAATAATCCGGCATTCGTCGTATCCACCCTTGCGTCCCCCCAAGGAAATGAATAAGCACACGTAGTAGGTACTTGTACGGAGCGCACAAGTACGCCTTGTTGTACTGAGAACGATCAAAGGCTCCTGAATAGAAAATACGCTGAAATAACCCACATATCAACGTCCTGTTAAACTCACATGTATTATCCATGTTATCTACAAATCTCAGTACGCGTTGGATAACACAAGGAGATATGACAATTGGCTTTTTGTTAACCTCTGCGACAATGTGATTCTCGAACTCAATGTAACGGGACGAAATCCCGAACGGACGTATAATGCTGAAGTGAACTGATACGTCAGCAGTAATGGCATAGTGGATCCTCGATCGTCGTAAAAATGCGATAATGTCTCCAAATAGATCTTGATCGTAAAGTTATATTGAATAAAAGCACAGATGTTGTGCTTCTTGTCAAACGGCAGAAGCGGGATCTCAGATTCTTGTTGTTGCTGAACCTGTTGTAGATCAGCTACCGGAGCTTCTTGTGCAATTTCATCTGCCATATATAAAAATACATTAACCCGAGAATCAGTGAAAACAAACATTAATGAATAAATTATTTAATAATTAAAAGTTTAATTTTTGAAAATAGTTAATAAATGTCATTCGTTATCTTTCAAGTGTTAGTTCATTTGTTATAACGAATAAGGTTATTCGCTATAACGAATGGCCTGATTCATTATGACTAACATAGCCAATGATTGATAACGAATCAATCACGAATGAATGACGAATCAATCATAACGTATGTGAGTTCATTCGTTATCAATGCAAACAAATTAATTGAGTCGTTATGTTAATCTTAACGAATCGATCCCGAATGGATCTTGAACACGAATGGATGTCCATTCATTAGCTGTAACGAATGACAACCAATTATTATCAACTTTGAATGTAACAAGTCAATGTCAAAATTGGGTATGAACACAGATAGTTAACATGCAATAGCATATTCCATTAGGCCATGTAAGACGATGTAACATCATAAGTTAAGCATGAATCGTCTCACAATGACCTCGATAACCGAGTTATCACAACCATTTAGGTTAATACTGATTAAAACTTGGGTTTTTGTTCATAAGTTAGAGCCGTTGCAATAACTGACTGCTTAACCCATAAAACAACCATGGATTTTGACAATTTTTATTGCATTGAGATCGTTAGTACCTTAGGAATCTGAAATGATGTTCAAAACTTAATTTAGTGATGTTCAAAATTTTGAGGAAAATTGTCAAGAGGTTTGATAGGGAAATGCGAATATATATGTGAACGAATGAGACCTTTCATTCCACTCCTGTTCATTATATACGACAAACCTCGCACGCGTTCCCAGACTACGAATGAGCTCATTCGTTAATTCAAATTTAACGAATGGCCTTATTCGTTGTTTCATTCGTTATCGCCGTGAACCATAAATAGTGAATCAATACAGATTCGTTTTTCATTTGTTAACAATAATGATGACGAATAGGGTCATTCGTTATTAGTGTAGCGGAAGAGAATGAGAATAACGAATGAACTAATTCATTATCCAAATAAATACAAAAATGACCCTCATTCGTTATTCAAATTGATAGCGAATGAGCACTATTCGTTATGAATTCTCATAGAGAATATCCATTTAATTTAAAAATAAAACATTTTTCATTTTAAATTATAAGAATTAAATAATGCATCGAAACACGTGTCCCGATGAACTTTACCTTCAAAATTCTTACTAGTCGGAGTAAGATGCAATTCCTTAACGTGTTTTACGTTCAAAAACACATAACTTAAAAACAAATAATTTAAATGGATTAAATATGAGAATTAATTAAAATAGAAAAATCTTTTTGGTATTTTATTTTCAAAATTGTACCCTTTAGCTCGAAAAACGAAAATAAATCAGAAAACAAAAATAAAAACAAAATATTTTTGATTTTATAATATTTTCGAAATAATAGATTTATAAACAAAGGCAAATATGAAAATTAATCTACGAAAGAAGTACATGTTTTTGTGAGTTAAAGCAGAGAATAATATTGACCAAATTTCCCTTCTATCGCAGTTTTATATTTCAGCGCAATTATAACTAGCGTTAAGTCGGTCATTGATATTGTTGTCCACTTAAATCTTATAATAAACATTTGAGTATTTTTGTGATATGATTTAATTTTCAATTAGGGCACAGAATATAATAAACTATCAGCCTCTAATCTTGATTCAGGCTTAATTTGACTGTTACCGTATCACCCCAACTTGACTTAAACATTATGATGTTGATCAAAATTAAGATTTTTATAGATACTTATTATTAAGCAAAACACCAAGCTTCCTTTACTATGAATGAATATGCATGAGTTCATTTGTAGGCTTACATACATTATATCCCCTGGGGTTCGTTTCTTACTGGTATTGAGACGCGCGCAAGGGTGGAACAATGTATGACTAACATCGGATTTTTGATCAAGTCATTAATTTTATTGTACGATGTACAACATTAATCAAGTTTAATGACTTTGGGTTTTCTCTAAAAGCTTTTTGAAATATTCATGCTTATGAATACCCAGATAATTAAGCCGCATAAAGACTCATAAGTGTCCGGAAACCGGATGCACTTTATTTTGAATTTTTGTTTTTGGTGATCAAACAAACATAAAGCTTTAGTATGACAGGCTATAACATTTCTTCTATCATTATCGAGATTTTTGGAAGAGACTAACACCTCTTTCAATTTGGCAGATCTTTATGCTTATATCACATACTTTACCTTAACATCTTGTTTAAGACATATCAATGCACCAATATAATTAAGCAAACAACCTTTTAAGATTATTTCTTTCTGGATATGGGACCAAATGATTAATGTACTATCATTTTCTCTTTTTTGCTTCAAAACTCACTTTGTGGAGCATACAAATTCAGTCGCCTAAGTCACTTTCAGTCTATAGATAAATGGCTATCTTTTAAATCTACACGTAAAAACAGGACCAAACATGTAAACATGTTCCACAAACTTAAATAACCGACATAATTTTCAGCGAAAGAATTAAATAAACACACACAACAATCGAACCAAGTGCTTTCCGTTTTCAGGTAAATGGCTAACCCGAACATTTACAAGTAAATATCATGACCAAACATATACAAGTATATGTCATTTAAATTTGAGTAACTGACATATTTTTAAGCGAAAGAGTGTAAAAATGATTTTGACATCTTTTAAAAAAAATATCTGAATGTTTTTGATTTTTCTCTATACATACAAAAATCACAATATTTTTGGTTTTCCTAATTTTAATGTTTTTGAATTTTCTCTGTACAAACAGAAATCACAATATATTTGACATTTTAATGTTTTTGGATTTTCTATATACAAACTGAAATCACAATATTTTTTGGCATTTTTCATTTTCTCCCCCAAAACCCAAAACATAAAAATATGCAAATTAAAATAAACAAAAACAAAGATAAAAATGATTATCCGAGCTTAAGGATATTAGCAAGTGTTTTTAAACCATTTAAACCAAGCAAGAAGTTAAAACGAGTTTTGTTAAATGCCTAGGTAAACAGGTCAGCTGGGTGAAAATCCGGGTGCACCTTCTCAAGATCAATCAGTTTCTTTTCAAAACAATCACGAATGAAATGATATCGAATATCAATATGGTGTGTTTTTGAGTGTTGCCTAGGATTTTTAGTGATACTAATAGCAGAAGATTTATCAATAAGAAAGGGAGTAGTAAGAAACTTCAAACCATAATCTCGCTAGTGTTGTTGGATCCAAAGAACCTGTGAACAGCAACTCGAGGCTGCCACATACTCTGCTTCTGCGGTTGAAGTGGAGACCGTTGTCTGCTTTTTACACTGCTAGGAAACAAGTCGGCCTCCTAGAAATTAACAACCCGCTATAGTATATTTGAAATTGATCTTGCATCCTCCATAATCAGAATCGGAAAACGCAGTGAGTTCAAAGCTATCAACCTTGCGATACCATAACCCGGTGTCAGGATTACCCCTCAGATAGTGAACTATACGTTTAATCGCCGCCAGATGAGTCACTCGGGGACTTGATTGATACCTGGCACATAAACAAACATCAAACATTATATCAGGATGAGAAGTAGTTAAATACATTAAAGAACCAATCATTTCTTGGTAAAGGTTTGGATCAACGGTATCCTCCATTTCGCCTGGTGACAAATTGTGACCCACGGGAAGAGGCGCCGAAGGGATTTTTCCGGCAGTTATATTGAATTGGCTCAAGACATCGTTCATATATTTTGTCTGATGAATAAAAATTCCTGTGTCAGATTGATGAACCTGCAACCCTAAGAAGAAATTCATCTCCCCCATCGAGCTCCTTTCAAACTTTGTCTGCATAGACTTCTCAAATTCCTTACACAACTTGTCGTTTGTTGAACCAAATATGATGTCATCGACACATATTTGAACAAGGAGCAAATCATCACCAACATTCTTGTAAAATAGAGTACAGTCCAAAGTTCCTCGTTTGAAGCCATTATCAGTAATATGGTTAGCAAGTGTGGCGTACCAAGCTCTTGGGGCTTGGTGTAGACCATAAAGAGCCTTGTTTAGTCAGTAAACACGGTCTAGATAATCTGGATCTTCAAAACCAGGAGGCTGTAACACAAATACTTCTTCATGAAGTTCCCCATTGAGAAACACACTCTTGACATACTTTGATAAACTTTAATATTTTTGAAAGCTGCATAGGCCAAAAATATTCGTATAGCTTCCTATCGAGCAGCTAGAGCATATACTTCGGTGTAATCCATGCCTTCTTGTTGATGAAAGCCTTGCACAACCAAACGTGATTTATTTCTCACAATGACCCCATGATCATATTTCTTGCACTCAAATACCCATTTTGTTGGAATTGGCTTCTTAACTCGGGTAGGCTTGTCAATAAGATCCCAAACACCCAGTTGATTAAACTGTTGCAATTCTTCTTGCATTGCTTCGACCCATGAGGAGTCTTCAACGCCTTACGAACACTCATTGGTTCCATTTGAGATAAAAAGCAAGTGTATTTTGCAAGATTCATGATTCCCGAAGATTGCATATCAGCATACGCACACAATACATTAGCATCACTTGAAGTAGCAATCTGATGACGTCTTTGCGCACCAACATCAAGATCACCAATGATGTTGTCCTGAGGATGATAAGTATGAATTCAAAGAGTCGGATTCTCAGGAACAACAACATTATCAGCTAAATTAGTCAAATTCTCTTCAGCATCATGAGATGATTCACCAATCTCATTACTTTCAGGAAATGGAGCTGAAGAAGAATCAACAAAATGACAATCATCTCATGAGATAGAGATAACATCAGATGAATCAGGAAGATCATCTTGTGGAACATCATCATAATTAGAAACAACATGTATTGGTGGTAAGAATTGATCTTCTAGATAAGCACAGACCAAATCTTCATCAGGCTGATCAACTATTGGAGTAAACGAATTAAATAACCTTTCATAGTCAAATATCCAATCAGGCCTTTTTCCGGAGGGAGGTGTGGGGTATCGTTGACATTCTACATGGTACCACTCCTCAACACAACCCGAAGAAACTATGAATACTCATTTCTTAGGTGACGTAGCCCAAGAAATAACCTTCAATTCTTTTTCTTCAAATTTTCCCGCATCCTTCTTTAACATAGTACAAGGACATCCGAATGGCTCTAAATACTTTAAATTAGGCTTTCGATTGTTCAGAAGCTCATAACTTGTATTTTGTAAATTTTTCACAGTTAGAACATGATTAAGTGTATAACAAGCAGTATTCACAGCCTCATTCCATAATTCAACAGGAAGCTTAGAATCTACTAGCATTGTTCGTGCAGCTTCAATCAGTTTTCAGTTCTTTCTTTCAACAACACCATTCTGTAGAGGTACATATGGAGCACTATATTCTCGATGAATTCCTTTCTGAATGCAAAAGAAAACGAATACAGTGTTTTTGAACTTCGTACCATTATCACTCCGATTCGTCTCACCTTGTGTTTATACAGTGATTCGATCTTTGAGATTAGGTTTTGAATAAGAATTGGTGTCTGATCTTTTGAACTCATAAATAACACCCAAGAATATCTTGAATAGCCAATAAGTGACCACTAGACAATAACAATTTCTAGCAATACTTGCACGTTTCACAGGACCAAAGAAGTCCATATGAATTCGTTCCGAAGGAGTATCAATGGAATTCATTAACTTAGATGGGTGTGACTTCTTTTTCTGTTTGCCCTTTTTGCATGCAACACAGTGATCAGTCAATTTGAAGTGTTTCAAGGAAACCCCACCAAACAAGTCATTTGCCATAAGAAAATTCATCTTTCTGACATGAATATAACCCATACGTCTGTTCCACATAATCAAGTCTTTCTCAGTTGCTTTTGAGACAAAACACGTTTCAGCAGAAGTGGTTACTTTTGAAGTCATATTTAAAACATAAATATCATTTGATCTAGGAGATCGCATAACTACCATATCTTCAGGAATGACATATCCCGGTTTAAGTATTATGCATTCCTTATCATTAAATACGGTGGTATATTTCTTATTACAAATTTGTGACAAGCTCAACATATTGTGATCCACTTTGTCACAATAATTAACCTTCTCAAATGTAATCTGACCATTTGAAACATCACCTTCTTTTGTGATCATTCCACCCGAATTACCCGCAAACGCGACATACCCTCTTTGAATATTTTGGACATTTTTTAAAAGGTTGATATTGCCAGTAATATGACAAGAGCATCCATTATCCATAATCCAGTTTTCACCAGATATAGTCTTGGATGAACTCTGCACACAAATGTGGAATGATTAGTTCAAAAAGGCAACCCAATCCTCAGTCTTGGGCACCTCGTTAGTTTCACTTAAAGTTTTAATGTTAAGTGAATCCAAATGCGGGTTAGCCGCTTATGAATAAGTCACAGTTCTTTTCGACTTTCGTATCAAATATGCAGCTTGAACTACATTCGTGTTCACATTCTTGCAAATTGGTTCAAAAGAACAAATTTGGATCTTAAATTACTCAAATTCTCACTAACATGAATCACTTTGCAAATATTCACATTTGAGAACATTAAGTGAGTTTCATCATCACACAACACAGGCCGTTTCAAAATTTCCTTAATCACTGGAACTGGTTTGGTTTGTTCCTTGATAAATGGATGGAGATTCTGTGATTTCTCACTCCACAGTTTCAGACTACATGACCTTGTTCACCACAAAGAAAACATGTTCTCATGTCAACGCGCTCACGGTGTGGTATGGTAGAAACTTGTGCAATAGAATATTGATAAAAAACACTAGGAATGGGACCTTTGTCCAAATCATCAAATGTAACAGACTTCTTTTTCATGTAAAAATCAAGATTTGAACAATTTGAAAAACTCTGTAAAGTGTCAGTTCCATTTGATTTAACAAATTGAACTTTCTTAACAGATTTTAATAATTGTTTAGCTTTTATCAAGGAATCTATTGTATTTGATGTTTTAGAATTAACAAGCTCGTGTTCAAGATCATATATATTGGAAGTTTTATTTTGAAAGACGCTTTCAATCAATTCAGGCTTGATAAGATTAAGCGAAATGTCTTTCTAAGTGAACGCTTTGATGATGCCTTTCAATTTAAACACTCAACCAGTGGTTGGCTTAGAAGGAACAGGATTAATGAAACGCATCAAATCCTCATCGGAAATATTTGGTTTTTCTTATTTCTTTGCCTTAACCTTAACAGATGTAACAACTCGGATTTTAATATCAATATTTTAGTAATCGTTACCCGACCTGTTTATACGTTCGAAAAATTTTTCAATAAAATTATCACGGTTATCGAGTAAACTAATTATTATAATATTATTTTTATTCACTTATTTAAAATTATCTCTTTCAAAATATATCAAAAACTACCCTAAACTAAACTATTGCCTGAATGTGTTTCAATCTTCATTATCCAGGGACTAAAGTGAAATTTTTCATATATTATTCCACCCAACCAGTATCCAAGATCCATAACCCGTTAACATGTATCCAAACTCGCAATCCGCACCCCGCTTGATGTCTTGCACCATAATCTTCGCTCTATAGATAGAATTGATCTGTTTATATTAATCTCCTTACCGTAATCGGCCTAACTGACCAATGGATTAGGAAATTCGGATCAATTGTTATACGTATTAATATGCCGACCTAACGCATTCATCAAAATACACCCTTACAAACTCTATATCGCAATTAAACCTAGCTATACATCCGCATTAGCCTCGCGAATCAAACACACCCAATTAACTGTGTTATACGAGCCTGCTGATATAACTTATGCATGCATTCTGGGCCGTCAAGTTCTATCTCCATCCTGCAATATCTAGGGTATAAATTCTAACTCAAAATACTAATACAATCAATTTAATCTTGTTCACTAACCTCTTTAAGAGAAATTTAGATTCATTTACCCTTACTCGCCCTCATAACAACGATAATAGCAAGCGCAAGCTTAATAATCGAGTTTAGATTATTAAGTAAACCAATTATCAATCTCAACGAAATCATAGTGTCCCAAACAAGAAACCTTACACCGGAATACGCTCGTTACGTCTTATTCGCGACTTTCGTCATCCAACTCAATTCTTGTGTCATTCTTACACTCACTATAACAGTTATCGTTATCCCGTTAACACTTTACGCTGCCTACGACACAAAGACATCCCACAACGATCTATGCCTTCGACTTAGCTTTATACACCTGCTACACGTGCCTTCTACAATTATGGAGACCCTAATCACCTGCGCGACGCATTGTTCTTTACTCATTCACGCCGAGTTCTGATTATACCGACACCGTACCATACTAACCATGCTCATTTAGCTTAAACCAACCAACTCTATGCCTTTCAGGCTTTCTTCATGTAACAAGGTCGTTCTCGCCTATTCGATTTTAGACCCGCAAGATTTAATTTCATCAAGCTTACCTTAGTCGAACCTCGTTTTCACAAACCTCTTCGAGGTGCCCCAAATCATTTGATCTCAATTATTTAAGTTTTCATAAGCTCAATTAACAAAGGTGTTTTGAATTAAACCAATCGTAGTTATGTTTTCACAAAGAAGATTTTTTTTATCGTCTTCATCATTTTCGTCTAAACGTATTTTGTATTCAATTATACCTTAAACGATTATTTGGCTAAATTGGTTATTTTGGAACAAACTCAACATGGAAATCCATCATTTTAAGTATCTTTTTCTCATACAATAAAAAATTTTCTTATATTTCCAAAGATCAATATCGTTGGTTGCCGTACTTATCTATACGTTTGGTTTTACTTAATCAAAATTATAGGATTTGGTTCATTAAGATTTCGTAAACTAATCAAAATATTTAGATTCTCATAAAGCGGAAAATTTTTTTTTTCTTTTTCAATTATAAAAGACACAATTTCGACAGTCAGTTATTAGTTGACTATATTATTGAATTTGTCTTTTCTCATTACCTTGTTTGCTTATTAAATTATTGACAACGTGTCAATTTCTACTCTCAACTTTGATTTTTAACATTTTTGTACGTCATGTATATATTGATCTCGTGCATTACATGTTACCTTTCATCTTGTAAATTTTTATCATTGAAATTGAAATGTTATAGTTCTATTATTAATTGAACTTGACATTATTTAAACAAAATTATTTTCCGTTATGGAACTTTATTTTCCATTATTCAAGTAAATTTTCACTATTAAAAAAAATAAAAAAAAATGAATTTCATTGAATTCCCATGGTGATTTAATTGGAATTTTATTATTAATTTTCACTATTATCTAATTTTAAAGATTTAATTGGAATAGAACTATCTCGGTGATTCGTGAATATCCGCTTCCCAATCTCATCTATTTACGATTTGTTTGTATACATTAATTTTTGAATTAATATTTTTGCATTCTCAATTACTACTACCAGTACTTTAAAATTTTAATTTACCTCCTCTTAAATACACAATTGCGATATTTCAATGTTATATAAAGTTCTCTTTAAATTTCATGAGTTTCTCATTTAACTAAACTAAATCCCTCAAATCTTCGTTTAATCTTGTTCAAATTTGTACTCACGGTCTAATGAATTCTACCTCGAATGTTGCAATATTTAAAAAAAAATCACAGGTTATTATTCATCCACAATTATCAATTAATTCCTTCATAAACTTTTGTTGATGTTATCCTTGTAATCATTGAATTGTTGGTAAGTTCACGTAAATTTGTTAGTTGGCCGTATCCACACTCTCTTTCTTCACAATCGATCTTGTCGACGTATCATATATCCCAACTTCAATGTTCCATTTCTCTTAACTTTTAAGTTACTTTAAAATTATTACATTAATCAAACTTGAAAGTTTACCTAAATTGCGATATTAGAAATATTTTATATAATCTTCTGATTTTATACTTATAATAAATCAACTCCCAATTGTCTTATAATATGTTAACATTTTCCTCATATTTATAATAAATTAATAACTTTTCTCACAAAATCATGTCTTTCAAATATTTTGTAACTCACATGATGGGACGAGTTATGTGGACCATCCGACGATCTAAGTAATTATGGAGGCCTACATAATTATTGAAGTCCTCGCATGGAAATCATAATGCGTACAATTGTGTGTCATAATATAGAATCGAAAATAGTTGGGATAATGGTACAAATGTAGAGATGATAAGGACATAGTGAATACATCCTTTATAGAAGTGTCCTTATCGGATTTTCATTTGGAGCGTTGTTTTAACTATTCAAAGTTCTGTGTTATAATAAATCTTAATAGTTATATTAAAAATTTTATTTTTTGTAATGGTGTTGCTATAGTATTCCTTAATTTCGGGACGAAATTCTTCAAAGTAGGGGAGACTGTAACAACTCGGATTTTTATATCAATATTTTAGTAATCGTTACCCGACCTGTTTATACATTTGGGAAATTTTTCAATAAAATTATCACGCTTATCGAGTAAACTAATTATTATAATATTATTTTTATTCACTTATTTAAAATATATCTCTTTCAAAATATGTCAAAAACTACCCTAAACTAAACTATTGCCTGAATGTGTTTCCATCTTCATTATCCAGGGTCTAAAGTGAAATTTTGCATATATTATTCCACCCAACTAGTATCCAAGATCCATAACCCGTTAACCTGTATCCAAACTCGCAATCCGCAACCCGCTTGATGTCTTGCACCATAATCTTCGCTCTGTAGATAGAATTGATTTGTTTATATTAATCTCCTTACCATAATCGGCCTAACTGGCCACTGGATTAGGAAATTCGGATCAATTATTATACGTATTAAGATGCCGACCTAACGCATTCATCAAAATACACCCTTACGAACTCTATATCGCAATTAAACCTAGCTGTACAGCCGGATTAGCCTCGCGAATCAAACACACCAAATTAATTGTGTTATACGAGCCTGCTGATATAACTTATGCATGCATTCTGGGTCGTCGAGTTCTTTTTTTTTTCTTATGTATATTTTGATATTTCGCCTACTTTGGAATCTATTTTCTTTTAATATTAGCGTAAAAGTTATTTGTTGATTTGAGTTTAAATTTGTACTTTAGGAGATATGAATATGATGGAAGGTTTCTCAAAATTATAGTTGGACCGTTAGCATACAACTGAGCTGGGACCGACTAGACCAGACAAGATAAAAAGGATTTAATATTTAGCGACTAACTGACCTTCAAAAATTTTCGACCCCCAATAAAAAAAAAATCGTCTCGCCACTATTGCACAAACCACTCGAGTCTTGAGGAATATATACATGGCATAAATGACACTGACTACGAAGTACAATAATAAGACTGACAAAACACAATATTGAGACTAGGATTATCAAAAACACATTATCAAAAACACGTTATATACATGACTATCCCTAATCACCATCTCAACCCAGAAAATCAACACTTACTAATTTAAATCATAGTTATCCTTCCAAACAAAATCGAATTGGGTTTTGTACATATTCTGATACTTGAAATTTGTTAGCTAAAATATTTGTAACAATAGTGTTGTATATATTTTTTAGAACAACGATTTTCTTGAAATTAGGCTACCGCAGTCTACAAATTTGGAGAACCCCGATGCCCCACTTTGGCCAGCGTGGGCACGGTTAAGATAACATAGTCTGTGTCACTTGACAATTGTTGTGCCACCATAAGAGCAGAATTGTCTAGCGTAACACACGGTGGGACGAAAACCCAGGTGAGCATAGAGTTCGAACTGACAACTTTTGCACAAGGTCTAACTCAAATCATTCATAGTCAAAATTCACCCAAAAGTGACACAAGTGAGATTCGAACTTAAGTCTCCACTGAATAACCCAAGCCTTCTACCACTAAGCTACAAGTGGGGATTAACAATAAGACGTTTATATGATGACAATTTATTAAAAATAAATTAAAGAGAATTAGAAGGAATACTTGTGTACGCAAATGGTGGTTGAGAAAATTGGTAAGCAATATTAATCAACTAGAGAGTTCTAGTTTAGTGAGAAAATCTATGGGCGAAATCATATAAATGACCCAAAAAAGGGGTAATCTATAACAATTAGGTAACTATAAAATAACGACGTTGTTCGCAATTTATTTATTTTACAAATTAGAATTATGAATGTATTATAGTTCATTGTTTATGAACATGAATGAGGATGGAATGAAAGATGAAGATGAGGGTGATTTATTTGAGTTAAAAGAATAATAAAATAACACACAGATAAAAAGACAAAAATGTCTTTAGTTAACAATGAAAATTAGCAGTAAGTTAGCAAAATTTGACATAATTGATAAAAAGTGAGAAACACTAAAGGTATAGTTGTTAAAAATAAAATGAACGAAAGTTTCATAACTAACTATACCTCAATAATAATTTTAACATTTACTCCTATAACAATTATCTTAGTTTCTTTTAGACCGGAAACTTAGATACTTACTAATTTTAAATATGTTACGATCCAAGCAAAATTTAGGGTATTCTACATATGTGATACTAAATTTATTAGCTAAAACATTTGTAATAAAAGTGTCAATATATTAAGTTTGTATGATTACAATTTAAGTAAAAATAAAATAAAGAAATTAGAAAGCGTACTTGTGTATGCACGTGGTGGTTGAGAAAATTGGTAAACTAGAGAGTTCTTATTTCCTGAAAAATTCTATTGGAAAAATATAAATAAATGAAGAAAAAAGGGGCAGTCTATAAAAATAAGGCAATCTATAGAATGTCGACCATTTTTCTTGTTTAAGTCTGAGATAAGATGTTCAAAAACTTTATTTAATTTTATTTGAAAGAGATATCTTATATTTAAGTCTCATATATGACAAAAAAAATTTTTGAAATTTTACATATTTCCCGCTCTAAATTACATATTTCTCCAAGCAAAAAACACTAATTACATATTTCCTCTTTTCATATTAAATTTATCTTTTACCCTTGTTTAAAATGTATAAATTATTACTAATAAATCTTACAATACTATTAAAGCATTACAATGTGTACACATGTTATTCTAGGGTGTCCACATCAATGTCATGTCATTGTCAAGTCACATGTTTCCTTTTCTAGTAATGTTAAATCATCTCATTCATATTATATAAACCTTAAGATTAGAAATCATGTTAATCATTTTAATCTCTCCCTCTCTCTCTCTCTCTCTGTTTCGGATTACTACATCCACAGTCGCTTATTCCGGTAAGTGAGACTAATCATTTTCCGGTAAAGTTTTATTTGATACTCTAATGGCTTATTATCGTATTATTCGTTATTTTATTGATATTTTTTTCTTCGTTTTTGTTTGTATTGATTTTAATTATTATATGATTTTCTTATAATTTCTTTAAGTTCTATATCAAAATCCAAGATTCAATGGAGATGTTGAACTATTACGGTTTTCCGGTAAAGTTTTATTTGATACTCTAATGGTCAATTATAATATTATTCATTATTTCATTGTCAATTCATTTTCTATGTCATTATTTCATATTATTCATTATTTCCGGCTATTGGTATTTATTCTAGTTATACTATATAACATTAATTTTACATTTGTTCACATTATTGGTGATTATTCCGGTTACTAACCAAAATTCCGTTTACGCCAAATAATATATTGTAAATTTTATCAAAACAATTATATATTAATACAATTTACCTTATATCATGATAATATTACAAAAAATCAATAGATTTGACTATTAATGTTTTCTAAAATAGTTATAAAATAAATTGATTTGATTATATTAATGATTTTCATGACAATTATAAAATTAATTGATTTGATATTAATGCTTTCCAAAACACTTATAAATATTACTGATTTGACTATGTTAATGCTTTTCAAAATACTTATAAATCTAACAGATTTGACTACGTTAATGCTTTCCAAAACACCTAAGTTATTTTTTATATTATAGAGTAATAGAAGGCGAATTAAATCACCCATTACTAATTAGGGTTCATATTATTTCTTTAATGTTTAATATGATTTTGCTATTTGAATTGTATATTTATGCTAACAATGTAATTTTATAATAAATTGTACGTTTATTTATTTTAGTTTTTATATATTTTTTGCTTAAATTTCAAATGAAGATAGTTATTATAAACAATCTTTTATTTGAAATTTAAATTAATTAATATTCAAATTAATTAAAATAATCATTTTAATTACCTTAAATCTCAGCTAACATTATTTGAAAAATCTTAACGGAATTTAAAACTTTCCATATTTGTTCAATGTCAACCAGCTTTCTATTTGTTTATATTTGACTAATTTTAATTATACTTAAATGTTAAAATTAATGTCTAAAAGTAAACCCCTCAATTAATAATTTCAATATTTTATTCGAAATTCTAATTAACATACTCATTTAATGTTATTAAAAATAGAATAAGTTTTTTCTTAAATACGAATCTTGAAATTAATTATTTCAAATTTTCATTTACATTTCAAATTTTAAATAGTCACAAAAAACAGATTAATTTATGGTTAATACTTATAACATATTTAAGTCCGATTAAGGGCAAAATTTTACAAATTAAATACATACTTTTAAATCTTTTCATAGTATCATTCTTAACAAACTTTTCATTTTCTTTTAGTTGACCATTTTTTTAATTATACCTAAATGTTAATATTAATGTCTAACATAAGCCCCCGATTATAATATTTCAAAAATCAAAAACCTTTACATAATTTTTTGAAATTGATTAATTAACCAACTTTTTTTATATTTTGTAATTATCTCAAAATTATTTAGTACAATAAGTACAATACACTGTATCTTTTTGATTTTTTTTATTCGTAAAATTGAATCATAAACTTAGATTTTATATATCTAACTACAAATTTAATGTCTATAAATCAAAAGTTAAATTATAAATTCATTTATAATTTGTACATTTATTTATCACGGTTTTGTATAATTATATGTTTTTGTTCATATAAAAATCATGTGTGTGTATGTATGTATGTATGTATGTATGTGTGTATGTATGTATGTAAGTGTGTATGTTTGAACTTCATTCCAAATTATATTAAGAAATATTATAATTATAATTTGTCAACTAATAATCATATAATCTAATTGTAGTTATATCACAATCTCAGCAAACATTACTTGACCAATTTTTTATAAAAATTAAAAGATTTTTATACTTTCCAATCTCAAGAAACTTTACATTTTTTTTATTTGAACAATTTATAAATTTTATAATTATAGTTAAATTTCAAGATGAATGTGTAAAATAAAAACCACATATTTTTTATTACCAATTTTTGATCATTTTTTTATATTCCAAATAAGTTTCATATTATAAAATATTATGTCATGTTTTATTTTGTTTTTCAGGTTGTGAAGCAAAATAAATTTCTTTTGGTTGAATATTAAAGAAGCTAATGATGAGCTAATATGATTACAACATGTTTATGTTTTCGTTTGTTTTTTTAGGTATATTAAGTTTTTGTAAGTATTAAGTCTTTATGTACACAATCTTAATGCTTAATTTTTTTAGTACAAACTTATGTTAAATATTTGTCTTGGTTTAAAATGTGAGTTATGAAATTTTATGGTTGTCTATATTTATATGTTGTTTATATGTTTTCCATCCATGTGTAACACGGGAAATATCCAAGGATGTATATATGATTTTTTTATAAGTTTGTGAATAGTATTTGTACCTTTATTTATCTTATTAACAATACATTGAATTTGATTTTGTGATGATTTTAGTTTTCTTTTTTGCAAGTACAAAAAATTAAAACACATTTCTTTCTAGTTCGATGATTGTTTAATAAACAAGACTTTTTGACTTCATATATCATGATGTAGTTTTAATTGATATATCTTTTTAGTTTCATGGTTTAAGTTAGAAAGATGTTTTAAGTTGGGATTTTACTTTGTTTGTTGTATGTTATTTTGTTTTAATAAAAACAACAATGTAATACCTTCAAATGAATGTAAAATTATTTTTTCTTATAAATATTACACTATTAATTCATTATTATTATTATTATAATCATTGTCGCTATATATATTTATATACAATTTTCACGTGTATGATACACATGTTACTAGCCATTGAAAGATATTGAAATTTTACATTATTGTTTGAGTCTTCGTCTCCAATTCTTCCAACGTTATAGAAAGACATTTTTTAATACGTGACAACATTTTGTTCTAAAAATTATTTTTATACACATAAAATGTTTAATAATATCGGTATGAATGTTTTGTTTTAAAATAAATAAAACACCAAGATTTTGTTTGCAAATTATAATTTATAATTAATAATGTATAAATATATCAAAAACTTATTATAAAAGTCATAAATAAAAATCATTATATAATATAACACCATTACATATTACATGTAATATTTTTTACTTTTATTATAAATTTCATCCGTATGCTAACTGTGCAATAATTATAAGTATCAATTAACTACCTCTAACTATATCATCTAACCGAATCACAATTCTAATCGCATGACAGTTCTAATTGAATGATCGAATGACGATTCTAATTGAATGATCATTCTAATCGAATGACCGTTCTAATCGAATATCATTTCTAATTGAATGACCGTTCTAATCGAATGACAGTTCTAATCGAATGATCGTTCTAATCGAATGATCATTCTAATCGAATGGCAGTTCTAATCGAATGATCATTCTATGAGCGTTCTAATCGAATGACAGTTCTAATCGAATGATCGTTCAAATCGAATGATCATTCTAATCGAATGGTAGTTCTAATCGAATGACAGATTCTAATCCAATGACCATTCGATTCTATTACTTTGTTCATTCGATTCGACTACTTTTCGATTCGAATACTTTTTTATTCGATTACCTTTATATTCGATTACTTTATATTCGATTACTTCCTTATTTGATTACTTTCTGTTTGATTACTTTCTAACCTTTCCTTTACACTCGCTTTGCCCGTTTAAAAGATAAAACATGTTAGGAGCCATAACGAGTTCTTTTTCGTCCTTTGACTTGGCCGTAACGCCATCCGTATTACCTGTTTCATTCCAAAATTCTTTTTATTTTCAATTTTATATTTTCTTGTATAATAAGGCCCGATTTATTATCCTACCAAGTTTCATGCAAAACCGACTTCGTTTACCCGTCCTTTTCACAAACCAAACATTACTCGTTTTACCTGAAACGAACCAACTAACCCGTTTACTATACTTTATCAATAATCATGACCCTATCTATCATCCTACCAAGTTTCATGCAGATCCGTGCACGAAAAGTAAGTTTTTTTAACAAAAACGTACCTTTGAGGTTTATGTCTGAAATCATTCGAGAAGCCCAAAACCATATCAAACGAACTCCGATTTGAGTGATTCAAGCGGCCACGCGACCGGGTCTCCGAGATCTACTAGCGCCTCCCACTTTCGCCTCCGGAATCCGCCGTTACAGTTGTCGGAAAACTGAAAACGTTGCCGGAAAACTCCATTATTAGCTGTTACGGTTTTGCTGATAAACACCGGACTTCACGACTTCCGATCGAAGAACTGTTCAATGAATATCTTCTTTTATATTCCATGAACACTTAGTTAAAATTTGAGACCGATCCTACAGTTAGATCTCCAGGAATCGTCGTGTCTTTGTGGGCTATTTTCTCAAAAACCGAAAATTGGAGAAGTGGTGTTTTTGATGTTGTAGGCTATGGTGTAGAGATGGATGAAAACGGAAAGGATTAGGGTTTTAAGGGGTATTTATACTCTTTTAAGCCCATGGACCTTAGGTCTATCTTTCCGTTTTGATCCATAATTAATTCCATCTAATTAGCCTATTTATCCTTCCATCTTTATTATTTTATTATTTCTATAGTAACTCAAGTAAACTTTTCCATCATAAATAAATAATATATTAAATATTATTCTTAGAAATTTCGGGATGTTACAACTCTACCCACCTTATAAGAGGTTTCGTTCTCGAAACCTGCTTAGTCCTTGTAAAAGGAATGCTTCCTGTATTCACATCCTTTCTTTAGCATCCTAACTTACCGGTTTATTCTTTGTCTTATATTCAACGAGTGATGTCAATTAGTTTTTGTTTTCTTAGGTAGCTTGTCCATGAAGTCCTCGATGATACGCTTCCTTATCCAGACTTTGAAAGTGCATATCACTTCCACAAGCATGCTCTTCTTTCTTGTCTTTTAAATAGAAACATTGCACTTACTATCATTACACTTAGCACTGAAGGACCATTCCGTACAATTACAATCATTAGCAAATATACTGCTTTGCAATGCGTTCAAAACATTTTAATTCCAAAAGGAAAACTTTCCAGTTTCTCCTTTGTCTATTCCTTGAGTTAGAACACTTCTTGCAATTCTTGAGCACATCCATTGCGTAACTTGTCGGAAAACTCCTTAAGTTACCACTTAAACCTTCTTTCATTCTCAGCTCTGCATCAACATGTAGGGTTCATGAGTTATAGTTGTTTAAGGTAGCTTGATCATGAAGTCCATGATGATACATCTTCCTTTTCTTAACTAAAAAAGTTGCATATCAGGTTGCCTGATATATCATAAGTATTTATATTAACCGACTTCCTTTCCAAGCATGCTTTGACATTCATATGGACATTTATAATACCATTTTGTCTTTATCTTTCTAGATGACTTACCTCTCATGATCATATGATTATCCGTTACCACACTAATTATTTGTGTTAAGACTCAATTCAAATAAACATGAGTCTAAACCATATCTACGCTTTCCTTGCATGTCTTTCCATCTTTGTCTTGCATCATCTTGCTGCATTATTGTTGGTTTCACTTTCGAAACACTTTTTTTTGTCCATGTAGGCAAAGTATCATGTTCTTCCACAACTGTCACATACCATGGACTCATCTTCATTTGACTTATACTTAAGGGCTTCAACTTCATCATTATCTGCTTTCATTGCAATCAAATTCCTTCTTTCGAAACCTCGATGTAAACAGACTATCTATGTGTGACACAATTGACAACGACACTCCATGCCATGTCACAATCTTGCTAATAAACTCCTTAACTAACATTTCTGATGAGAGAGATTCTCGTGATGGTATAAAGTGAGCACCTTTCTTCAAACGGTCCACAATCACCCAGATAGTATCATGGTTTTTAGTTGTACACGGTAGCTTAGTTATAAAATCCATTGTGATGCGTTCCCATCTCCATTCTGGTGTTTCTAATGGTTGTTCCATTCCATGCAGCTTCTGATGTTCTGTCTTGACTTGCAAGCAAGTCAAACACTTACTGATATATCATATCACTGCCTTTTCCATACTCGGTCAAGAGTAGTCTATCTACAAGTCTTGATAAATCTTGGTGGATCTTGCATGTTTAACGAATCCACATGCGATCACATATGATTCTCACGTCATAAGTATTATCTTCCAAATCACTATGTAACCCGATAATTTATACCTTTTGCATCTTGCTCTCATTCTTTATAACTTCTATTGCGTCTCGCAGATCTCACTCATGAAATCCGAAGTGCTAATTAATTTATACAACTTAATCGTCATGATAACCTCTCCACCTTTACGAATTAGTGCGTCAGTTACCTCGTTAGCCTCACCAGGATAATACTTTTTTTCTCAATCATAATCCTTTATCAACCTTACCCATCTTCTTGCCTTATATGTCGTTCTTTATGCTTGAAGAGATATCCATGTATCAATGGTGCACCTTGAAAACCTAGCATACAGTTACTCTTTCTTTAGCGTATCCAACACTTCTCTCAAGTGTTCAGCATGGTCGGACTTATCAATACTATCGTCTGGGAAGGCAATGACATATTTGTCCTAATATCGGATGACATGCTCTATTCATCATAACTATAAATGCTACTTGAGCATTCGTCTATCCAAACGATATCACGAGAAATTCATAGTATTCATATCGTGTCTAAAGTGTTGTCTTAGGGATGTCTGCCACTTTTACTTTCAACTGATGATAGCCTTCTCTGAGGTCTATTTGCGAGGACTAACTCGCACCTTGCATTTGATCAAACAAATCATCAATTTGTGGCAACGAATATCTATTCTTTACAGTAAGCTTGTTCAACTTGTAGTAATCCATACACATTCTCATACTTCCTTCTTTCTACTTCACGAACATCACCGGTACTCTCCGCAGGGAAATACTCGTCATTAAAACACCTTCTTCGAGGAGTTCTTGCAGTTGGGACATTAACCATTTCATCTCGGATGGCGTCAGGCGGTAAGGTGCTTTCACGACGGGTTGTGCTCCTGTTATTAACTCTATCAGGAATTCTACCTCTCGTTCCAGTGGTAACCTCGGAAGGTCCTCTAGGAACACTTATGGATAGTTACACACTATAGGAACATCTTTCACTTCTTTCGTCTCGGCCGTAGCTTTGACAACATACGCCAAGTAGGCACTTCACTTCACACTCGCCTTAACAAACCTTTGGCTTTTAACATTGAAATGACGTTAAGCCCTTAACATTCCTTAATACCATAAACCGTCATTGTACTGCCATACAAAGACCTCAACCTTATCAACCTGCTCTTACATGCTATATGAGCCTCAAAATCAAACAACACATCCACTCCCAACGACATCAAACTTGTTGGGTTCTAACAAGATTATCAAAGTCCATATAACCCATTATATGTTAAAAAGCAGCGGATAATAAATTTTTAAATCTTGTTAGTGATAAATATAAAACCAATTTTATATAGATTAACCCAATGCCCGGATCCATATACAAAATACATGCTATTAAAACAACCATAGGGTGTTGCATGAATCATACCTTCAAGTCCGAAAGATAAAGAGGATGAAAGATATGAACGGCTAGCTTCCAATGGAGGAAACCTCAAGCTTGTATACCCAACGAGCTCCAACAAACACCTTGGTTGCTAGGGTCCTAACACCTGATGCAAGAACAACCTTTGTTCCTTTTCTTCTTCTTGTTCACGGCTCCATGGAGGAGAGAAAGAGAGAAGAGTGGTGTGTGAGAGAGAGAGTGTAGGGATTATATTATCAAGAAAAAATGATCTCCCAATCAATACATTTGCATGTCTTGGAAGGAACAAAAGGAGGAGAGAGAAGATGGAGGAATTTTCCCACCCAAATTTCAAATCCCGTTTTTTTACTTACAATTATTTACTCATAATATTTATGTTATAAACCATATCATAAGTAACATGCAATATGTTATTTAACCAATTTAAATAACATCTCTCAAAATATAAATTATCCATATAATTTATTTAACACACAAATGCAAATATTCAGAAAACCATTTTCCAAATATTATAAGTGTTGATAATCATTACTTAGATCACATCTAATAATAATTATCGTGGTGTTTGTCTCGCTTGTTATTGGGTATGACCCGACTTGGATCAATACGTACTAGACACATCAACTCTAATATGTGTCTTGGGCAGATCGATTCCAACAATATCCCACTTGCACAAGATGCATAAAAGATTGATGCAAATAGCAAATACCGCCTAACAACGGTTTACTATCCCTAATACGCATGACGAAGTGCCATTCAATAACATCATCCCCTTAAAGTCCCATACTTGAAAATGATTTAGGTGAAACTATAATTTATCCTTTTGCCACAAATGTCATGTTAAATCCAGAGACACAGAGTGATCATTCTCTGTTGATTTAACTTATCAGGCCTTAGACATTTAACTCTCAACGAATAAGAGGGACAAATCCCCTATTGACTATATACGTCTCTCATAATCACCTCGTACTACACTTGAGCTTAGCCTTATGTATTGACATGTTTCAGAGCAGCGAATAACTAAGTCAAAGTATAATAGTCGATGAATATCAAGACCCAATATGTATCTCAGGTCGGAGGATACTATGATATTCGCCTTTACTCAAATTTACTTATGATCACAAATCACAAGGATTCCATGTAGTAAATTAAGGGCGGGTCAGTCCAATATTTATCCCATAAATATCTATGAACCTTGGCAGCAAACTCTTGCTACATTCATATCTCATGAATATCTACCAATCCAAGTTCATAATAGTCTTACCTTCACATTTGTTCTCACAAATGTGATCGACTACGAACATTTAGAATAATTACCTTATTCATGGATTTAAACATGCTCAAATGGAACATAACTCAAAAGTCGTAATCATAAACCATAATCATATGAATGAGCCAAAATAACAATTGTTTCGATATCCAAATGCAAAATAGATCAAATCTAATCACTAGAATATCGAAGTCCTAAGTCGCAAGTATGACCCTCATGCTTCGTCCTTTCAAGGAGCTTCGTGAGTGGATCCGCAATGTTTTGATCAGTGTGAACTTTGCGAATACACATCTTTCCCTTTTCAACTGCATCCCTTATGTAGTTGAATCTCCGATCAATGTTCCTAGTCTTTTGATGTGCACGAGGTTCCTTGATTTGAGCAATCTCACCCTCGTTGTCACAAAAGATTTCTAGAGGGTCCTGAATGGTACGAACTACCCCTAGATCGGCAATGAACTTTCTAATCAACGCAACTTCTTGAGCTGCCAAGGAGGCGACGATGTATTCTGATTCTGTGGTAGACAAGGCTACCACGTCTTGTTTTGCGCTCTTCCAAGAGACAACACCACCATTTAGAACGAAGACATATCCCGATTGTGATCGAGAATCATCTCGATCAATTTGGAAACTCGCATCAATGTAACCTTTACAACGAGTTCCTCCTCACCATAGCCATATATCAAAAACATATCCTTAGTCCTGCTAAGGTATTTCAATATGCTCTTAACCGCCATCCAATGGCTGGTTCCCGGATTTTTTTGGTATCTACTTGTCATGCTCAAAGCGCATGACACATTCGGTCTGGTGCAAATCATGGAATACATAATAGATCCTATAGCAGATGCATATGGGATTCCATTCATTATGTCTTGCTCATACTTTGAGCTTGGACATTGAGAAGCACTCAATATTGTTCCTCTTTGAATAGGTACTAAACCTTTCTTAGAGTTGTCCATCTTGAACCTTTTCAAGATTTTGTCAATGTATGAACTTTGATTCAAACCTATCAACCGTCTTGATCTATCCATATAGATCCTTATTCCCAGAATTTAAGAGACCTCCCCAAGATCCTTAATGGAAAAACAGTTTCCAAGCCAGGTTTTTACACCTTCCAAGGTTGGAATGTAATTTCCAACAGTAATATGTCATCGACATATAATACCAGAAAGGTAATGATGCTTCCACTAGCTTTCTTATACACACAAGCTTCATCAGCGTTTTTGATGGATCCAAATTTCTTCACTTCATCATCAAAACGGTGATTCCAACTTCTAGATGCTTGTTTCAATCCATAGATTGATTTCTTCAACTTGCATACTTTATTAGGATGTTGTCGATCGACAAAACCTTCAGGCTGAACCATATAGACATCTTCTTCAAGATGTCCATTTAGAAAAGCGGTTTTGACATCCATTTGCCAAATCTCATAGTAATAATATGCGGCTATAGCAAATAATATCCTTATAGACTTTAGCATTGCAACGGGCGAGAAAGTTTCATCATAATTAACCCCTTGAGTTTGAGTGAAACCCTTTGCTACAAGTCTAGCTTTATAAGTATCCAAGTTTCCATGCATATCGGTTTTCTTCTTGAAAACACACTTACTTCCAACCAGTTTGGAATTAAGTGGTGGAGCAACCAGGTCCCATACTTGGTTGTCATGCATGGATTGCATCTCAACGTTCATGGCTTCTAGCCATTTATCACAATCAGATTGTGACATTGCATCTCGGTATGTGGTTGGTTCATCAGAATCTACCACATAGCATCCATCCATGAAAAATCCATATCTTTCAGGTGGAGTGCTAATTCAACCAGATTTGCGAACGTTTTGTGTGTTTTGATCAACCATTTGATCATCATCAACAACCTCTTGTTGATTAATCGTGTCAACCAAACGTGTATCGGCTTGTGCTTCTCGATCCTCCTCGAGTTCCATAGTTCTATCAGTTCCTTCCACAAGGAACCTTCTTTCCAAGAACTTAGCCTTGCGAGCTATAAACACTTTATGCCTTTCCATGCCATATTACAAAAGGTTTCCTTTCCACTTTCTTGGTCGGTGCCATATTTAAAATACGGGCAGCAGATATCAGTGCGAAACCCCAAAATGATAGAGGTAATGTGCTTCTATCCATCATGGATCGAACCATATCCAATAGAGTTCCATTCCTCCTTTCAGACACACCATTATGTTGTGGTGTTCCGGGTGGAGTAAGTTGTGAGACAATCCCACAACTCCTTAGATGATCTAGAAACGCATCACTGAGGTATTCACCTCCTCTATCGGATCGAAGTACTTTGATTGTTTTGTTGAGTTGATTTTGTACTTAATTTTGGAAGACTTTGAACATTTCAAAGGCTTCATTTTTGTGTCTTAACAAGAACACATACCCATAGAAACTATAATCGTCGGTAAAGGTAATGAAGTATCTTTCACCATTCCTTGTCATTGTCCTAAAAGGACCACATACATCCGAATGTATGATACCTAATAAGTCTTTCGCCCTTTCATTAGTTCCACTAAAGGGCTCCTTGGTCATCTTTCCCAATAAACAAGATTCACATTCATCAAATGAATCATCACTTGATTTCAAAAGACCATTCTTTTGAAGTGTATGAGCCAAAGAAAAGTTTTACTCAAATCCAATTTGAGTCTTTTGGTGCTAGCTTGGTACAACGAGTTATCAATGGATGTATTATCATGAACCATTCATAAATACCATTAAACGACAAAGTTTTACTCAAATCCAATTTGAGTCTTTTGGTGCTAGCTTGGTACAACTAGTTATCAATGGATGTATTATCATGAACCATTTATAAATACCATTAAACGACATTACTTTAAAATAAAAGACATCATTCATGAATACATAAAACCCATTGTTTACAAACTTGAAATCATAACCAAATTGTCTTAATACAGAAACAGAGATAATATTCCTAGTCAAACTAGGAGAATATAGAATGTTTTTCAAAAGAACTTCCAAACCATTTGGAAGCTTCAAAACATAATCTTCTTGGGCTTGGACGTCAACCTTTGCTCCATTGCCCATGAAGAGACTTATATCTCCTTTCTTGAAATCATTTCTTCTTTTGAACCCCTGCAATGAATTGCATATATGAGTTCCACATCCGGTATCCAATACCCATGTGTTAGAAGAAATAATATTAAGATCAATATGGATCATGAAAGTAGTACCTGAGGTTTGCCTGCATCCCTCTTAGCTTTCAACTCCTTGAGATAGGTTGGACAATTTCTCATCCAATGACCTATCTCCCCACAACCAAAGCACGGATCCTCATCGCTAACCTTTAGCTTCTTAGGTTTGAGTTCCGCCTTTGCCTTTCCCTTGAATCCCTACTTGACTTGCCCCTTACCAACGGCAACCTTTTCCTTTGGTTCCGGGTGACGCCTCTTCTTCAAGCCACCCTCATTGATCGTGAGAACGGGTAAAACCTTTTTACCCATTACGGCTTCGGCCGTCGTAAGCATTGCGTGAAGCTCACCAATGATTTTGTCCCATCCGTTCATGTTGTAGTTCATGACGAATGTCTCAAACCTTTTAGTTAGGCCGTTCAGGATCAAATCCGTGGCTAACTCTTTTGAGACGGGACAGTTAAGCCGTTCAAGCCGATCAATGTGGCTTTTCATCTTAAGCACATAAGATGACACGGATTGGGTTTCTTTCATATGACATGCATGAAGTGCTCGAACCGTTTCGAAGCGTTCCACCCTTGCTTGAGTAAGGAACATTTCCTTAAGCTGGGTTATCATGTCATACGCCCCATAATTCTCGAAATCCTTTTGGATCTGGGGAATCATTGTTCCCAACATGAGGCAAGAAACTTGCACCGAATCTTTGGTGTATTTCAGCCAATCCGCATAGGCATCCAAGTCATTAACGTCGGGTTCATCGGGAATAGGATCGTCTAATATATAGGACTTCTTCTCTTTCTTGAGAACAATTCTCAAGTTTCGATACCAGTCCATAAAGTTGTTAAAGTTTAGACGATCCTTATCCAGAATGGATCTAAGTGATAGATTATGCACATGAGGGATAATAGCGTTCTGTGGATTGTTTGCGGCCATCTATAAAAGAATTTAACAAAGTTCAATTTAGTATTTTCGATACCAATAAATTTTAATCTTTAATACCCTTTAATGTCTCCAAGATAATTATTGATTAAAATCTAGAATCCAACGTTCCATT
Organism: Bidens hawaiensis; assembly: GCF_021521415.1. Lineage (NCBI taxonomy): Eukaryota > Viridiplantae > Streptophyta > Magnoliopsida > Asterales > Asteraceae > Bidens > Bidens hawaiensis. The sequence continues at coordinate 278,229 of NW_027491896.1, read as the reverse complement.
CAAATAGTAGTTAGGTGACCTTTATCCTACTATTCAAATTAACAAGGTAGTCAACGTTTGACAATTGCAACCCTTTGCAACTTCTAGTTTTATGGGATCGGTTAAACATCATATGTTTAGTTATCATGTTTAATCCCATCAACACCTTTGAACGCCATGTGTTGGTGACCCTATTCACATGGTTTCCAAATCAAGTCGTCCTACCTACACACACGTGTGAGTTTACACATACAAGTGGTTAGGTGACCCTCATTCTAAAAGTATTGTAAAACCACCTTAAGATCACAAGTTTTCTTAAATGTGGTTAGGTGACCCTATCCCCACATCAAGTCTACAAGTGACTTAAGTGTCGTATAAAAGGATGGTGTCCAACTCGTTTTAAAAGGGATTTTAATTTTAAAAATTCTAGATTGGAAAACTATTTAATGTACCTTCCATTTGCATGCATTCAAATGTATGGTAACTTTGAAAACCAATTTTCAAATTCCTTTAAATAAAATCCATTTTATTATGAAATCAATAATAGTTAATAAGACCAATTTTATCACTTAATAATTTCAAAGGAATCACTTTTATGCTGGTTGTCGATTTTAATTGTTAATATCCAAACATGATAAAATAATAAACATAAATCAACCAAACAAGCATAAAGTACAAACACAAGTCCATAACCATAGCCACCTAGAATGACAACACTTGTTGACCGAAACAAGTGTGCCAAAAGGTCTCTCCTAAGGGACGAGAATGACACAAGGCATGTATCGGTGAACTTCCACTTGATCCCGCATCCATATGCTTCAAGTGTCCACCTTGTGTTGTGACTCTTCCACTTTATTTGGGCTTCCATTTGGGCTCCAACTTCAGCTCCTAGCTTCCACGGGCCTCCAAGTTTGGGCTTTGGTCATTGGGCTAAAGTCCCATCTTGGACTATTAGGTCCATTAAGGCCCAAAACCAAAACCGTAACCTTGTTGCTTCTTCTTTTACAAAAAATATATCCTAATACATTTTTCTCTAGTAAAAGAAAAACAACTAATCTACTTATTATTACAAACCAACATGAAATGAATAAATAGATTACAAACCCAAATAAATGAATATTACAACCATATTGAATAAACCGAAAAAATCACAACACAAACACACATCCAAAGGTCATGGCTAGGTTATCAACATCCAAATGCACATCCAAATATGCAAGGTCTTAGAAGACCAAAAATGGTCCCCCTTTAACCCATAAAACTTTCGGCCAGGAGGAACAAAACCGAAAGTTTCGGGTATTGTCCAAACAAAATAATTATTCATCCACATGACTTAATTCTTCAAGATTATCACATGCATGTAAAGTAAAATCTTGAGGAACCAAGGGGTGACCAAAAGCAAAAAAAATTTCGGCCATATGGTGAACCACACCATAAAACCAGAAAATTTTTTAGATATAAGAAGCATGTATTCGTATAAGCGCCTCTTGATGCCATTGTTGGGTTAACAAGATTATCAAAGTCCATATAACCCATTATATGTTAAAACGCAGCGGATAATAAAGTTTTAAATCTTGTTAGTGATAAATATAAAACCAATTTGATATAGATTAACCCAATGCCCGGATCCATATACAAAATACATACTATTAAAACAACCATAGGGTGTTGCATGAATCATACCTTCAAGTCCGAAAGATAAAGAGGATGAAAGATATGAACGGCTAGCTTCCAATGGAGGAAACTTCAAGCTTGTATACCTAACGAGCTCCAACAAACACCTTGGTTGCTAGGGTCCTAACACCTGATGCAAGAACAACCTTTGTTCCTTTCCTTCTTCTTGTTCACGGCTCCATGGAGGAGAGAAAGAGAGAAGAGTGGTGTGTGTGAGAGAGAGTGTAGAGATTATATTATCAAGAAAAAATGATCTCCCAAACAATACATTTGCATGTCTTGGAAGGAACAAAAGGAGGAGAGAGAAGAGGGAGGAATTTTCCCACCCAAATTTCAAATCCCCTTTTTTTACTTACAATTGTTTACTCATAATATTTATGTTATAAAACATATCATAAGTAACATGCATTATGTTATTTAACCAACTTAAATAACATCTCTCAAAATATAAATTATCCATATAATTTATTTAACACACAAATGCAAATATTTAGAAAACCATTTTCCAAATATTATAAGTGTTGATAATCATTACTTAGATCACATCTAATAATAATTATCGTGTTGTTTGTCTAGCTTGTTATTGGGTATGACCCGACTTGGATCAATACGTACTAGCCACATCAACTCTAATATGTGTCTTGGGCAGATCGATTCCAACAAAACTCTCTTAAGGTCAAACAATAAGGGTAACAAGGAACTCAAGTCCCTCTAGTTCTACCTTACAATTCTTAACCATTCTCATACTTTAACGAAAGTATCGCTAGTGGTATCTTCCATAAAGTCTCAGGTACACAACTACATTCTTCTTAGCGTCTTCTTTCATATTCGCTACACTATGTAGTCTCTTCCTTTCATTCGTTTTCAATTAGGATGCCTCGACATTCACCCGTACTTCTCGATCATCTCTGCTTTTATCATCATTCGCTTCGTTACTCACGATCCCAACAAGTTCCCTTATGGAGTTAACTATTGCAGGCATACTACATGTCTTGACGCATTCTAGTTGGCTTATCTCCGCATCTCACATGTTGCTTCCACTTGGATTTCCAGTTTGCGCTGCTTTTGATGCTTCAGTGATAATTGAGCAACTCCCTTAGCGTATTTGACTACAAGCTCCAAGCGTGATCCTTCTTCATTACTTTCTACAGTCGGATTCATCTTGCTTTCGTATATCGTTCTTTCACACCTTCAAAAAGGGTGTCTGGTTTGCACGTGTCTTACCACAGTGTCCAATACGAACCCCTCGTACTCGACAATATTCCTTAGTTATCCTATCTTATCTCTAAGAAAATACAAACGTTATCACTCTAGGAATTATTTAGCACATGATTTGTAAGGTAAGTAGTTAATGACAGTGGCCAAGTGTGGTTATCTCTTTATATTACTCCTCAGGTTCTATATACTCCCCTTTGTGATTTCACTTGTGCTAGTTTCTATTTCTCACACAATCATAACACACATATAAACTACATTATTATCCCTAGCAATTAAGCTAGCATACACACATTTTCTCTAGCATACAAAACATTCGTTCTCTATCAATTATGTTAACATAATATATTCTTCCACTTTCATTAAACATGCATATACATATATCTGTCTAAATCATTACATGAACTTAATCATGCAACTTACCGTTACCGAGCTTGCTTGAGTGACACATGACTTTCTTGATCTGACATCTTCTTTCTTTTCTTTCTTAATTCACCTTCTTGGTTCGAGCCTAAGCATGTAGGATGCTTATTTCTCTCGAACTTATGATCTGATACAAACTTGTAAGGCCCCAATCCCGGTGCTCTACTTGGACGTTGGATTTACTCATAAAGACATTTCTAAATATCATAGTGAATTAAAACTTTTCGCGGAATATAAAAACATCAAACTTTCATTACAAAATATTAAAATCTTATCTTTAAACTTTCAAATTATCCTGACATAAAACATCATAATTTTTCTTCACTGATTGCTAGTCAGCTCAGTCCATGCCATGTGTTCTCCCTCAAGCCAGCTCCTTCATACTATTTGTCTGCGTGCATACTAAAAGTCAGTTACGCTGATTGAGTTATAGGTAATAAGGCAACATACATTACATTCACATACATACTTATACGTATCCGAAGACACATATTAGTTTCTTAACTTGCTTATACTTCATACATACATACATACATATATACATACATACATATATATATATACATACATACATACATACATACTTTCTTTCTTTTATACTCTCATACTTTTATACTACATACATACTGTCTTCTCTACCTCAGATATTATTAGGGTCTGATCCCTTTCCTTTTCTATCTCAGATATTATTAAGGTATGATCTCTTTTCCTTTTCTTTCTCAAATAATATAAGGGTCTGATCCCTTTTCCTTTTCTATCTCAGATATTATTAGGGTCTGATCCCTTTCTTGTCTATCTCAGATATTATCAGCGTTTGATTCATTTCCTCTCTATCTTAGATATTATTAGGGTCTGATCTCTTTCTTTTTCTACAACCATACATATGTTTCTTTACATACACATTTCATTAATTACTTTCATACATACTCCTAACCTCATACATATATCAATCATTCACATATCATACACCTCATACATATATCATCCATACATATTCACATATCATACAATTACCACCTAAGGTAAGTGTATTAATTATTCACATTTAGTATTCACGTTGGGTCGTGCTTCTTTCGAAATTGATTGTAACACATTTCTTCAGTTGGTCACAGCTAACTGTGTAATAATTAAAGTTCCAATTAACTACCTCTAACTATAAAATCTATTCGAATCACAATTTTAATCGCATGACAGTTCTAATAGAATGACGGTTCTAATCGATTGATCATTCTAATCGAATGACAGTTCTAATCGAATGATCATTCAAATCAAATGACCGTTCTAATCAAATGACAGTTCTAATCGAATGATTGTTTTAATCAAATGATCATTTATTCGAATGGGTGTTCTAATCGAATGACAGATTCTAATCGAATGACAGATTCTAATCCAATGACCATTCGATTCGGTTACTTTGTTCATTCGATTCGACTACTTTTCGATTCGAATACTTTTCTATTCGATTACCTATATATTCGATTACTTCCTCATTAGATTACTTTCTTATTCGATTACTTTCTGTTCGATTACTTTCTAACCTTTCCTTTAGACTCGCTTTGCCCGTTTAAAAGATAAAACGGGTTAGGAGCCATAACGAGTTCTTTTTCGTCCTTTGACTTGGCCCAAACGTCATCCGTATTGCCCGTTTAAATCCAACATCTTGTTACGTTCAAGTTTATATTTTTCTTGTATAATAAGACCAGATTTACTATCCTACCAAGTTTCATGCAAAACCGACTTAGTTTACCTGTCCTTTTCACAAACCGAACACTACTCGTTTTACCCGAAACGAACCAACTAACCCATTTACTATCAAGTTCATTACTTTATCAATAATCATGACCCTTTCATGCAAATCCGTGCACGAAAAGTAAGCTTTTTCAACAAAAACGTACCTTTGAGGTTTATGTTTGAAATCACTTGAGAAGCCCAAAACCATATCAAACGAACTCTGATTTGAGTGATTCAAGCGGCCACGCGACCGGATCGTCGAGCTATACCAGCTCCGCCCACTACCGCCTCAGGAATTTGCCTCTACAGTCGCCGAAAAACTGAAACAGTTGCCGGAAAACTCCATTTTTAGCTATTATGTTTTTCTGATAAAATCCGGACTTCCCAACCTCCGATCGATGATCTGTTCAGAGTAAATCTTCAGTTATATGCCATGAACACTCAGTTAAAATTTGAGACCGATCTGACGATTTGATCTCAGGGAATCATTGTGTTTTTGTGGGCTATTTTCTCAAAAATGGGAATCGGAGAAGTGTGTGTTTTTTATGGTGTAGGCTATGGTGTAGAGATCGATGAAAACAGAAAGGATAAAGGTTTTAAAGGGTATATATACTCCCTGAAGCCCATGGACCTGAGGCCCATATTTTCTTTTTGGTCCATAATTAGTTACATCTAATTAGCCTACTTATCTTTTCATCTTTATTATTTTATTATTTCTCTTCTAACTCAAGTAAAATTTTCCACCTTAAATAAATAATATATTAAATATTATTCTTAGAAATTTCGGGACGTTACATTAAATTTTCAGGTGGTGAAGCAAAATGAGTTTTTTTGTTAGAATATTTGAATGAGTTGATGGTGGTTTAATATGAAAGAACATGTTTAAGTCTTTTGTTGATGTTTTTTGGTGGTTTTGTGTACACTAACTTATTGTAACTTTATACTTTTAATTTCTAGACATTGTAAATGGTTAACGTTTTGGTCCGAAAGTTGAAGAAGTTTTGTGTTGCTTGAATTTGTTGTTTAAATTCATTATGTTTGTTGACATGTTTTTCCACCCGTGTGTAACACGGGCCTATACCCTATTAATGGATTAAAACAAAACAATTGCATCTTCTCCAACATATACTTCAGGCCACTTCATCGAAAACCTCCACCTAACACCCTCTCTTCTTCCACCGTATCCAACCATGGTAAACACACGTCACTCACTGATGCAATTGATGCCGCCATTAATGCTTGACATAAGAACACTAGAAAGACGATTTGTAGATTCAAACAGTTTCTAGAATCATGAGCTTATAAGTTGTTTGAGTGGGGTTTTTGCTTTAATCTGAAAAATCATGACTGTGGTGGTTCCCGAAAATTGGATCGACCAACCGGGTGAAACGAAATGGTGGCGATGGTGGTGGTGGTTCGGCTAGAGAGAGAGAGAGAGAGATTTTACATTGTCAGAAGTTGTGCAGGTATCGCTGGAGATGATATAGGAGTGGGGCTACCATTATTTCATGAGAGGAAGACCCGTTCAAAACAAAGATGAAGAAAAATATATGTAAGGCCCCGGTCCCGTTACCTTACTCTGGCGTTGGATTTACTCATAAAAACAGTTCTAAATATCAGAGTGAATTAAAACTTTCGCGGAGTAATAATAAAAGTCAACCATTCATTACAAACATCCATAACTTGTCCTTTTTAAAACATAACATAAAATGTAGTATCAAACATCATGACAAATCTTCAGATACCAGCCTTTTCAATCATTCCATGTGTTCCCCTCAAGCCATCTGTCTTAGTCTATTCACCTGCGTGCATACTAAAAGTCAGCTACGCTGAGTGATAACTAGTTAATCAGGAAACATACAATAAGTTCACATACTTATATACATTCGTATCCGATGATACATATTATGTACTTAGCCTGTTACCTTTCTTTCACTCATACATACATGCTTCCTTTCTTTCTTTCATACTTTCATACTTTCTTGTTTTAGCTTACTTATACATACGTGATTTTCTCTATGTTTTAAAGGGCATTTCGTCCTATAACCTTCGCAGATATTATTAGGGTCTGCAACCCTGTAGCCTTCGCATAGTTTATTAGGGTATGCAACCCTGTAACCTTCGCATATATTATTAGAGTATGCAACCATGTAACCTTCACAGATATTATTAGGGTCTATAAACCTTTAAGCATACCTCCATACAACCATACATATCTTCTTTATATTTAGATTTATGTGTTTTCACATAAACACTTAATCTTTTCCATAATTTTCATATATCATTCATACATTACTCAAAAAACTATAACATATCACACAATTACTTGGCGGTACATGCAATATCCGAAGATCGTTCACGTACTGTCAAGCGTTCATTCATGCATAAAACATGGAAGGCATACACTTACCACTTAAGGTAAGTGTATTAACTAATCACAACGAGTATGCACGCAGCCTCGAAAACATAACAAGGAAATGGGCTAGAAACTCATCTGAACACAGTTTCTTTCAGAGTTAATGGCAACTTCATTGTTTAACTGGGCACGGCTAACTGTATAATAATTACACGTATCAATTAACTATTACTATCCATATTGAATTTCTAGTTTAATATAACCCTCAACTAACGGGGGTCCGGGGGCAGCACCCCTGGCAGCGGGGTTCTAGGGATGGCAGCGCCTAGCAGGGTCCAAGTGCCTTAACACAAATTTCGTTGGAATTCTTATATTATTATTTTACTTGCTAACTCATTCGTTATAACGAATGATATTTGTTTAAGCATCATTTGCTATCTCATTCGTTATAAAAAATGGTTCGATTCGTTATCTCCTCAGGACGAATAAATGAATAACGAATGAGTAGGCTATTCGCTACGTCTTTGAGACGAATGAGAGGTTCATTTGTTATAGGAGCATACAAGTGTATCTTATAGTGAATGGCTTGATTCGTTGTCTTAACATGACGAATGGGAGGGTAACGAATGACGAATACCGTTCGTGAATTATGTAAGACGGATGAAAGGTTCATTCGTTATAAAAGTCATGCGAATGTATCTTATTCGTTAACGAATGACCAGCGATAACGAATCAACATCAGACTTGTCCAATCTTTGACCGACGATGTCAAAGTCAAAATCGTCAAGAACACAACTGGTCAACACGAACCAGATTTGCAATTAAACCTCAAATCTTGATGAAATAACACGAATTTGCTATCAATGGGTTCGTATACCCAGCGCGTACAAATCTCGATCACTCAAGCATCCAAACATTCATGTTTAATGGGGTATTTGATTGATGTTCATATATGGTTCTTTATACCATCGATTAGTCTATCAAACGTTAATGGAATGCACTGTGAATCATTTCGTTTGATTCGTTTTTACCATTTTGTGTAGATCTAGGAATACTTAAACGAACCGAGCATAAACAAACAAGTTTATGTTGTAAACGTACCTTAAACGAGTCGGTTTACGCATGCGATCTAGTTTTGATATCGGTTTTGGCTCGTTGTGATGCTCTGACAATATCAGCCTCGGGTTCCCACCTTCGGATCTTGGTTCGGGATAAAAGAGGGTGTGTGTGTTTTTTTTGAGGGTGTAGGCTATAGTGTAGAGATGGATGAAAATGGAAAGGATTAGGGTTTAAGGGGTATTTATACTTACTTAAGCCCATGGACCTAAGATACATTCCATCTCGTATTCCATCTTTTAAAGTCCAATCTCACCCTCTAATAGTTTATTCACCCAATACTGATAAATTACATATTATTGAATAAACGATATTTTCTTTATTAATATTATCGAAAGTAGGATGTTACAATATATAACAATCTATATATTGTTATTGTTTTTTTCTAATAAAGGGTAAAATAGTAATAAAAAAGTTAATTTTTAGAAAATGGATAAATATGTAATATATATCTTTTAGAAAATAGCTGCAGAAAATAGTAATATCTTTTAGAAAATATGTAATCGTTTTATAGTAAATTATATAAAATAGCTGCAGAATTTTTTTTTTTTTAGAAAGGGGATATATGTAATTGATTTTTTTTTAATATGGGGAAACATGTAATTAGCAATCTTAACAAGGAGAAATATGTAAATGCCCCCAAAAAAATAAGGGCTTAACTGTTCAAGGTTAGCCCAGGTTCCAATTGGTTTTCTCATCTACGATGGGTGGTCTACGGGCCAGGCTGATAGGGTGGACTGGCATTTGAGCTGCTCTTCAAAGACGTGTCAACCTAGCACCTTACGGTTCCATACTCGGGCAAAAAGAGTTGTTTGGGTGGGCGAATGATCCGTCTGTAATCCAAATAATCATTAAAAAGAAAATATAAAATAATGATAAAATTATGTATCTATAGAATATATAACGATATTAGTAAAAAGGAATGAATATGAGGGCTGCATTGATTCAAAATGGAAGAATTTTAGAATGGCAACCGTAACCCCCTGTGGTCTCTTCCATCTCGAAGTCGATGTTTTGTTGAAATCTTGGTGAACGAGTTGTGCAGAAAGCTTATGGTGTTCTAGTTCACATTTATCGACCATCTTTTAAATATACATAGGTCAAATTTGTATTTAAAAGAAAATATAGTTGGGTCGGTTTCTGTATAGCATTTGTGTATGTGTTAAGATTTTTTCCTTTTCTTTTTCTTTGACCTTTTTAGTTCCCAGAGTGGTGCTTTCTTGTGTTAAACTATATAACTTCTATTAGCCTATAAGCCCCGTATGATACACAGGTTAAAAGAATATTTTTAAAATATATTCATATTTTGGCTGACACCATTCCTAAGAACATTCTCAATCTAATCTCCATTACCATCACTATAATTACATCAAAAACACAATATCTTCTCTCTCATTTATACTTTACTGGACGTAAATGTCACCTCTAAATTAGATGCAAGTTGTTGAAAAGTCACATAACATGTGGGATCTCCAATCAGTTTCATAGCCTCAACATACGCAAAAGAAGTCATTCCAGTTGCCATATTTTTGTGCAAACTGTAAAAACTTGGGTTTCGTATGGGCCAAACACACCAACGTCGACTACTGTAAAGAAACCAAATGATTAGTTATAGTGGCCGTTATGAGTTAAGCTAAATTTTATATGGATGTTTAGATCAATCATCTAAAAAGACTGGTATTTAAGACCGGTCAATAAAACTATTTCTTAAAATCATCCCTTGCTCTGCATTCGTACTCTACATTCATAATCAACTTTTATACAACAATGGTTTCGATAACTTCTATTCCTAAGTATGCATTTTCTCGAATAGTGAGTATAAGGTGAGCACAATATTAGCTACAAAGTTCACAATTATTCATGTTAATAATAGTTAGTTCAAGTAAGTGAATGTTAATTTAATAATTGCAGGAAATCACATACAAATGTGAACTTTGGAAACAAAGTGTTAGTTCAAGTTAGTAAATATCAATTTTAAAATTGAAGACAAACTTGTTTCACTGGTACCGGAATCACACTTGCTTATTACATATTGATTAGTAACCACACATCTATAATTAGCATATATATAAATTTCATCACTAACTCTTATTTTCATCTCATACATGGTTTTATTTAGCAATTAACTTTTCTTAATTTGAAAATTTCATTAAAGCTAAGTTCATATATTTTATGTTAATCAGCTACGTTTAAGTAATGAAACTACTTAAAATTTAAGCCCATCTTGCCCTAAATAAGTTAAGTAATACCAAATCATCACCTCTAATTACAGATATCATACATAAAGAGGTTTTTAAAATAGTTAGGTCAAGCCTTAATTTTACCTAATTAGGTTAAACCAGAACTATTGTCGATGGACATTTCAGTTTTGTGTTCGGTTTTAGCCCAAACCAAACTGAACCGACCCATGTCATCCCTATTCAATATGTTAAAAAATTATACATGCTAATAGACATGATTATATGAAATGACAATTTTGTTGTAAAAACTAAAAAAAAACCAAGTATAGTCAACAAACACTGAAGTTTCCAACCACGGACTTATCTATATACTAACGCCAAGACATATATGCTTGGGAAATTCACACATTCTAATATCATAGGGTGCCTTTCTTGAAATATAAATGCACAAGCTTCTAAAAGGAATCAAATACACTTGTGAATGCATTTAACTCAACAACATGTTTGAGTTAAAGATCACAAAACTGGTTTGATAAAAAAATGAAGACCAAATTCGTAGGCTTTGACCCTTTCTCCTAAAATGATTGAAATATTAAATGTTACAAATAAATGAATTAATAGAAATTGGAATAATTAAGTTTTACATTAGATGCACCTCCAATCCAATGCTTCTGAATAGATTGACAAGGAGTGTTGATGATAAATTCACTGGGGCTTGCATAAAATTTGATGATCGTTTCAATGTCCCAAACCGGAAAAACAACCGATAATGGGTCATCTTAAAAGTTAATCAATCCATATGAGACAATATGGTATATGTGTATCATAAGCTAAAAAAACAGTTCAACAATGATCCATATAATAATACAACTTGGTTCAAACAAGTTATTATTACAAAAATATTACAATATTAATAATAATCCAGTTACTGAAAAAGTAATTTAAAAGTAATGCTGGGGAACTTTTAAACTATTCTAGTTATTCACCAAAATCAAGCATTTTTCAAGGGTCAACAATAATAATTGTTTATCATTTTGTGGAGGAAGTTGTTTTATTTCGGTTTCAAGCTCATTCTCGATACTATGTCTGAGCAAAGAAAAAAAAACATATTTTCGTGAGTAAATAATTTAATATTTCTGAATCATTTAGCTTGAACTTTATGACAATTTCTATCAAGTTCATTCCAAATAATTCTCCTTCTATGAAGACAGTTCTATGAGTATATGATTATAAGCTCCTCAATTATCAGTTCATATGCCTTGAAATTATCCCCTTAACCACCAGGATTTTAATATGATATATTACAGCTCTTAACAAAGCTATTCTGTAGTAAAAACTACTATCAACTACACCATCTTTATAAATTTCAGATGAAACCCAAAGGAAGATCGTGTTTTCTGTAATAGGTTGCAAAATTTTCAAGAAATTTGATAGCAAGCAAGCACAACACTGAGAAATATGACCTAATATACACTTCAGTATAAGAATCAAAGCAAAATAAACATATCATAAAGTACAAAACCACATATTCGAATTTAATGACGACCAAACCAAACAACAATTGGGTGTTGTTAAATAGTAGAATACTGAAATAAAAACAAATTAAAACCATATACATACCAGTACATCATATCGATCCATATACAAACACCACCATATACAGATCTGGTCGTAGTCGGGTGGCCCTAGATTTTGATCGTAGAAGCTTGACTGTAGAAGCTTTATCCATCTCTTTGAACACCCAATACTGGGTCAGCAGATTTACAAAATCGATTGAGGCTTTCGATAGACAGAGGCAACGAAGATAACTGGGGACAGAGGCCGATGAAGAAGAATATTGAGGTAGAACTGTGTGTTTAAAAATTAGGGTGTAGATATATTTCAAATTTTAAACGGGTATATTTTTCTTCCCATGAAGCTTCTAGGAGAAGATTTACTATAAAGCTTTCAATGGAAGATTTGCCAAGTCAGTATGCTTCAATGTTTGACGATTCAGCACATGCTCTCTATGATTGACATGTAAGCACAATTATTGAGAGGAGGACATGTGTCAAAAAAATTCTTCTTTTATTATACATGGAGATATATATACACACACGTTAACTTTTATTCTCTGTATTACACGGTCTTTTGACATTTATCGTTTATAATACTATGAGTATATCTTTTTAGATTTTACTTAAATTTATCATAAGCAAGTTTGTAATATAGTTGAACCTATTTTGATCTATTTACATTAGTCTATGTTCATTTATGTTCACTCTTAGATGAAACAATGAATAAATCATCTACTAGTTAATATTTTATATTTGTTCATTTCTATTCATTTAAATGTGTTTGTTTATATTCGTTTATGTTTGTATTAGTTTACGTTTGTTAATATAGATTCATTTACATTTGTTTAATTATGTTTGTTTACGTTCGTTTATATTCATGAACTATTTATAATGGTGATTTAGGAAAAATCCAACAAAGAATGGGAGGTTGATATAGGTGACGATAGTGAATGATGCATGCGAGGGGAGATTGACAATGGTGTGTGGTAATCGGAAAACCGGTGATGGAGAGGATAGATTAGCGACGTAGAATATGTAGATGAGAGAAATTAAATTAGGGTTGGATGATGAAAGGATTTCACAAATAAATAAGATTTTATAACCCCTTTAAGGGTTATCCAGGTTAGCTAAGACCCATGGCCAGCGAAAATTATTGTTTGATAATTAAAGAATTTTACAAATAATTGAGATTTTATAACGCCTTTAAGGGCTATTCAAAAGAACATCGATTACCCTACTAGGTAAATGTAAAAATACAAATGAACACAAAAATGTGAAGTGTGAGTAAGACAATTGGCAACAAAAAACCCCTAAAAATTCAAGAAAAATAATAAAAAATCATAATTTAAAATAAATAAAAAATAAATAAACCTAAAACATTTTGCCGGTCTTTCTCGTTAAAAAACCAGACATAAAAGACACAATGTCGTTGAAAAAAAACACAATAACTAAAATAAATAAAAAAACACAATGATAAATAAAAAAAAACACAATAAATTATAAAATATAACACAATTCTGAGAAAAATATAACACAATGTTAAGTAATATTGCACAATATCAAGAAAAAGATACAATGTTAAGGGAAAAGAAGACACAATTAATGATGGAAAAAAACCAAAGATTAATAAAAATGACTACTCTATAAAATAGTAACAAAGTTTTAAAATTGTTTACTCTATATAAAGACACAATGATCTTTTCGTCAACATTTTTCCTTGAATGACGAAGACGGTGGAAACATTTTATTTTTTTTAACCTTTTCTTTTTTTAATATCTTGTGATATGATTTTTTTTATTAATTTTTTCGATATATATTTATTGCCTAAAGATCGTTGAATCACGCATTTTGATATATATATATATATATATATATATATATATATATATATATTTGTATACGCAAAAAAACACAATGATAAATAAAAAAACACAATAAATTATAAAATATAACACAATTCTGAGAAAAATATAACACAATGTTGAGTAATATTGCACAATATCAAGAAAAAGATACAATGTTAAGGGAAAAGAAGACACAATTAATGATGGAAAAAAACCAAAGATTAATAAAAATGACTACTCTATAAAATAGTAACAAAGTTTTAAAAATGTTTACTCTATATAAAGACACAATGATCTTTTCGTCAACATTTTTTCTTGAATGACGAAGACGGTGGAAACATTTTATTTTTTTTAACCTTTTCTTTTTTTAATATCTTGTGATATGATTTTTTTTATTAATTTTTTCGATATATATTTATTGCCTGAAGATCATTGAATCACGCATTTTGATATATATATATATATATATATATATATATATATATATATTTGTATACGCAAAAAAAGTTATGAAACTCACCAAATGAATTGTTGACAAATATATTATTTTCAATATGCTACAGGTTGAATCGATGGTGTACTAAGGATGAATATCGTTAGTATACGTTAGGTTATTTGAATAAAGGACTTATTTACTTTTTCGATGAAGTGTTTATTGTTCCTTTTTATATTTATGAATAATTTTGTACTTGTTACGTTATGAATGAAATAAATACAATTATTGTCGTTTTAATAGTGTTACGAGCTTATGAGTGATTTGCACATTGCACCCGGGCGTATTTTGATTAAATCCGGGGCTTTATAGATTGGAGTCAGAGCCGTAACTAAAAGATAGGTTGTTAGACATATAGGCATAGTATAATTATAGTTTATTAAAAGTTCATTCATACGCTCGAAATTATACTTATGTAACATCCTACTTTTAATATTAATAAATAAAGAGATTATGTTTGTTTAAAGTGTGTAATATTTAATTAAGATTAAATATAATAAAAGAGTATAGACTTGGTTAGTGAAGGATGGATTAAGGGGGTGGTGATGGGTCTTGGGTCCATGGGCTTAAGAGAGTATAAATACTCCTTAAATCTCCCTAAAACCCTTATTTCTCATCTCCTAGCCTCCCTACACACACTAAAACACACACAAACTCTCTCTTGAAACCGGCCAAGGATCCAAGATCAACAACCAAGCTCAAACATTGATAGATCTTGGGTATACAAGCAAGATACAATATTTTTGTTTCATATCCAAGCTAACCGTAACCTAAAAACGCATAAAGTTATGATCTTTACTCATAAAGATTATGTTTTTATTAACGGTTTACCCTAAAACATAGTACCAAGGCAAATCGGGTATAGTTAAACCATAAAAACGTAAACTTGGTGTCCAGAATGGACTTAATAGCTTAAGGGTATATACGGTTTGTATGATAACCCTAGAACTAGTTTAAATATGTATAAACTACATAAAGGTTCAAGATTTATGAAACCCGAGCTAGATTTAGGAAAGGAATGAAATATGGAAATGTTTACGAGATGATTTGGTGCCATAATAGGAGTATAGGTGTTAAAATATACAAAGATAATAAAATAAAGAAGTGCGCGGTGACCTGAGAATGTATTCGAATGAGGCCCCATTCGAATACAGGAACATGGTTAATGTAATAGAACACATGAAAGAAAGAGATGGTGCAAACCTATTCGAATCCTTGATCAATCGGATACAAGGTTATATAACCAATCTATCCATTCGAATACGGAAAGAAAGAAGGAAAGATTAAGAAGATGTGGCCTATTCGAATACAATTTGTAACCTAGACTCTTGTCCATTTGAATAAAAAGATATTCGAATACATTTTGTATTCTAAACATAGGACCAACCGAATACAAGTGAAAGATAGGAAGATGGGTGTACTATTCGAATACAAGAGTACCCTATTATAAGCCTGTTCGCATACACCATGGATTCGAATACATTATGTATTCGAATGCATTATGTATCCACACACACTCTGTATTCGAACAGCTTATATTAGCATACATTATGCATTCGCATACACCATGTGATTCGCATAGTAACTTCTATTCGAATACAGAAAGGATGAATGATTTAACAAGTGTTGTCTTTTCAAATACATTGTATTCGAATACAATGGAATACATGATTATATTCGAATATTACCAAATCATTCGTATCTTGTCTTAACATCCTTCAAATTTGTCTTTCAAAATAAAACATTGTTAAATAAAAATCAAACATTGCCCTTGAGTTGCCAGTATCTTTGTTCCAATGCCATGTGTCCATGTCAAGCGAGCTGCCTCAACCTATTCACCTGCGTGCATACTAAATGTCAGCTACGCTGAGTGAGTTCTAGTTAATCAGGCATCTTACAATACATTCGCATACTTACAAAAATACGTATCTGAAGATACATATTTACATCCTTTCTTTCCTACTTATATACATACATACTTTAATTCATGCATATACGTTTTAAAGAGCATTCCACCCTATAATTTTCGCAGATATTATTAGGGCATGCAACCCTTTAACCTTCGCAGATATTATTAGGGTCTGCAACCTTTTAACCTTCGCAGATATTATTAGGGTCTGCAACCCTTTAACCTTCGCAGATATTATTAGCGTCTGCAACCCTTTACCCTTCGCAGATATTATTAGGGTCTTCAACCCTTTAACCTTCGCATATATTATTAGGGTCTACAAACCTTTAACCATACATACATTTCCTTATACAAACATACTTTCGTGCATACTCCTATCATCACGTACTTTCATACATACATATTTCATACTAGGCTTTCTACACATTACATTCCCTGTTGATACGTGCAATATCCGAAGATCGTTAACGCACCGAAAAGCATTCATTCATAACATTCATATATACTATCATTGCAATCATCATAGCATACACTTACCATTCAAGGTAAGCGTATTAACATTCACATTGAGTATGCACACAGCCCCGAAAACATAACAAGGAAGTGGGGCTAGAAACTCACCTGAACTCGGTTCCTCTCAGAGTTAATGGTAAGTCATTTATTTAACTAGGCATGGCTAACTGTATAACAATTACATGTATCAATTAACTTTCACTACCAATATATAAATTCTATTTTAATATAACCCTCAACGAACGGGGGTCTTGGGGCATCGCCCCTGGCAGCGGGGTCTAGGGGCGGCAACCCCTAGCAGGGTCCAAGGGGCAGAGCCCCTGGCTGGGGTTGAGCTAATTATTATTTTATTCGTTATAACAAATGGTCTCTGGTTAAGCCTCATTCGCTACCTCATTCGTTATGACGAATGGTTCCTTTCGTTATCTCCTTAAGGCGAATGCTGAAGAACGAATGAGTAGTCCATTCATGACCTCTATTAGACGAATAAAGGTTTCATTAGTTATAAAGGCATGCGAGTGTATCTTATAGCGAATGGCGTTGATTCATTGTCTTAACAGGCGAATGAACGGGTAACGAATGACGAATGTTATTCGTTAATTTTGCAGGACGAATGAGAGATTCATTTGTTATAAAGATTCGCGAATGCATCCCATTCATTATGACTATGTAACGAATGACTAGTTATTCGTTTATCATAACGAATGGATATATGGAATTATCCATTCGTTGACTCAATGGTCAAAGTCAAAATCTTAAAGAACAATATCAGTCAACGAACACCAGATTCTCAATTAAACCTCAAATCTTGATGAAATAACATGAAATTGGTATTGTTGAGCTCGTATACCAATCATCCAAACATCGCGTATAAATGGTGTGCTTGATCGTTGTTTAAACCCGGTTCTTTAGGCTAACGATTAACCTATCAAACGTTAACGAACTTCGTTGAGTATCGTTGCGCTTGATTCGTTTTTACCATTTATGTACAGATCTAGTAACACTAAACGAGCCGAAAAAGGTTTCGTTGTAAAACGTACGTTAAACGAGTTGGTTTACACACGCGATCTGGTGTTGATATCTGTTTTGGCTCGTTACGATGCTCTAACACTAGCAAGCTCGGGTTCTCACATTCGGATCTTTTTTCGGGATATAGGAGGTGTTTGTATGTGTTTTCAAAGGGGTATGCTATGGTGTAGTGATGGATAAAAATGGAAAGGATTAGGGTTTAAGGGGTATTTATACTCCCTTAAGCCCATGGACCTAAGGCCCATTACCACCCCTTATTCCATCTTTTAATGTCCAAGCCCACCCTCTAATAGTTTATTTATCTGAATTGATAAACGATACATTACCGAATAAATGAAATTTATTTTATTCTTATCATCGAAACTAGGATGTTACAAGAAAGCCAAGGCCGAACCTTTGAAAGAGGTCAAGGCCGAAGCCATACTCAAACCAAACCACAACAAAAACAACTCCAAGAAATGAAAGCAAAACTATGCCTTAACCCAACAAAACCTACCCAAACCACAATACCAACAAACCCAAAACCTTCAAGCTCCACCACCAAAGAAACCTTACCACGATCCTCACTTGTATTGCCAAATTTGCCAACTGTAGGAATCGGTCGACCCAAGACACATATTAGAGTTGATGTGGCTAGTACGTTATGATCCAAGTCGGGTCATACCCAATAACAAGCTAGACAAACACCATGATATTTATTTAAGATATGATCTAACAAATAAATATCAAACACTTAGAATATTTAGAAATGGGTTTCTAGATATTTGCACTTGTGTAACATATAAATTATATGGTTAATTTATATTTTGAGAGAATGCACTTTATGTTGTTGTTTAAGTTGGTTTAACAACAAACATAAAAGACATTTTACAATGTACATGTACCTTGCTATGTTATGTTACATATAACATTCATAAATAACAAAAATAATAAGGTTTTGAATTTAAAAATGGGTGGGAACCCATGTGTGGCTGGCCCCCCTTTCCCTCTCTATCATCCATTCATTGTTTGGTTATTTATAAGGACATGCATTCATTATAGTTGGCTGAGAGTTATTATCAACAAGACTTTCTCTCTCACACACACAAGAAGGAAACTCTCTCTCTCTCTCTCTTTTCTCTTCCTAATTTCGGCCAAGGAAGAATAAGAACAAGAAGGAGATTTCTAAGAACATATCTTAGCATACAATGGTGTTTGTTGAAGGCTTGGAGGGTATACAGGCTTGAGGCTCTTCTCCATTGAAGGCTAGCCGTTCAAACCTCCTTCATCTCCTTGCGTCTTGAAAGGTTGTATTACCTAAACCCCCTATGGATGTTGGTTTTGGTAAGCATGTAATTTCGTATATGGATTCGGGGCTTGGGTTTTACATATAAAATGGGTTTTATATTAATCTCTATAACAAGATTTTAAACTAATTCATCCGCTGCATTTTTCACATAAATGGGTTTATTTGACTTTTATAATCTTGTTAAAATCCAACAATGGCATCAAGATCCGCTTATACGGATACATGCTTCAATAGATCTAAAATTGTTTCGGGTTTTATGGTGTGGTTCACCATATAGCTGAAATTTTTGGGGCTTTTGGTTACCCGTTAGTTCATCAAGATTATACTTTACATGCATGTGATAATCCTGAAGAATTTAGTCATTTGGATGATTGGTTGTTTTATTTGGACAAAACCCAAAACTTTCAGTTTTTCTTATCCTTGGCCGAAAGTTTGAGGTTCAAAAGGGGAACCATTTTAGACATGTAATACTTGCATATTTGGATTTGTATTTGGATGTTCATAACCTAGCCATGAACTTATATTTGGATGTGTGTTTGTGTTGTGATTTGTTTAATATTTAATTTGGTTGTAATATTCTTTTATTTGGGTTTGTAATATATTTATTCATTTCATATTGGTTTGTAATAATAAGTACATTAGTTGCATTTCTTTTACTAGAGAAAATGTATTAGGATATATTTTTATAAAAGAAGATGCAACAAAGTTAGGGTTTTTGGTTTTGGGCCTTAATGGACCTCATAGTCCAATATGGGATTCTAGCCCAATAATCAAAGCCCAAACTTGGAGGCCCATGAAGCTAGGAGCTGAAGTTGAAGCCCAAAAGGAAGCCAAATAAAGTGGTGAAGTCACAACACAAAAGTGGACGCTTGAGGCATTTGGATGCGGAATCAAGTTGGAGTTCACCGACACATGCCTTTGTTCACCTGGACATGTCTTTGTTCACTTGGACATGCCTTTGTTCACTTGGACATGCCTTTGTTCACCACGAAATATCTTTGTGCATTTGGTCCCTAGGAGAGACTTTTGGCACACTTGTTCGGTCAACAAGTGCGGCCAAGATTAGGAGGCTATGGTTATGAACATGTGGTTGTTTATTTATGCTTGCATGGTTGATTTATATATATTTGTTTTATCTTATTTGGATAAGGATAATTAACAAACTTAATATCAACGACTTGCATAAAATTGGTTCCTTAGAAATCATTAGGTAATAAAATTAGTTTTATTAAAGGTTAATGATTTCACAATAAAATGGGTTTATTAAAAGGAACTTTGAAAATTGGTTTTCAAACAAAGTACCATACATTTGAATGCATGAAAATGCAAGGTACATAGTTTTCCAATCTAGAATTTAGAAAACTTAAATCCCTTTTAAAACAAGTTAAACACCATCCTTTTATACAGCACTCGAATCACTTGGGAACTCGATGTGCGATAAAGTTCACCTAACCACATTGGAGAAAACTTGTGAGTTTGAGGTAGGTTTGCCATATTTGTGGGATAAAGGTCACCTAACCACTTGTATGTCAAATTCACATGGGTGTAAGTAGGACGACTTAATTTGGAAACCATGTGAATAGGGTCACCGAAGCATGGCGTACAAAGTTGTTGATGGGATTAAGTATGCCAACTAAACATAACCGATCCCATAATACTAGAAGTTGCAAAGGGTTGCAATCGTCAAACGTTTACTACCTTGTTAATTCAATATTAGGATAAAGGTCACCTAACTACTATGTGGATGTAACGTTGGGTTCTAGATTTTAATCATTACACAAAGGTTATTAAATATTAAAATTAGTTAATTGATATCCAAAATACTAAAATTGAGCTTTGTTAAATTATGTAGATGTCCGCAATCAACAATCCACCTAACGCAATTATCCCACCCGTGCATAACCTATCACTAAGAGCTTTACTTGATAAAGATCGTCTTAACTATAACAACTTTAAGGATTGGTATCGAAATTTGAGAATTATTCTCAAACAAGAAAAGAAATCCTACATATTGGACGATCCTATTCCCGATGAACCAAACATTGACGATTTGGATGCCTATAACGATTGGTTGAAATACACCATGGATTCGGTGCAAGTTTCTTGCCTCATGTTGGGAACTATGATTCCCGAGATTCAAAAGGATTTTGAACATCATGGGGCATATGACATGATCACCCAACTTAAGGAAATGTTCCTTACTCAAGCTAGGGTGGAACACTTCGAAACGGTTTGAGCGCTTCATGCATGTCATATGGAAGAAACCTAATCGGTTTCATCTTATGTGCTTAAGATGAAAAGCCACATTGATCGACTTGAACGGCTGAATTGTCCTGTCTCAAAAGAGTTAGCCACGGATATGATCCTTAATGGCCTAACTAAAAGGTTTAAGACTTTTGTCATGACTACAACATGAATGGATGGGACAAGAGCATTGGTGAGCTTCACACAATGCTCAAAACAGCCGAGGCGGGAATGGGTACAAAGGTTTTACCGGTTCTCACGATCAATGAAGGTGTCAATAAGAATAGGCACCACCCGGAACCTAAGGCAAAGGTTGCCAAAGGTAAGGGACACATCAAGGGTAAGTTCAAAGGAAAGGCTAAAGCGGAACCAACCAAACCAAAGGAGAAGAAGTTAAAGGTTTGCTCGGAGGATCCATGCTTTGGTTATGGTGAGAAAAGGCATTGGATGAGGAATTGTCCAACCTATCTCAAAGAGTTGAAAGCAAAGAGGGATGCGGGCCAAACCTCGGGTACAACCTTCATGATCCATATTGATCTTAATGTTATTTCTTCTAACACATGGGTATTGGATACCGGATGTGGAACTCATATTTGCAATTTGTTGCAGGAGTTCAAAAGAAATAAGCATTTCAAGAAAGGAGATACAAGTCTATTTTGTCGAAGCCCAAGGAGACTATATTTTGAAGCTTCCTAATGGTTTGGAAGTTGTTTTGAAAAATATTTTGTATGCTCCTAGTTTGACTAGGAATATTATCTCCGTTTCTCTTTTAAGACAATATGGTTATGATTTGAAGTTTGTAGACAATGGTATTTGTGTTTTCATGAATGATGTCTTTTATTTTAAAGCAATGCCGTCTAATGGCATTTATAAATAAGTTCATGATAACACATCCTTTGATAACACGTTGTACCAATAAAACACCAAGAAACTCAAAGTGGATTTGAGTAAGACTTATCTTTGGCATTGTTGCCTTGGTCAGATAAACAAGGGTCGCATAAGTACACTTCAAAAAAATGGTCTTTTGGAATCAAATGATGATTCATTTCATACGTGTGAATCTTGTTTACAAGGAAAGATGAATAAGGAACCCTTTAGTGAAACAAAAGAAAGGGCAAAAGGCTTATTAGGTATCATAAATTCGGATGTATGTGCTCCTTTTAAGGCAATGACAAGGAATGGTGAAAGATACTTCATTACCTTTATTGATGTTTATAGTCGTTATGGGTATGTGTACTTGTTAAGACACAAAGATGAAGCCTTTGAAATGTTTAAAGTCTTCCAAAATGAAGTAGAAAATCAACTCAATAAAACCATCAAAGTACTTCGTTCGGATAGAGGATGTGAATACCTTAGTAAGGCTTTTCAAGATCATCTTAGAAGTTGTGGAATCATCTCACAACTCACTCCACCCGGAACACCACAACATAATGGCATGTACAAAAGGAGGAATCGAACTCTATTGGATATGGTTCGATCTATGATGGATAGAAGCACATTGCCTCTATCATTTTGGGGTTTCGCATTGCTCTCGGCAGCCCGTATTCAAAATATGCCACCAACCAAGAAAGTGGATAAGAAACCTTATGAAATATGGCATGGAAGGGTTCCATCATTATCATATTTAAAGGTATGGGGTTGTGAGGTTTATGTTAAGCACAAGACCCGAAACAAACTTGAAAGCCAATCCACTAAGTGTATCTTTGTAGGATATCCCAAAGATTCCATGGGATATTATTTCTACAACCAAACTGAGCAAAAGGTGTTCATTGCTCGAAATGCCGAGTTCATGGAAACTATGTTCTTTATGGAAGGAACTAGTAGAATGGTGGAACTCGAGGAGGATTGAGAACCACAAGCCGACACACGTTTGGTTGATACTAGCACTCAACAAGAGGTTGTTGAAAATGATCAAACGGTTGATCAAGACACACAAAACGTTCGAAAATATGGTAGAATT
Organism: Bidens hawaiensis; assembly: GCF_021521415.1. NCBI lineage: Eukaryota > Viridiplantae > Streptophyta > Magnoliopsida > Asterales > Asteraceae > Bidens > Bidens hawaiensis. The sequence continues at coordinate 254,719 of NW_027491896.1, read as the reverse complement.
AGTAATCCACCCGAAAGATATGGATTTTTCATGGATGGATGCTACGAGGTAGATTCGGATGAACCCACCACATACCACGATGCAATGTCGCAATCTGAGTGTGACAAATGGCTTGAAGCTATGAACGTTGAGATGCAATCCATGCATGACAACCAAGTATAGGATTTGGTTGTACCACCTCTTAACTCCAAACCGGTTGGATGCATGGAAAATTGGATACTTATAAAGCAAGACTTGTAGCAAAAGGTTTTACTCAAACTCAACGGGTTGATTATGATGAGTCCTTTTCGCCTGTGGCAATGCTAAAGTATATTAGGATATTATTTGCCATAGCCGAATATTATGACTACGAGATTTGGCAAATGGATGTCAAACCGCTTTTCTAAACGGACATCTTGAAGAAGATGTCTATATGGTTCAGCTTGAAGGTTTTGTCGATCCACAACATCCTAATAAAGTATACAAGTTAAAGAAATCAATCTATGGATTGAAACAAGCATCTAGAAGTTGGAATCGCCGTTTTGATAAAGAGGTCAAGAAATTTGGATTCATCAAGAACGCTGATGAGGCTTGTGTGTATAAGAAAGCTAGTGGGAGCATCATTACTTTCCTATTATTGTATGTTGATGACATACTTTTGTTTGCGAATGATATTCTAACCATGGAAGGTGTAAAAGCCTGGCTTGGGAGTTGTTTTTCCATCAAAGATCTTGGTGAAGCCGCCTATATTTTGGGAAGAAAGATCTATAGGGATAGATCAAGGTGGTTGATAGGTTTAAACAAAGTGAATACATTGATAAAATCTTGAAAAGGTTCAAGATGGAGAAACTAAGAAAGGTTTGGTACCTATTCAAAGAGGAACGATATTGAGTGCGACTCAATGTCCAATCTCAAAGGATGAGCAAGAGAAAATGAAAGGAATCCCATACGCTTCGGCTATAGGATCCATCATGTATGCCATAATATGCACTACACCGAATGTGTCATTCGCTTTGAGCATGACAAGTCGATACCAACAAAATCCGGGAAGTAGCCATTGGATGGCGGTTAGGAGCATATTGAAATACCTTAGAAGGACTAAGGATATGTTTATAATATATGGCTCTGGTGAGGAGGAACTCGTTGTAAAGGGTTACATGGATGCGAAGTTCCAAAATGATCGAGATGATTCTCGATCACAATCGGGATATGTTTTCGTTATGAATGGTGGGGCAGTCTCTTGGAAGAGCGCAAAACAAGATGTGGTAGCATTGTCCACCACTGAATCGGAATACATTGCCGCCTCATTGGCAGCTCAAGAAGCTGCGTGGATAAGAAAGTTCATTGCCGATCTAGGGGTGGTCCATACCATTCGGGACCCTCTAGAGATCTTTGTAATAACGAAGGTGCGATTTCTCAAATCAAAGAACCTCGTGCACATCAAATGACAATGCACATTGAGCGGAGATTCAACTACATAAGGGATGAAGTTGAAAAGGGAAATATATGTATTCGCAAAGTTCACACCGATCAAAACATTGCGGATCCACTCACGAAGCTCCTTGAAAGGTTGAAGCATGAGGGTCATACTTGCACCTTAGGACTTCGATTTTCTAGTGATTGGATTTGATATATTTTGTATTTGGAAATCTGAACAATTGTTATTTTGACTCATTCATATGATTATGGTTTTTGATTATGACTTTTGAGTTATGTTCCATTTTAGCATGTTTAAATTCGGGAATAAGTTAATTATTCTAAATGTCCGTAGTCGTTCATATTTGTGTGAAAAAATATGAAGGTAAGACTATTATGAACTTGGATTGGTGGATATTCATAAGGTATGAATATAGAGCAAGGGTTTACTATCAAGGTTCATAGATATTTATGGGATATAAATATTGGACTGACCCGCCCTCAAATGTTACTACATGGAATCCTTGTGATTGGTGATCATAACTAAATTTCAGTAAAGGCGAATATCATAGTATCCTCCGACCTGAGATACATATTAGGTCTTGATATTCACCAAATATTATGCTTTGACTTAGTTCTTCGCTACTCTGAAACATGACGGTACATAAGGCTAAGATTGGGTATGGTATGAGGTGATTGTGAGAGACGTATGTAATCAAAAGGGGATTTGTCCTTCTTATTCCTTAAAGGTGAGATGTCTAAGGCCTGCTAAGTTAAATCAACAAAGAATGATCACTCTGTGTCTTTGGATGTGACATGACATCTGTGGCAAACGGATAAATGATAGATTCACCTAAATCATTTCAAGTAAGGGACTTGAAGGGGATGATGTTATTGAATGGCACTTCCCCATACGTATTAGGGTAGTAAACCGTATTTAGGCGGTATTTGCTACTTGCATCAATCTTCTATGTATATTGTGCAAGTGGGAGATTGTAGGAATCGGTCTGCCCAAGACACATATTAGAGTTGATATGGCTAGTACGTTATGATCCAAGTTGGGTCATACCCAATAACAAGCTAGACAAACACCATGATATTTGTTTAAGACATTATCTAACAAATAAATATCAAACACTTGGAATATTTAGAAATGGGTTTCTAGATATTTTCACTTGTGTAGCATATAAATTATATGGTTAATTTATATTTTGAGAGAAGGTACTTTATGTTGTTGTTTAAGTTGGTTAAACAACAAACATAAAAGACATGTTACAATGTACATGTACCTTTTTATGTTATGTTACATATAACATTCATAAATAACAAAAATAATAAGGTTTTGAATTTGAAAATGGGTGGGAACCCGTGGGTGCCCCTTCCCCCCTCTCTCTCATCCCTTTATTGTTTTGTTATTTACAAGGACATGAATTCATTCTAGTTGGTTGAGAGTTATTATCAACAAGACTTTGTCTCTCACACACACAAGAAGCATACTCTCTCTCTTTTCTCTTACTAATTTCGGCCAAGGAAGAATAAGAAGAAGAAGAAGATTTCAAAGAACAAATCCTAGCATACAAGGGTGTTTGTTGAAGGCTTGGAGGGTATACAAGCTTGAGTCTCTTCTCCGTTGAAGGCTAGCCGTTCAAACCGTCATCTCCTTCATCTCTTTGCATCTTGAAAGGTTGTATTACATAAGCCCCCTATGAATGTTGGTTTTGGTAAGTATGTAATTTCGTATATGGATCCGGGGCTTGGGTTTTACATATTAAATGGGTTTTATATTTTAATCTCTATAACAAGATTTTAAACTAATTAATTTGCTGAGTTTTTCATATAAATGGGTTTATATGACTTTGATAATCTTGTTAACACCCAACACCAATGACACCATCAACTCGGTATCCCTTACTAACAATGCACCCATTGTGGCCGGTTCGGACACCTTCTAGGCGCATGTTTCGAACTCATGCGTACCCAACCAACCCTCACCAAACCATCCCGTACTCCCTACACCTTCAACCAAAACCGTGTTTTAACTCAAGCTTAACGTATCGCTTAAGCTCACTCGACATCTCGAGCGTGTTTCAATTGTGGAGATCCTAGTCATATTCGTAATGCGTGTCCTCGACTCAAATTTCAAATCCAAATGGTCGCTCCACTATGTACCTGCTCAAGTCTATCAAGTTGAAGCTTTTCAACACCTAGTTTCTCATCTTTTGGCGAACCAAGTTGTTCAACCGGTTCAAGCCTCGATTTCTCAAGCTGCACTAGTCGTCCCCAATGCTCGCGGAAGGGCATTCGTGATCAATGTATATCAAGTTCAAAATAACAACAATTTGGTGAACGATACATTCTTGGTTAATAACGTTTATGTATCCATTTTATTCGATACCAGTGCCGATATGAGTTTTGTGTCTTTTGATTTTGAGCCTATGTTTTCGTCGTCATGTTCAAAACTCCAAAAGTCTTTTATGGTTGAAGTTGTGACGGTAAAACTATCACGATTGATTCGTTGATTCATGGTTTTACCCTAAATCTCAACGACTATGATTTTTCTATCGATCTCAATCCTATGCAACTCGGAAGTTTTGATATCATAGCAGGGTTAAACTTGTTAGCTCAACATCATGTTGAAATTGTGTGTTTGGAAAAGTATACTCAAATTCCATTTGATGACAATCAGATTTTGTTTATTTTTGGCGAAAAGCCTTCCAAAGGTCTCAAGCTTATGTCATGTACTCAAGCCCAAAAATACTTACGTAAAACGTATGTGGCTTTCCTTGCCAACTCCGTGGAAAAGAAACAAGAAAAGAAGACAATAAAAGACATTCCAGTGGTTGTTATTTTCCCAAAGTTTTTCCTTACAACGTTTCTGGTTTACATCCTACTTGTGAAGTGGAATTTTATATTGATCCCGTGCCTGGTTAGAATCCCGTCGCCAAGGCTCCCTATCGTCTCGCATATTAGAAAATGCAAGACTTGGCGAGTCAACTCCAAGAACCAGCAAGGGTTTCAATCGTCCAAGTCGTCACTTCAAGGCGCACATGTTCTTTTCGTTAAAAGAAGGATGGTTCCTTTCGTATATGCATCAACTATCGTGAACTTAACATACTCACGATTAAGAACCGTACCCTTTTCCTAGAAATGACGAACTTTTCGATCAACTTCAAGGCGCATCTTGCTTTTCAAAAATCGATCTTCATTCGGGTTACCCCCCAATTGCGCGTTCTTGAGGATGATATACCTAAAACCGTGTTTCGAACTGGCAACAGTTATTATGAATTATGGTTATGCCTTTCGGCTTGAGAAATGCACTTGCGGTATTTATGGACCTCACGAACCATGTATGCAAGCCTTATCTTGATAAGTTCATGATCGTGTTCATCAACAACATTCTCATTTACTCAAAATCTAAAGTTGAGCATGAAAACATTTTCATGAAATCATCGAGTAGTTGAAGAAAGAGCAAATTTTTGCCAAGGATTCCAAATGCGAGTTTTGGTTTAGCGAAGTTCAATTCCTTGATCATATCATTAAAGAAAAAGGAATTCATGTTGATCCCATCAAAATCGAAGCCGTTAAATATAGGAAGACCCCGATTTCATCTACTAAAGTTCGATCCATCCTTGGTCTTGCTGATTCTTATCGTCGCTTCATTATAAACTTTTCAAAGATGGTTTTACCACTCACCGCCTTAACTCATAAAGGTAAACCCTATGAGTGGTGGGTAAGCAAGATGAAGCTTTTCGACCCTTAAAGTGTATGCTTTGCGACACTCTAATCCTAGCCCTTTTCAGAAAGAAACCAGGATTTTGTTTTCTGTTGCGATGCCTTGAATCAAGTTCTCGGTTATATTCTCATGCAACGAGGCAAGGTCATCGCCTATGCATCACGACAACTTAAGGTTCATGAAAAGAATTATACACTCGGTGCTGTTGTATTCGCGTTGAATTTGGGGATACTATTTATATCGAACGAAAAGTATGGTATTCACCGACCACTAGAGTCTCCAACGTACTTTCGACAAAAAAGATCTAAATAAGAGGCAACAATGATGGGCTGAACACCTTAGCGACTACGATTGAGAAATACGTTACCATCCCGGTAAAGCAAACGTAGTGGTTGATGCCATTCGACGCAAAACCCATGTCAAGAGCATTCTTCTCCAAAGCGTTATTATTCAAACCGATCTTCAGCTACGTATCTTTGAGGCCCAACACATCTTCGTCAACGAAAGAAATATGTGCAAAGAGATGTCGTGTGGTGTTGAACTCTAACTCGAAACCAAGCGTGATGGTTTGCTCTATTTTCTTAACTGCCCTTGGGTCCTAGATCGTGACAATCTTCACACATTCATAATGGACGAAACTCACAATTCACGATATTCTATCCACCCTGGTGCGTATAAGATGTATTCTGACCTTCAAACTACTTTCTAGTGGCCCGACATGAAAAAAGATATTGCCATTTATGTTGGAAAATGTTTAACATGTGCTAAGGTAAAAACCGAGCATCAAAACCTGTTAGTTTGCTCGTGTGACATTCGTCATTTTTTAAACTCAAAAACCCGACCCATTTTAATTTTTTGACACCTTTCGGGTCTTCATTTATTAACAAAATGGTGAATTGTTTATGTATTTATGTTCATGATGTTGTTTATGTTTACAATGTTGTTTTTAGTATCTATGATTGTACAAATTTAATTCTAAGTATTATATCATCTTTCTTTAATCAATTGAGTCAAAGACATTTAATGGGTTATAAAAACATTCAATTGGTCAAAATCAATGATTTCAAGCCTTATGACTAGCCTCTTGTCTAGACATCAAATTAATTCACTTTGACCTTGTTATTAACGATTATGAGCATATATAAAGCTCACCCATTCACTACATACTTTTTGCATAAGTAATTTACACTCAAAATCATTCAAGCTTGTCAATTTTTCTCAAGTCTTAAGTTTGACTTTCAAAAGACAACTTCTCAAGAAGTATTATTTTCTTCTACTTTAGTGTACAGTCCCCGGGTAATGTTTATCTCTTGTCATTACGCATAAGGATTGTTTTCATGATGACAACCCAAACGACATTCATGGAGATATATCATCCTTCGTAATTGGCTCGCTTATGTTCGGTTTATGAATTTTATGTTTAAAAGTCAACTTTTATTTTTACAAACTAATAATCAAGAATAAACATTTTTTAGCATACTACTCATCTTTTTCAAATAATGTTACACACAAACCCGACTCAATAACCGGGTTCGTGTCGGACCAAAAACACAAACCACTCGTTAAACTAGTTTTCTCAATTAATTGTTCGGTTGGAACAATCCGGACTCGTCTAAATTAATTAATATTTATTATAACCCATTTATTTTTCTAAGACCAAAATAAATTAACCTAACAAATCAAATAACCAAAAGCTATTTTTAATAAGCCTAAGATATATATATATATATATATATATATATATAAATATAAATATAAATATATATATATATATATAAATTGCTTTGTTATAAACCGAACGTCCTAGCCAAATTACTTTCTTTCCGAAAATTCATTTTAAGCCTAGCTATTTATGTATCTATGGTCGTTCGTTGAACCAAACTTTGTTGGTTCACTTTGGTGGGCCTATTTAGTTTGGTTTGTACTTTGGTCATGTTTACTTAGTTTGCGTTTGGTTTAGTTTTGTGTATTGTGCATATATGTAAACCGAGATCATGGTGATCTCGGTGGGCTTGGGCTTGTAATGGGCTAGGTTGTAGTTCCCATATATATAGATTTGTCGTATGTGGGGTTTGGGTTGGCTGTTCATAGTGTTCGTGAACGTGTGTTTTGTGTATCCTAGTGCTTAAGCACCCGACGTTAATATACGTGTGTTTTAAAGCATCATCTTGTATTCTTTACATGTTATACTCGTTTATCTTGAATAATCTTGTGTTATATTCCGCAATAAAATTGAGATCGTTGATATCATATTGAAAGATCCGTCATAAGGACTTACAATTGGTATCAGAGCTTTTGACCTATTCTAGACTCGGTTGTGATATCAAAAGATTCAAGGTTTTGATTCCTTGGTTTTCTTGGTGTTTTGGTGTTTGTTTTTCTAGTGAGAACTTCATCAGAGAGGAAAGGTTTGTTTTTGGTTATAGATTTGGTCAATTTAGGAACAGTTTGAATCCCACAATTCACGGGATTTAGTTGGTTGCCATTCTTAATAAGTCAAACCTGTTCTCGGGCATTTTTGATTGATTTCAGGGTTATTTAAGGGATCTCAGCCAAAAACTCTGGTTCTTGGACAACTTTTGATTGTTTGCGGCCAGATTTGTGTGTTTTCGGTCAAACTTAAGGGTTTTCGGGAAAATTTGTTAGTTCTCGATCATATTTAAGCGTTCTTGGTCAACAACAAGTGTTCTCAGTCGACATTTTTTCTCGGTCTATGTTAGTTCTCGGTCATCAAGTGTTCTCTGCCATTATTCTTGGTTCTCGGCTGGACTGCGCTTGGGCCTGATCTGTTTGGGCTTTGAAAATTACTTGGACTCAGCCTGTTAGTGCACAGTTTTGTGTATTGAGTATTTGTATTTATCATTAACGTATTTGTCGTTTGATTTATGTAATAAACGATTATTTTATCCTTGTAGTTCGTTAAAGTATAATCTAGTTCGCTAAGGATGTTTAGCGAACTAGATCTAAGTTAATATCCCTCCTGATTCGTTAAGGATGTTTAACGAATCAGGGGTGATTCGTTAAGTTATTTCCTTTTAATGTATGTAACGAAGTGGACTCTAGTTCGTTATGGAATGTTAACGAACTAGGTCCATCTTCTATATATATAGTGACCTCTGTCACTATTAATTTATGAATTGAGATTAACTTTAACGAATTGCTGTCCAGACTCTCTCTCAATCTTCATCTACATATTAATATTATCTGTTACATACATACACCTAATATATACATATATAACAATACAATCAAGAGTAGCAATGAGCTAGATCCTAAGGTTAATTATATATATACATACATATCAGATCCGAGATTTGTGTGTGTTAATATTAATCAATCCGAGTTTAAACAAGTGGTATCAGAGCTTTCGGTGCTCTTGTTTACGCTTGATTTGATTGTTTAGTTGAGGTTTTTGTTTATGTTTTGGTTCAGTTTGATTTTGGATCGAATTGAAGTTTAATTGGATGAACTGTGGATGTTTTGGATTGGATTTGAATGTGTTAAGGTATTGGGAATATGTAGTGAACTGGAATTGAAATTTGGTTTAGATTAGTGTGGTTATTGGAATAGATCTGGTTAAGCCGAAAACAGGGGTTTAGTTTTTGGTTAAATCGGATACGAGTTGAGTGTTAATTGAGTTATGAGATGATGCGAATGGATTCGCGATGTGGTACGAGTGTTTTGATAATTTGTTTAAGTGATTTGATTACGTATAGTGTGAGTAATCCATATTTGTTTTCGGGGTTTGTGTTCATAAATTTTCCAGAAATCTGGAAAAATTGTGTTTGAAGGTTTGAAGATTTGAAGATTCACGTGATTCGTTAACCTTTCAGCTTAATTCGTTAATAACATTAGTTAGTTCGTGAACCAATTCGCTACGTATTCTAATTTGTGTTACCTAATTCGTGTGACACGTGTCTCACCTCGATAACAGTTTTATAACAACTTTTGCCACGTGGCATTTGTTGTCAGAGGGTTGTTACAACCGTTGTAACAACCTAATTCGTTATCAGTTTGATTCGTTATCAACTGTAGACGATTCGTTACTTAATTCGCTAAGGCTACACTTCGTGATTCGTTATAGAGAATCATCTGATTCGTTGACAACTTGATTCGTTATTTGAATTAATTCGTGAACAAGTTCGTTATAAACTATTCCTAATTCATCAAAGTCACTGTTATCTAACTCGTTGACCATCTAATTCGTTGACCATCTAATTCGTTGACCATCTGATTCGTTGATCAATTAGTTAAATTCAATTCAGATTCGTTACCTGATCAATCTTAACTTTGTTAAGGTGTGATTCGTCAAACACTGTTCACAGTTCGTTATAACTGTTCACAATCCGTTAATTAAAATTTCAACTTTAACCCTTTGAGTTTGAAAACATTTTCAATTAACAAACATTATTCAAACATGGCTGTATGCACTAGCTTCACAGAATATGTTAATGCAACAAATGTTGTAACTTGATACTGAGATAGGCTCACATTCGAAATGTCCAAGGTTGATGAAATTTAGCGATTTTGCTAAACGGGAACCCCGTTTTCGTGCTCATTTGGGTTTTGTTCATCCTGACTGCTCGTATTGCTTAGATGAGGTATATGTTGTTTCAATGATTGGAGATGACACTATTGGTTACACTCCTAAAGCTATTTCTCAATATTCACAAGAAGAGGAGAAAACATTAGAGATTGAGACAAAGGCTTATTCTACTCTTACTATGGCTTTACCCAAAAACATCTTTCACCAAGTGGGTAGCATAAAGATCTATGCTTCCCTATTTCAACATATTCATATGAGGAGTAAGGGGAATACAGCTGAGAGTAAGAAAGTATTGCTTAAGTTTCAATTCAGAAACTTTAATTTATTGAAAGGAGAAACAGTTGAGGAGATGACGACTAGGTTTAATCACTTGATTGCTGAGATGGATAAAATGAGATTGGAAACGTCTGAGGTTGACAAGATTGACACTATCAATAGTGCACTACCAAGTTCTTATTCTACGTTTTAATGGTTCTGAAAGAGAATAACTATTTCACGAATGAAGACATGACTGCAACTGAATTCTTGTAAAATATTGAAGCATAAGAATACGATCTTAAGTGTCAGAAGTTTTCAAAGGAAAGTCAAGATCCTGCTTTCTATGGTGGTAGTATGCCTCTAAGTTCGACTATTTCTCCAATCACTGCATTTCTTACACAGCATGCAAGTGAAAATGAAACAACCATCTATAAGATCCAAGAGCATGTTTTTACACTGCTAGTAATTCTGGATCACCTGGTGTTTTAGTTGGGTCTGGAAATTCATCTACTGCAAATCCATTTGCTTCACCACCTAGTGTAAACATGAAGGAAGCTGAACAAAATTTTGTTTTTCTAACAGTCTTCATGTCTTCATATGAAAATTTGGTGAGTAGTAAGATAGCCACAGGTGATCTGACAGATGAGGATTATGATCAGATTGATCCGGATGATTTAGAGATTATGGATTTAAAATAGAACATGGCTATGATTGTTCGTAAGGTTAAGAGATTCATGCAAAGGACTGACAAAGATCTTCCTGCCTTGAACAAGAAATTGGGATTTGACAAGTTAAAGGTGAAATGTTACAATTGTCAAGGGTTCGGGCATTTTGCAAAAGAATGTGACAAGCCAAAAAAGTAGTGTACTTGTCCTCGTGGTCAAAATCAAAATTCTTCCACAACACGAGGTAATGATGCTGAAAAGAAACCGTCTACTTCTGGGTCACAAGAAATGTTAGCTGATGGAAATGATTGGTCACAACGACTGTTGTGTATTGATAATCAAGCTAATTTGGCTATGTTTGGGCTAACTAAAGACTTTCAAGATGCAAGTGAAAGTGAGATGTCTTCTGACAATGATTCGGAATCTGATTCTGACGACTCTTGTGACAAGCCTACAACTGTGTTTGCGTGCATGGCTAAGATCAATGAGGGTACATCCAAGACCATTTCTGGTGAGGACTGGATAATGGATAGTGGATATTCTCGTCATATCACTGGAAATCTCAACCTCTTAACAAATGTGAGAAATATTCAAGGGGGTTAAGTAGCGTTTGCTGGGAATTCTGGGGGCATGATCACACAAGAAGGTGAAGTTTCAAATGGTCATATTACTTTTGAAAAATTCAATTACTGTGACAAAGTGGACCATAATTTATTGAGTGTGTCGTAAATCTGCGATAAGAATACACCACGGTATTTACTGATAAAGAGTGTTTTATCTTGAAACCGGGATACGTGATTCCCGATGACATGGTTGTCATGCGATCACCTCGATCAAATGAAATTTGTGTCTTAAATATGAGTTCTAAATTATCAACGTCTATCGAAACATGTTTTATCTCCAAAGCAACTGAGAAGGACTCTATTCTATGGCATCGTAGAATGGGTCACATACATGTTCGTAAGATGAATTATTTAATGGCTAATAACTTAGTTGAGGGTGTATCGTTGAAGAACTTTAAGTTATATGATCGCTACATTGCATGCAAAAAGGGAAAGCAGAAGAAGAAGAAGTCACATCCATCTAAGTTATTGAATTCTATTGATACTCGTCTTGAATGACTTCATATGGATTTGTTTGGTCCGGTGAATCGTGCGAGTATTTCTGGGGATTGGTATTGTCTTGTTATCACTGATGATTATTCAAGATACTCATGGGTGTTAATTATGAGTTCGAAAGATCAAACGCCTGTTTTGGTACAAAACCTTATCACTAAGATCGAATCACTATACAAATACAAGGTGAGGAGAATTCGAATTGATAATGGTACTGAATTCAAAAACACTGTATTAGATTTCTTTTGCATTCAAAAAGGAATTCATCGAGAATACAGTGCACCCTATTTTCCACAACAAAACGGTACAGTGTTGCTGAACGAAAGAATAGAACCTTGATTGAAGCTGCAAGAACTATGCTTGCTGATTCTAAGATTCATGTCCAATTCTAGAATGAGGCGGTGAATACAGCTTGATATACGCTTAATCGGGTTTTAACTGTTAAACGACTCAAGAAAACAAGTTATGAGATTTTAAACAATCGAAAGCCTAACTTAAAGTATTTGGAACCTTTTGGGTGTCCTTGTACAATGTTGAAGAAGGATACATGTAAATTCGAAGAAAAAGCTATTGAAGGTTATTTCTTGGGATATGCGTCTCCAAAGAAACGAGTATTTACTTTCACTTCTGGTTGTGTTGAGGAATGGTATCATGTGGACGGTCAAAAGTACACCAATCCTTCTCAAGGGAAAGGTCCCGACTGGATGTTTGACTATGATGGCTTATTTAACTCATTTACTCCTTCAACTGAGCACATCGATGAAGATCTGGTTCGAGCATATTTTGAAGATCATTTGGCCATTCCAAGATTTTCAAGTTCTAATGATGTTGAAGCTACAACTCCTGCTCCAACTGAAGATCCATGTGATGATAATCAGGTTGATAATGTATCTACTTCTTCTAATGACAATCAAGCTGATGATCCAGTTATTGAACTTGACAGTGACAATGCTTCATCTCCTGAACTTGGTGAACATTACACTAACTTATTTGATAATGTTGTTGTTCCTGAGAATCCTACTCTACGGATTCATGGTTATCATCCACAGGAAAATATCATTGGAGAACTTGGTGTGGGAGTACAAACACGCCATCAAGTTGCTTCGTCAAGTGAGAATAACTTATTGTGTGCATATGCTGATTTACATTCTTCGGGAATTGTAAATCTTGCAAAATTCACTTGTTTTCTATCTCAAGTAGAATATACAATAGCCCGTAAGGCACTTGAAGATCCTTCTTGGGTAGAAGCTATGCAAGAAGAATTACAGCAGTTTGCACGTTTGGGTGTTTGGGATTTAATTGACAAACCTGTTAGAGTCAAGAAAGCTATTCGAACTAAGTTGGTATTTAAGTGTAAGAAAGACGATCGTTGGGTGATGGTAAGAAACAAGGCACGTTTGGTGGTGAAAGGTTTTCATCAGCAAGAGGGTATTGATTATACGGAAGTGTATGCACCAGTTTCAAGATTAGAGTCGATTCGAATCTTTCTGGCGTATGCTGCTTATAAGAATATCAAGGTCTATCAAATGGATGTTAAAAGTGCTTTTCTCAATGGTAAACTACACGAGGAAGTGTTTGTTTTACAACCTCCTGGTTTTGAATATCCTGATTATCCGGACCGAGTTTACCTATTAAAAAGGCCCTGTATGGTCTACATCAAGCCCCGAGAGCTTGGTATGGCACGCTCGCCGACCATCTTACTGATAATGGATTCAAACGAGGGACCGTTGACTGCACTTTATTTCATAAGACTGTTGGTGATGATCTTCTCCTAGTTCAGATTTATTTCAACGATATTATCTTTGGGTCTACAAACAACACATTATGTAAGGAGTTCGAGAAGTCCATTCAAACGAAGTTCGAGATGAGCTCGATGGGAGATATGAATTTCTTTTTAGGGTTGCAAGTTCACCAGTCTGCAAACAGAATCTTTATTTATCAGACCAAATACGCGAACGATATCTTGAGCAAATTCAAGATATCTGCCGGAAAAATCCTTTCTACTCCTCTCCCCGTAGGTCACAATTTATCACCGGATGAATTGGAGTATACAGTTGATCCTACCCTCTGTCGTGCCATTATTGGTTCGTTAATGTATCTAACGACTTCTCGCCCCGACATTATGTTTGATGTTTGTCTTTGTGCTAGGTTTCAAGCAAGTCCACGAGTGACTCACCTAGATGCGGCTAAGCGAATACTTCAGTATCTGAAGGGAAATCCAGACATCGGGTTGTGGTACCCCAAGGACGATAACTTTGAGCTTACTGCTTTCTCAGACTCGGATTACGGAGGTTGCAAGATCAACTTCAAATCAACGACGACAGGATATCAATTTTTAGGAAACCGGCTTGTTTCCTGGCAGTGTAAGAAGTAGACGACGGTCTCCACTTCAACCGCTGAAGCTGAGTATGTTGCAGCCTCGAGTTGCTGTTCCCAGGTTTTGTGGATACAACAACATCTTCGCTACTACGGTTTGAAGTTTCTTACTACTCCTATTTTGATTGATAATTCTGCTACAATTTTTATCACAAAGAATCCCGTACAACATTCAAAAACAAAACATATCGAAATTCGATATCATTTTACACGGGATTGTTTTGAGAAGAAATTAATCGACCTTGAGAAAGTACATACTGACTTTCAGAAAGCCGGTCTATTTACCAAAGCCTTTGAAAAACGCGTTTTCAATTTTTGCTTGTTTTAAATGGATTGAAGACCTTCGCTGATATCATGAAACAGGGATGACTATCTTTCTTTTCTGTTTTTTTTTATTTTAAAATTATTTTGGTTTTAGGATTTTGGGGGTGATAAATTAGAAAATACAAAAATTACGTGGTTTTCGACTGTATAGATAAAACCCAAAAACATTAAAAATTTTAAAATTCAAAAACATTAGAAAATTCTGAAAAATCAAAAATAGTGTGATTTCTTTTCTTTACTGTTTATCTTAAAATATTTTGAAAATCCAAAAAAATTTATAATTTGAAAAAGTCAAAAAGATTGTGTTTTTCAGTTTGTACAGAAAAATCCAAAAACCAAAAAAATTGTGAAGTTTGTTTTGTTTATAAGAAAAGTGAATAAGACAAAAAAATTGTGTTTTTAATCTATGTATAGAGAAAAACCAAAAAGATTTTTGCATACGTTCACTGAAAAGTATGTCAATTACTCATATTTGAAGGACATGTATTTATATATGTTTGGTCCTGATATTTACTTGTAAGTTTTCAGGTTAGCCATTCACCTGATAATGGAAGGTAGTTAGGGTGTTCCTTATGCGTTTTAGATTATTTTTTGAAAATTATGTCAGTTATTTAAGTTTGTGAAACATGCTTGCATGTCTTGGTCCTATTATTCACTTGTTGAATTGATAGAACAACCATTTTTTATAGACTTTAGTTAACTGGGGCGATTAAATTTATCTTTATTTTGTTTTATGCTCCTCAAAATTTTGAGTTTTTGAAGGAAAAAGAGAAAATAATAGTACATTGACTATCTTGACCCCAAATCCAGCAAGAAATAAGCTTAAAAGACTGTGTGCTTAATTGTATTGGTGCATTGGTAGGTCTTAAAACAAACAAGTAGAGTAAAGTATGTGATATAAACATAAAGAAATGCCAAATTGAAAGTGGTGTTAGTCTCTAGGAAAAGCCTCGGTGAGGATGGCAGAAATGTAATAACCTGTCATACTCAAGCCTTATAATTGTCTAATCACCAAAAATAAAATAAAGCAAATAACAAGCTTTGAGGTTCTGGACATTGCGAGTCTTTATGCGGCTTAATCATCTGGGTATTCATATGCATGAATATTTTATTCGCTTTTAGAGCAAACCCAAAGTCATTAAACTTGATCACTGCTGTACCTCGGACAAATCTAAATTACTGACTTGATCAAAATCCGCTGTTAGTCATACATTTTTCCTCCCTTTCGCGCGTCTCAAAACCATTAAGAAACGGACCCCAGGGGATACATTGTATGCAAACCGACAGATTGACTCGTGCATATTCACTCACAGTAAAAGAAACTCAATGCATTGCTACGAAATTTCTATAAAATTAAAATTTTGATCAACAATATAATGGTTTAAGTCAAGTTGGGGTGATATGGCAAAAATCAAATTAAGCTTGAACCGAGATTAGTGGCTGATAGTTTCTGATATTCTGTGATTTAATTGAACCGTTAATAATATCACAAAAACGCTTGAATGTTTGTTATAAGATTTAAGTGGACAACAATACCAATGACCAACTTAACACCAGTCATAATATCGCTGAAATATATAGCTGTGATGGAAGGGCAATTTGGTCAATATGATTCCCTGCTCAAACTCGACAAAAATCCAAAAAAAATATATACTGCTTGTGAAAAATCATACAAAAACACAAAAAGATTTTGTTGTTTTACATTTTAAATTTTTCGAATAATTTTCTGGTAAATATTTAGTTTTATGTCAAAATTTCAAAATAAAAAAAGAGTTTACATTTTTCTTTTTATATATTATTTAAATATTTAATTATTTAAGTTAATTGATGTACCGAGAGAAGCTCCTACTCTGATAATATTGATGATTATTTAATTCTTTTAAGTTATTGGTTTTCAAAACGTGAAACGGGTTTAAGGTATTCAATTATCGAGGTATGGGATCTCGGTAATTACTTTAATTTAAATGAGTTATTTAATAAATTCTTTTATTTATTAATTTTATTGATTAATTAATTCATATTAATTAATTAATTTATTTAAAATTAAATAATGGTATAATTCGTTAATTATGGATAACGAATTAGGCTGTTTTTAACGAACTACATCCTAGTTCGTTCCCAAAATTCGCTTCCGCACTTTGTAACGAAACACATCCAATTCCTTATGCATATTTAACGAACTAACCACGAATTAAACTTAATTCGTAATGACACGTATTTAATGAATTTAACGAATCAGGTGATTCGTTAATTCAAAAGTCAAACGAATCGTCTGATTCGTTACCTTGGAAAGCGTGTCATTTAGGGAAATGTGAAGGTGTTTCGTCACATTATTCATCTTTCATCTTCCCCATATTCAAAGTTACTCTGGCCAATTTTTTTTTTCAGAATTCTTAATCATCGATTTTCTGTGTTTTGATCATATCATTGTGATTATAAGGTATAGACGATTGTATATCGTCAAAAATCACACAGTTTGTATAGGGTAATTAGGTCAATATTGTTACCGTTGTTTGAGGTTTCTTCGAATCTTGATCTATACACTGTATTATAAGTTATGGACCTTAAATTTGTTACCATTATGATCGGAATGTATTTCCGAGATCAATGGTGATACTTAATTATGTTTTGATTACTGATTGATGGGTTGATTATGAGTGGTTATTATTGGGGTGTTATACTCTATTTAAAACCCTAACTTAAGTACCTTATTTCATGTTTTAGCTTTTCAAATCGATATCATTTGAGTCGAAATGGGTTTCCGAGATCTTTATGGTCATTGGTTCGGCTAATCATCGATGATTATGGATTAATCGATTTCAGTTTTGCTCGTTTGACTTTGAGTGTTCTTGGTTAATTTTGACCTTGACTAGTGAAGTCAAAGATTAAGATGTGATGGCCATTCGTTATACTTAGCGAATTGGAACTCATTCGTGTCCAATTCGTTAAGTAAATCACACAAACTAGAATAGCGAATCATTAAATTAACGAATCAGATGCATATTCGTTAAATTATAACGAATTAGTTGTTATTTATAACGAACTAGAGATTAATTCATTATTTATAATGAACTAGAAGTTAATTCGTTATCCTTCAATAGTAATTCGCTAATTCTAATTCGTTAATAATTTACTTGATAGAGAATAGCTGATTCGTTATACATGTTGTAACGAATCAGACTAATTCTTTAACGAATGACATTAATTTATAACAGTTTTAAAATACTTAATCTATTAGTCAAACTTTATGTTATTATGTTGATGGTTACTTATTCTCGACTTTATTTATACAGTATCATGGCTGATAACGTAGAACAAAATCCGCCTGCTGATGCACCACCAGTACAACAAGCTCAGGATGCTCCTTTGCTTCCATTTGATACATGGCATATCGTTTGTGCCTTCGTTGACACAAACTTTCCTGATGAGGATGTCTTTGGTGATATGCTGGCATTTATACGCCGTTCTCGTATCCATTACGCTGTTACTGCTAATCCAAATATTCGGTTTAGCATTGTTCGCCAATTTTGGAACACAACTCACTATGTGGAAACTGAGGACCATATTGCTGCCGAGGTTAACAATAAACCAGTTGTCATATCTGTTGCAACTGTTCGAAGGGTGTTACGATTCGATGACACTATTGACGACCCGAGCGAATACCACAAGGATCTGATCCAAGGACTGTTTGGACGTTTGTTTTATTCTAACAATCTTAATGCGTCTATGTATAACAAGGCATTCTTATGTCCCTAATACAAGTATTTACTTCATGTTCTTATTCACTGCCTTGGTGGACGTAAGGCTAGTTTTGACGAATGCCGCATTATGCTACAATCGGCATTTATTGCACTTGTTTTGAACAAGCGTTTCAATTTTTCTGAAATGATCTTCGATCATCTGAAATAAAATTGTATTCCTAGAAAACGACGCGTGAAGTTCTTGATGTATCCGCGATTCGTTCAACTGTTTGTTAACGATGCTATTAGGGATTTGGTGGTTGACTCAAATGATGTGAATGATAAGTTTATATTGGACAACATGAAGGAAGACACCATGAGAAGGATGAAATAGTACCGTCAATCTCCTCCTCCCTGATTTAAAAGATTGATTGGTCATCCAGCAAATCATGTCTATGTATGTCCTGACAATGATCGCTGGATCCATGATGATTCGGATTCCGAGCGTGAGGAGGGACCAGGTGGGAACAAGGGTAATGATGGTGATGATGGTGCAGGTGGTAATGGTGGTAATGATGGTGATGGTGATGCTGCTATTTTAGAACAACAAGCTGCAGTTGAAGCAGCTTTAGCAGCTACAATTGCTGCTAAACGCAAACGAAAGGGGAAAGAGCTAGCCTCTGAAGGCTCTTCTAAGCGTCGAGTGTCGGCTGGGGCTGGCATCTCGTTTGGAGTTCAACCTCCAAGGTCGTCCACACCTCAACGCCCGGTGGTGCCGCCTACTACTAGCACCCCGGAGCTTACTCTGACGACTACGCTTAAATCGGATCCACAACTTGGTATGATTCCTCACTCTGTATTATCTACTATACCAAGGACGACGACCGCTACTTCGGTGATTCCTCCTACACCAACAATGATGCCTCCACCAGATATTTCATTTTTTAGGCTCAGTCGACCGATGGGTCCAGTTCAGCTAGTTCCTCCTTCTTTTGCTGCATCTCGTTATGATCAGCAAATGAACATGGTATTTAGTCTCCTACATTTGTATGAAAATCAAATGTCGGTGGATCGTATGACTCAGGAACGTATGATAGAGAACCAGAAGAAGCTGCTCAGCTATGTTTCTTTCTGTCAAAAAGAAACAAAGGCCCTTCATGAGATTGTTGAGTCTTAGGGGGTGAAAATTAAAGAACAAGAGGAGCTTATTTTCCAACTTACATGCAAAGATGATGCGCTGAAAAAGCTTAAGAATGATGATGAGGATCCGGATGAGTCTGGTGCTGGTGGTGAGACTAAACAAACTCAAGACGCAGCCTCTGGTGTAGGTACGAGTTCTGTTGATGATTCGGGCAAGCAGGTTATTATTTATCATGATTATTCGGCTGCCAAACCGATTGAGATGATCGAGGCCGATACAATTATTTTTGTTGATGAAAAGGGGATGGTTAGGAGTATTGTGAATGCTGATGAGATAGCCGTGGGGCAGTTTGTTGAGAAGTCGCTGACACGAGAGCAGATTGCTATCTTGCTTGGTCTGAATGAAGACGAATTGACCGTGTTAGAGGGCGAGGAGGACATTGAGGTAATTAATTATGAGGAGATCTTAAATGATCCTAATGTTGAAATGTTTACGGGTTTTATTTATGAGAATGAGGAGGTTGTGGTTGAGGACGTGACTGCTGAGGAATACCCTGATCTGTTTCAACACACCAATGTTGATCAGGGTGCTCCTTTATTTAATGAAGAAACCATCAAAGAAGCAGAAAATCATCTTGAGAAGACGTCCAAAGGAAAGAAGGTTGTTGATACAAGATTTGACTCGCTTAAAAATCCAACCAATGATGACATTCTTAGATGGTTCATACACAAGAAAGCAGGTAAGATCATCGAGGCATTTCGATATGTGGATAAAGAACAGAAAGAAGAAGCTGTTGCACGTGCCAAAGCCAATCAGAAGACTACATTCAAGGCTGTGTCGAAAGTGCAAGTTGATATTATTTCTTGGCTCTATGATTCTGAAATGAAAGTATGTATTGTTAAATGGGAGAAGGGCGTTACTGAAATGGGATGTGCGCACTTTGGTGTATCGTCCATTTATTAATCGTGGTGAGGACTATCATGCAAAACGTTTTCACCAACACTTGGTATTTGAGGTGAATAACGGGTTTAAGTATTTTAAACCACAAATTCAAATCCGCAAGTGTATCGATGAGATCGATCCAAAAACAGGATGGAAAAAGCTTATCCTTAAGGTAAAGCAACTGAAGATGATGAAACGTGTGCCGGTGAAAACGATGAACCAACACATGTGTTTATCCTTCAACCGCTGGTATTACGACAATCGAACTGGTGAGCCCGTCATTGTCCTGGGTAAAGGGTTGAAGACTGAGCTGATCAAGATCATCGATCCGATGTGGCTGGTTAACTTAACTGAGATCGACAACGACGAGCTACAAAAGAATAAGATATTGATCGAGCGCAATGAAGACTATGATCTGGCTAAGCAGTTCCAACGCGTTGTGTGTGTATGTTATAAGAACGGGATTCATAGTTGCAGAGATTGGCAGTCCAAGCGTTTCAAGTATAGTAAAGACAAAGAGCTCAAGACGAGGGGTGTCTGTTTGTGCACGGTTTTGGGTCTCGAGTCTTTGTATTTATCGTTAACGTATTTTTCGTTTGATTTATGTAATAAACAATTATTTTATCCTTGTAGTTCGTTAAAGTATTATCTAGTTCGCTAAGGATGTTTAGCGAACTAGATCTAAGCTAATATCCCTCTTGATTCGTTAATGATGTTTAACGAATCAAGGGGTGATTCGTTAAGTTTTTTCCTTTTAATGTATGTAACGAAGTGGACACTAGTTCGTTATGGAATGTTAACGAACTAGGTCCATCTTCTATATATATAGTGACCTCTGTCACTGTTAATTTATGAATTGAGATTAACTTTAACGAATTGCTATCCAGACTCTCTCTCAATCTTCATCTACATATTAATATTACCTATAACATACATAAACCTAATATATACATATATAATATTACAATCAAGAGTAACAATGAGCTAGATCCTAAGGTTAATTATATATATATATATATATATGCATACATATCTGATCCGAGATCTGTGTGTGTTAAGTTTAATCGATCCGAGTTCAAACACAGCCTACTGGACAAACATTTTTATTACTGTTACTGTTAAAATGGACAAAATAACCAATGGTAATGGATCATCAAATGCTACACTACATCAAGAACTGGTCTCCATAATGGGAACTGCTGCTCGCATACCTTGTCTGCTGTCTCGTGAGGGGTTTAGCGAGTGGAAGTTCAGATTTGAGAAATAAGTTAAAATGAAAGATGCCAAGGTTTGGAGAATTATTGTTAGAGGTCCTCAAGCTATCACCTACCAACATGAGAACTCTGAGGAAGTTGTTGTGAAGCCTGTTGAACTGTATGATGATGCTGATTTTGAGAAATTGGAAGAAGATGAAAAGACACTTTCAACGTTGACTAGGCACTCTCACCTGATATTGCCTTGGGATTTAGAGAACTACAATATGCTAAGGCACTATGGGAAGGCTTGATAGATGTGTATGAGGGTAATGAAGACATGAGGAGGAGGAGTCAAGATCTGTTGCGACAAAAGTTTAACATGTTTAATCAGGTTCTAGGAGAGTCGTTGGAAACTCAGCTGCATAGGTTCATGTCTCTTGTGACGGAGATGAGATATGAAAATATCAATCTAACAGCAGCTGAAACAAACAATAAGCTGGTAAACTCCTTGCCTCAAAGTTGGGATATAAGTGTTGCAGTAATTAAGAAGACGAAAGATCTCAATAGGCTAACACTGTTAGAAGTTATGGCAATCATCAAGGCTTGTGACATGGATGACAAGTAATGTGCCATAAACCATGCAAACTCCTACCATGCAGCTGGCTATGGTGTTTCTTCCAATAATGCACTCATTTCACAAGACAGCTTCTCAATGTTCAAAGCTACTCAGGGGCAACATAATCAGCAGTATCAACCTCAAAACAACTTTTCAATGTTTAAATACGCTCAGGATCAATTATCTCAAGCTTCACCACAACCAGCTCCAGTTTTCTTTCCTAAACCTGCTCAGCCACCTGCTGCTACCGTTAAACCTCTAACATCTGTTGTTTCGTCCGGTCAGGGTTCCAATCAGACTCCTCCTATTTCAAGGGAAACTCGGGAAAATATTTCTTTAATGGTGGGGTTCATGATATGCTACAACACATTTCTTGCGGGAGATCTGGTTAAACCAGTAGTAGCTAATGAGCTTGATCAAATTCATCATGATGATGTAGAAGAAACGGATATCTCTTGGCAAATCGCCATGGCAGTGTTTCGTGCAAAGAAGTTTATTAAGAGAACAGGCAGAAACAACTGGAATGTGCCAACTAATTAGAAGGTGGGTTTTAACAAGGATACTCTGAGGTGTTACAATTGTCACGAGCCGGATCATTTTGCTCGTGAATGCACCAACCTAGCAAAGGAAGGAAACATGGAAAGGTAGCTAGTCCTAGTGGGAAATGCTATAGGAGAAAGTGGGGCAAGTTCGGGTGAAGGTGAACGGGGTTTGGTAGCTCAACACTTCTCCTGGACTGATCAGATGGTTGCTCTCAACATAACTAATCAGATCGCTAACTTTGCTTATGTTGAAGATGCTGAGGAAGAGAATGCTGATGAGGAACAAGTTAAGGAGCTTCAATTTGCATTCATGGCTTTCACTCCTTCCGATCATTCCAGGTAAGTTCTCAACTATGTTCTCAAGCTTGCGTCAATAAAGTAGATCTCTACAAATCTCATGATAGTAACTTACTTAGAGAAATGGAAGTAGTAAAATCTGAAAATTATAATCTCAAGAAATATGAAAGAGCTTTCAAAGATAACACAGAAGCACAGAAAAAGAATTTTTCTAAAGTCAAACCAGATTTTAGTTTAAAATGTTGTCACCACCTAGATGCCAAACAGAAAAGTATTGAATTAACTACTGAACTGGAAGCCTCTAAGTTAGAAATTTCAAATCTAACTAATAAATTTAAAAGGGTGAACTAGACTTTAGAAAATTTGATGGTTCCAGTAAAGTGGTCAATTCCGTGAGTGAAAATCAATTATGGTGAAAGAAAACGAGGGTGAGGGTATAGGATACAGTCTCGTACCCCCACCATACAATGTCAACTACACTAGTCTTCCTATTACCAAAGAACAAGAAGAAAAGGTAAAAGACATGCCGTATGGTAAACTAGCGAAAAATGATAAAGCTGCTTCCGATTCAGTAAACGCTACTACACCACTTCAGGAGTGAACGATTCTAATGTGTTTGCCTCATGTGAAGATAAAGCAATTATTGAGGATTGGACTAATGAGGATGATGATTCATGTGTTTCAATTAATAAAGACATTAATTCTGATGTTTCTTTAAAATTAACTGTTTTGAATTCTATTATTCCGACTGTTTGTGTGGGCTCTAGTTTTAAGAGCAAAGACAATTGTGTGGTTGATTCCGTTAAAACTTGGAATTCTGGTGATGAGGTTTTTAATAAGTCTAAAAAATAGAAAAATTCTTATAAATACTCATTGCCTGAGTTTGTTAAAGAGGGATACTCTAATGACCAAAAGGGTGATAAACCAAACAATGTGTCAAGTAGTAAACACCAGGCAAAGCAAACTGGTCCACACAATAGGAGTTGACCACAATGAATTTCATATAATAAGTCAAACATGTTTTAATTGTGGCACTCTTGGTCATATTGCTAGAAATTGTCCACACTGTCCATATGTCCCATATTATGGATTCTATTAGAGGAATATTCCTCGTAATACCTATCGACGAGATTTCAGATATCACCAGGCTAATCCCTCTGATGGTGATTGGAACAAAAACAAATCTGGTAGGTTTAGTCCTCATCAGACCAAGCCTAACGTGTTTCATAAAGGTGGTGGAAACGGTCCTTTGGTCTCAAAAACGAACACGGTTCCTAAACCGAAACAAGTAAGGAAGACAAAATCATCTGTGTCTCCCACTTGTAAACCAGAGACCAAGTCATCCATTCGTGCAAATAATAGTAAATCTTATAATGGTAGACATGAATGGTTGCCTAAGTCTCTGGTGAAAGAGGCTTGAAATTAGGTATTAGATGATCGGAAAGACATGTCATGGCAACCCGGTGACAACTTTAGATGAATCATTTTACTAACAAAGAGTGTTTGTTGAAACCTGGTATCATCATACCAGAATATTGGGTTCTGGTTAGATCACAAAGAAAGGATAATGGTTATGTGATCGACATGAACAAAAACATTCCTGATGAAATAATATGCTTGTTTTCAAAAGTGTCAGAACATAATGCCATGCTTTGGCATCGTCTTCTTGGTCATGCATATATTAAAATTTTAAATAGTCTTACTAAAAATGACTTGTTGCATGGTTTACCCGTAAAAGATTTTGTGACTATTGAAAAATGTGTGGCTTGTGCCTTGGGTAAACACAATCGCATATCTCATAAGCCAAAACTGATTAATACCATTTCATCAGTATTTCAGTTATTGCATATGGACCTGTTCGGTCCAGTTCATGTTTTGAGTCTTTCTCGCAGCTCTTATTGTCCTGTTATTACTGATGATTACCCACGTTTTACTTGGGTGTTTTTCTTGTCAAATAAGAGTGAAACATCATAACTGATTAAACGCTTCGTGGCGCTCATGAAGAAATAGCTCAACTTAAAACTGAAGGGTATTCGTTGTGACAATGGCACGAAATTCAAGAATTCTACCCTGAACTACTTTTGTGCTGGAAAAGGGGTTCTTCGACAGTACAGTTCAGCTCGAACACCGCAACAAAATGGTGTTGTTGAACAAAGGAACATAACTCTTATTGGGCGGCAAGAACCATGTTGTGTGATTTAAAGCTGCCATTGTTTTTCTGGGCTGAGGCTGTCAACACGGCCTATTATGTTCAAAATCGAATGCTGATCAATAAGTCTCAAATGAAGACTCAATATGAGATAGTCTACAATTACAAGCCAACAGTTGCTCACTTTCGGGCGTTTTCCTGTCCATGCACTCTGCTGAATATTGAATCGACTCCAAAATTTGGGGCCAAAGCTGATGATTGTTATTTTGTTGGGTATGCTAGTCGTACTGCCTAAAGAGTCTATAACAAGTCAACTAAGCAGATAGTAGAATCGTATGATGTACGTTGGTTGGAAGAAAACGAGACCGATGCTCGTGTTGGTCCCAACTAGTTGTTCGATTATAATGAACTCTTTAAACCCTTCAATGTGTTTCCAGTAATCGATACATAAATTTTGGGTGCTGATGTTATAAATTCGGAAAATTAAAATTTACCTGTTGTTTCGCATATATCTCCAGTTCTGGATGATGACACCTCAGAATCATCGGATACCGCTCAACCATTGTCCGACAATCAACAAGAAAAGTTTACTGAAACTGTGTCTTCACTAACACCAGCAGAAAACACTCCAATAGTTGAGGGGGAGAGTCCTATTCCTCAAATTTTCGGAAGTACCTTATTCCCAGATGTCATTCCTAATGAATACATTGCCAGCATCTCGTACTCACACAGTACGACGACATCTGGATGGAAGAACCCTCTCACTGAAATCTTTGAAGATCTATCAAACTTACCTTCCACCAGTTCACTTCCTGAGCAATCAATTTCGTCCAGAATTCAGCGAGATCATCCAATTGAAAATGTCATAGGTCCTCTTGAAACAGGTGTGTCCACCAGAAGTCAGGCAGGACACATCAACAGTTGTTTGCTTTCATGTTTTATCTCTCAGATTGGGCCGAAGTAAGTGGAAATGACACTTCAAGAACCAAGCGGGTGGATGCTATGCATGAGGAATTGAATCAGTTCGACAAGCTCAATGTTTGGAGATTGGTTGAGCTGCCCGTTGGAAAGAAAGCGTTGGATACAAGATGGGTTTTCTGAAACAAGCAAGATAAGACGGGGGTTATTGTTCGAAACAAGGCACGGCTCGTCGTTCGCGGTTTTCGTCAGGTTGAAGGTTTAGACTACACTAAAGTGTATGCTCCCGTAGCTAGACTTGAAGCCATTCGGATTTTTCTGGCATATGCTTCGTTCATGGGTTTTATGGTCTATCAGATGGATGTTAAAACCGTGTTTATGTATGGCGAACTTAAGGAGGAGATTTATATGGATCAGCCACCGGGGTTTGTTGACTCAAATAATCCTACTCATGTATACAAGTTAGATAAGGCACTCTATGGTCTTCATCAATCTCCTCGGGCATGATACGGAACCTTGATTGCTCATCTTCTGGGTCCCGGTTACAGGAGAGGACCATTGATCAAACTTTGTTCCTTAAAACCGCTGGGAAGGATTTGATTCTGGTTCAAATTTATGTGGATGACTTTATTTTTAGGTCTACTAGTACTGAGTTGTGCTCTGAATTTGAAGAAAAGATTTGAAATGAAATAGTTGGGGAAATGACAACTTTTCTAGGGTTGCAGGTTCGTCAGAGTTCGACGAGAATTTTGTTGCGTCAAGGAAAGTATGTTGAAGATATGCTTGCGAAATTTGAATTTCAAGACTCCAAGAGTGCGACAACTCCTATGGCGGAAAAACCTCTTCTGTCCTATGATCCTGAAGGGAATCCCGTAGATCAAACGTACTATCGATCGATGATCGGGTCCCTGATGTATCTCACCGCAAGTCGCCCGGACATCATGTTCGCTGTCTGTCAATGCACCTGTTTCCATGCTAACCCTAAACTCTCTCATTTAATTGCTATAAAACTTATTTTTAAATATCTGAAATGGCAACCGAAGCTAGGTCATTGGTATCCCAAAACTCAGATTTTGATTTTTATGCTTTTGCTGATAGCAATTATGGTGGAGATGATATTGACAGGAAATCCATATATGTGGGTTGTCAGTTCTTGGGCGATTGTCTCATTTCATGGCAGTGCAAGTGATGTACATATAAATATACATCTTTTCAGCATCAAATAATCTCTAAAAACTGCAATTTCTATCCAATAACATAGCATAAAAGACTACTTATCATAATAAAACATAATTTCAGGTGAAACCAAGCTCAAACGAAGAAACAAGCAAAAAGACGAAGAAAAACATAAGAAAACACAAGAAAACAAAGAAACAGTTGGATCCCGGAATAAATCAATCAATAACAATAAACAGATCTCATATCTATGAATATCCGATTAATACTATTAAGGATCTAGCTCATAATTAACCTTGATTTAATGTTATGTATGTGTATATATTATCAATATGTTAGACGAATAATGTTAAGGTGAAGCTTGAGAGAGAGCAATTACTCAAAAACTCTTTTTGAAAACTTTCTCAAAAACTTACATTAAAGTGAACAGTAGTTCACTATATATATAGAAGGTGACCTGGTTCGCTAACATCCCCTAGCGAACCAACTTCCCCTTCGTTACATAAATTAACATAACGAACCACCCCCTGATTCGTTAACATCCCCTAACGAATCAGGAGGGAATACATTATAATGTCTTAGTTCGCTAACATCTATAGCGAACTAGACTTAACCTTAACGAACTAGTCTTAGTTCACTAACATCTGTAGCGAACTAGACTTAACCTTAACGAACTAGTTAATAATAAACATTAAATATTACATTAATTAATAAATAAAACATTAACGATAAATACAAAGAGTCTAGACGCAAAATCGTGCACTAACAGAAACACGCCCCCATGCCTCAAGAAACACGCCCCCATGCTTTTAACATAAGAAAAGACAAAATCTGGAAGCAAAAGCACGGGGCCGTGCCCATCATGCACGGGGCCGTGGACGAGAACACAGAAAAGACAAAGAAGAATTGAGCACATGTCACTAGAAATCACGGGGCCGTGTCTACCAACCACGGGACCGTGGCCACGTCACAGAAAAGACAAAACAAATCTGGCACATGTCATAAAAATGCACGGGGACGTGCTCATCAAGCACGGGGCCGTGACTCACCATCCAGAATGCCTATAAATAGTGGCTCATGTTGCACTCATTTGGTGTGCTTTGAACAGAATTCTCTCCGGTTTTCACTTATAAAAACACACACTAACCCTCACTTTGAAGATATAGTGATGAGTTTAAAGGTTTGGAGGTCATCACCACTAATCATCATCATCAACCATCATTACCATCATTAAGAAGAAGGATTCATCTACATTTGGTTAGATTGTTCCAAGTTTAATCATGTATTTGTTATTACCAATCATCTTAATGTGTATCACTATGCTCATTATGAGCTAAACTCCTTTTACCATCTAAAATCTATGAAGAAGCTTTGTTTTACTTGATAATTAACCAAGACATGTGATGTAGTCTAGTAAAGTACATGGTTATATTACAATTATCTTTTGATGAGAAATGTTTCACCGTCTTAAATCACTAAATCAAAGTTGGTGGTTGTCAATATCTTTGGCAATCGTTCATGATCGATTCATGTTCTTGAAAGATAGAAATACTTTGATACATTATCGAAACATGGATCCTTATATTGTACTTAGAAATGATGAGATATAAGTTATGGTGTATTTTTCTAAACCTTGGTAATCCAAAAATGGCTTTGCTTAGGATATCAAATTAGTTAAAGAAACCATATGTTAACGGAATGTGTAATTATAACCTACATAAATCAACCAAGGGGAGGTTGTGTGATGAACTACAAGCACCCAAAGTTGTTAGAATTGGTATTTGAGAAATCAAAGTCAATCCTAATCTTTCTACTTTACGAAACTACTTGTCAACTCAAATCGACATCATTGAGATGGTATGATATTAGGAAAGGGTGGACTTTAAAATGCGCATACCATCTCCTTAGTGCCGAAGATGCTCACTTAAGGCTTAAGGAGCTATCTATCATATATTGCTACGGCAAGTTTATCACATGTCTACATATTAATTATCAATGCTAAAATGGAGTGGATTCTTGATCTTAGATGGTAACCTTCGCATAATTGAACAACTCGTTTAGAATCTCTTGTCTCGGTCACCTATATATTATATATATAAGTATTTATATATTATAAAAAGTTTAAAAATCAACCCCAAAATGATTAAAACCTCCTATTGAAGTAAAACAACGATTTATTATTAGAAACCTTTGTGTCCACGGATCGATACTTGGTTCTTACCAATACTATTCTATATATACGATAGGTACACTTGCCTATTTTGTGTGTGTTTAGTCTTTGTAGAAATCACTTTTATAAATTTAAAACATGATCTTGTGCAAAAGCAAATCATCCAACCTTTCATATTTTATACCACTAGCACGCACACATCAAATTTTTTGGCGCCGTTGCCGGCGAACACGGTACGTTTCTAAGAACGATCCAAGTTTTAATTTAATCATTGTCTATAATTGTACAAATTTTTAACTTCTATTTTATTTTATCTTTAATTTTTACTAAATATTAAACTATATAATTTTACGGCTAGCCTAATTTTTAACCTTTATTTACCTTACTTTTGAAATAGTTTAACTAACTTAGACATTAGTTTAGTTTAAAATAGTTTCAACTTAGACTAACTTTAACTAACTTTTACCTTAGTGTAATTTTGATTTAGCCTCATGTATGTACTACTTTTGAGCGTGAGCTTGTTTCTTTAATTTCTGAACCGGAATGACTCTTTCGTCGACGAACTCGTAAACGGACTACAGAAACCGCAGAAGCAATCAAAGACGAATCAGTAGACGCCACCGCATCAGAAGAAAATCAAACCGAAGAAATGATGGCGGCCCAGAACAATGAGCCGAACATGAGCCAGCATGCCAAGCCATCTCTTGAAGGCTATGGAAATGGAGTGGCTCCACCCGAAATTACCGAAAATTTCGAAATCAAATCAAGCACCATTCATATGGTAGAAAATTCTGTTCAATTTCATGGTCTCCTCGACGAAGATCCTCTTTCTCACATATCTCGATTTCTACGAATCTGCGGAACTTTTAAAATCCAAAACAGTTCAGACGATCAAATCAAACTCAAACTCTTTCCTTTCTCTCTAAGGGGACAAGCCCTAGAATGGATAGAATCTATTTCATCTGGTTCCATCACCACTTGGGACCAGATGGTTGAACAGTTTCTCCTCAAATATTTTCCGCCTGACAAAACTGCCAAATACCGAGCCAGCATTACCGGAGTTCGGACTGATGATGATGAATCGCTACACGCAGCATGGGAAAGATATACAAGTCTTCTGAGAAGATGCCCACATCATGGACTGAGCGTGTGGTTACAAGTCCAAACTTTCTTTGATGCACAATCCAGTCAAAACAAACAGGCCATCGATCAGATCGCTGGTGGAGACCTGAGATCCAAATCACCTAACGAAGCATTTGAAGTCATGGAGAAAGCCGTGAAGAAGATTTTCGCCTAAAACCCACCAAGATCTACACCTACCCATAAAGGAATACACCACGTTGACTCCAACACTCTTGTCACAGCACAACTTGAAGCTCTTTCTAAAAAAATCGAACAACTTCAAGCCGAACTATCAAAAACCAGACTCACCTGTGACACTTGTGGAGGAAGACATAAGACGAGTGACTGTAAACAAGTCATTATGGCCATGGAAGAAGTCGATTTCATCGCTCGACAGAACAATGCTTTCAGCAATAACTACAATCCAGGATGGAGAAACCACCCGAATTTCAGCTGGAAAGACGGAGGTAACACTCAACCTTTATCCGGATTCGAAAAGATACCTATGAATCAACCCTTCCAACCTAAACCTCAATTTCAAGATCAAATTTTTAGTAGCCATCAAAACCCAAGCTACTCCAAGATCGAAGAAATGCTAATCCAATTGATGACCAAAACAAATGAAGCAGAGAAGAAAGCCGACTCAAGAGCTGTTGATATCAGCAGAGTATTATTAAAACATGAAGCCGATCTCAAAAGTCAACAAGCATCGCTTCAGAACCTAGAAACCCAAATCGGACAAATTGCCCGACAATTATCCGAAAGGCCACCTGGCACTCTTCCAAACAATACAATCACCAACCCGAATCGACCGCTAACGCCGTCTCACTCAGGCGTGGTACAACAACTGTTGTTCCACCAACTTTGGAGAAAAAGTCACCTGATGAAACGCAGGAAAGACATACCCCAACAAGCACAGTACAGCCTAAGGAACCAGTCCGAACCTATTTTCCGCCTATTCCATACTCTGGAAGACTGAAGCAGGAGCGATTGGAAGCCCAATATGGGAAGTTTCTAGAACTTTTTAAGCAACTCCATATCAACAACCGTTTTGTCGAAGCTATCGCTCAAATGCCAAAATACGCCAAGTTTCTCAAAGAAGTGCTGACAAACAAAAGGAAGCTGGAGGAACTCTCGCATGTCACCCTAAGTGAAGAATGTTCAGCTGTCCCCCAAAGCAAGCTACCGACAAAGATGACCGATCCAGGGAGCTTTACTATCCCTTGTCTCATAGGAAATTTATCTGTTAGCAATGCCCTGGCTGACCTAGGAGCTAGTATTAATTTGATGCCTTATGCGGTTTTTGCAAAACTAGGGATAGGAGAACGAAAGCCCACCCGCACGAGCATTTAGTTAGCTGACCGATCCGTTAAATATCCTCGGGGCATTGTTGAAAACATGCTTGTCAAAATTGACAAGTTCGTTTTCCCAGTAGATTTTGTGATTCTAGACATGGAGGAAGATAAAAGTGTACCTCTAATTTTAGGAAGACCCTTTTTAGCCACCGCAAAGGCTATCATTGATGTTTGCACCGGCAAAATCACTCTTAGGGTCAATGACGAGGCAATCACTTTTGACATAGGAAAATCTACGCAATATCCGCAACAACACGATGACACCTTATATTGTGTTGATATCATAGACTCCATCGTAAGTTGCTATATGCGAGATTCCTCCATTAATACTCCCCTAGAAACACAAGTCTTAGACAAAACACTAAACAAACCCATTTTAGAAAATGAAAATTTCAATAACAACTACCATGAAGAATCAGAAACGATATACGAAATCGTTGAAAACAATGAAAAATCAAAACCATCAATCGAAGAACCACCAGCCTTAGAGTTAAAAGAACTACCAAAACATCTCGAATATGCCTTTCTAGAGAAAGATTCTCAACTCCCAGTAATTATTTCATCTCACCTTTCTAAAGAAGAGAAAGACGAACTTCTTAAGATTCTCAAAAACCATAAGAAGGCTATCGCATGGAAGATCATGGATATCAAGGGCATCAGTCCTTCGTTTTGTACCCACAAAATCCTCATGGAGGAAGAATACAAACCCGTGGTCCAACATCAAAGACGTCTCAACCCCAACATGCAAGATGTGGTGAAGAAGGAAGTAATCAAACTGCTTGACGCCAGACTAATCTACCCGATCTCGGATTAACCTTGGGTTAGTCCCGTTCAGGTAGTACCCAAGAAGGAAGGAATGACAGTCGTAATGAACGAGAAGGACAAACTAATACCAATGAGGACCATCACAGGCTGGCGAGTTTGCATCGATTGCCGGAAGCTTAATGATGCCACAAGAAAAGAGCATTTTCCACTTCCTTTCATAGATCAAATGCTTGAACGATTATCTGGAAAAATGTTCTACTATTTTCTTGATTGATTTTCCGGATACTTTCAGATTCCCATTGCTCCTGAAGATCAGGAGAAAACTACTTTTACATGTCCATACGGAACCTTCGTTTACCGAAGAATGCCATTTGGATTATGTAATGCTCCAGCTACCTTCCAACGCTGCATGGGGGCCATCTTTCATGAAATGATCGAAACTCTATGGAAGTTTTCATGGACGACTTCTCAGTCTTTGGAGATTCCTTCGATCATTGTCTGAAAAACCTAGACAAAATGCTAGCTAGGTGTGAAGAAGTAAATCTAGTGCTCAACTGGGAAAAATGCCACTTTATGGTAAAGGAAGGCATTGTTCTAGGTCACAATATTTCTTAAAACGGACTAGAAGTTGATAGGGCCAAAATAGAAACCATATCCAAACTCCCACCACCAACTTCAGTCAAAGCCATTAGATGTTTTCTAGGTCACGCCGGTTTCTACCGTCGCTTCATAAAAGACTTCTAAAAAATCTCAAGACCTATGACCAAACTTATAGAGAAAGACGCACCATTCGTCTTCTCTGAAGAATGTGTTGAATCATTCAATACACTGAAAGACAAACTTGTCAACGCACCAATCATGACCACACTCGACTGGACCCTTCCATTCGAAATCATGTGCGATGCAAGTGACTTTGCAATTGGAGCCGTACTCAGACAACGCAAAGAAAAACACTTTCACCCAAATTACTATGCCAGTAAAACTCTTAACGATACACAAGATTTATAACACAACTGAAAAAGAGTTACTAGCAGTAGTATTTGCCTTTGAAAAATTTAGATCATTCCTAGTTCTTTCCAAAACCATAGTTTGCACCGATCATGCCGCAATACGATACCTATTCAACAAACAAGATGCCAAACCTAGACTCATCCGATGGATCCTACTACTCCAAGAATTTGACATCGAAGTTAAAGACAAGAAGGGAGCAGAAAATGTAGCCATAGACCATCTTTCACGATTAGAATGTCCAACTCCCGAAGAGCTTCAAGAAGAAATTATCAACGATAATTTCCCACATGAGGTTCTCATGCACATTCAAGGAGTGATAGAAGAAAAGGATGAAAATCCTTGGTATGCCAACTTCGCCAATTACTTAGCTTGTAGGATCCTCAGAAAAGGACTTACTCATCAACAGCGGAAGAAATTCTTCTCCGATCTTAAGTTTTACTTCTGGGAAGATCCATACGTGTTTAGGATAGGTGCGGATCAAATCATTCGTAGGTGCGTAGCAGGAAAAGAGGCCTTAGACATTCTCAAACATTGCCATAAAGGACCAACAGGAGAACACCACGGTACCGCCACCACAGTCAGGAAAGTGTTTGATGCAGGATTTTTCTGGCCCACTATATACAAGGATACACATACCTTGATCCAAGCATGCGATGCTTGTCAAAGAGCCGGGAACATCTCATCAAAATATGAGATGGCTCAAAAAGGCACTCAAATTTGTGAAATCTTTGATGTATGGGGGATAGATTTTATAGGGCCATTTCCTAACTCATTCAGAAATAAATACATCCTTGTAGCAGTCGACTACGTGTCTAAATGGGTAGAAGCACAAGCTCTTCCCACCAACGATGCTCGAGTAGTTGTACGATTTCTGAAAAAGTTATTCTCAAGATTCGGTACTCCAAAAGCCCTCATCAGCGATAGAGGTACTCACTTCTGTAACACCCTGATGGACAAGGTCTTAGCACGGTATGGGGTTCACCACCGACTAGCAACACCATATCACCCGCAGACCAGTGGGCAGGTGGAGGTCTCAAACCGAGGAATTAAGAGGATTTTGGAAAGAAGTGTGGGGATGAATCGCAAAAATTGGGCTAAAAAGTTAGATGGCGCATTGTGGGACCTCAGGACGGCCTACAAAACTCCC
Source organism: Bidens hawaiensis (assembly GCF_021521415.1). Taxonomy (NCBI): domain Eukaryota; kingdom Viridiplantae; phylum Streptophyta; class Magnoliopsida; order Asterales; family Asteraceae; genus Bidens; species Bidens hawaiensis. The sequence goes on along the minus strand of NW_027491896.1, from coordinate 220,080 downwards.
ATAGGAACGACACACTTCAAGCTCGTTTAAGGGAAGGCATGTCATCTACCAGTGGAATTAAAACACAAAGCTTATTGGGCTCACAGAGCAGTGAATTTTGATCTAACGTCCGCTGGAGCAAACCAGGAAGATCAAATTCGTGAGCTCGAGGAACTGAGAACAATGGCATACGAAAATTCCTGGTCCTACAAGGGAAAGACTAAACGAATACACAACGCCATTTAAAAGGAAACAAGAAATTTCAAGCCGGCGATCGTGGACTGTTATACAACGCTCGTTTACGTCTTTTCCCAGGAAAACTGAAATCCCGATGGACAGGTCCATACGTAGTTGAAACAGTTTTTGACTATGGAACCATCAAAATTTCAAGTTCAAACGTCCAAAAGTTCAAAGTCAATGGACATCGATTAAAACCATACATCGACGGTCCACTTAAAGAAGTTTTGGAGGTACTAACGCTCCAAACTTTTTAAATAAGACATTAAGGAAACAAGGTCTGGCCAAGACCTTCTCAAAAGTAGGCCTTGTAAATATAATATATATATATATATATATATAATATTTCAGAAAACCACGGGGGCGTGCTCCTTAAAGCACGGTCCCATGCATAAAAATGCGGGCCGGTATCTACGCTGCAAAAATCTCAGTCAGACTGGTTTGTAACAGAATTGTCAGAGTAAAAACACGGGGTCGTGCTTCCAAAAGAACGGTACCGTGCTCGGTTTCCTGTTCGGTTATAAAAGGCACCTTGTGTCATTGCATTCCTTGCACAAACCAAAACCAAAACCAAAACCAAAAACCTCTGATAATTCAGCATGCCAACTGAGATGAATGAAGCAATTCCCGTTTCCCGACATCCGAGAAATGATGCCTACCATGTTTCCAAAACCGAGCTTCTCTTGAAACTTCAAGAACTCGTGAGAGAACTCACCGAAATGAATGTCATCGCGGAGATGCGTCTCGTGCAACTCACCGAATCGGTGGAAAACATGAAAATGGAACTCCGAAACATCAACCAGCAACTCCAGTTTCAAGTTCTCGGTTTCACGTATTTTCCACCACCAGGACCGTTCGGAGGAGGAGAGCCTTTCGGAGAGCTCTAGGAAACTTAATTTTATGTTTTTATATGTTAAAAAGTGCATTAAGCACAATGTGTTAGGACTTCGTGCTTAACCCAATTATTTTCTTTTCTTAGGAAACCCGGGCTTATCCCGTAACTGTTCTAGGATCTTTATGTAATGAAAAGCAATCTTTAGATGACCAAACTTCCAAATTATTACAATAAACGTCATTCTAAAAATTCCGGATCGTGAATCATGTTGAAAACTAAATAAGAAATACACTGTGACAAAAAGCACGGGCCGTGCTTTCCTAAGCACGAGGCCGTGGTCACCCCAGAATCTTCAGCATGATACGCGCTGACTCTCTACAATTCTCTGACTCAAACATTTATTCTTCTAGCAGCACGGGATCGTGCTCCAATAAACACGGTGCCATGTTCAACTTTCCAGTCTCTATATAATTCATGCATAAATTCACTATTCCATTCACACCAAACAAAAACTACCTAAATGGAAGGAAAACGGGTTGAATGGAAGCCAGTGAAGAAGGGGAAACAACATTAATCTTCCTTCTTTGAGGAACAAATCATGAGACTCCAATGCATCGTAAGAGACCAAGTTGAGAGCAACATGCAAACCTAGGCTCGAGTAGTCGAGTTGATTAACAAAGTCGACCTGCTTAGGTTCGAGAACTTCCATGTTGTGGATGGCCACCACAAAGATGTGACTTCCAAACTTAACTTTCTCAACCGAGAACTCGTCACGCTCAACAAAAAGCTTGACGAACTTTTGGAAGCCAAACGATCACCCCCACACATCCAGGACTTGTTCGTGGGTGGTGGCCGTTGAAGTTCTGACTTTGTTTCGTGTTGAAGTTGTTCCCGCTAGTACTATGTGTTAGGATCCGAGAGTTGTTGTACTTTTCATTTTATCTATCTTAAATTATGTCTTTAATTTTATGTTTTAATGAAATTTAGGATTTTTAATTACCATATCAAAATAACCAGAAAATAAAAACCAGTTAAAAGCAAACCAGCTCGACAAAATAAAAAAAAAACAGTATTGTCTGCATTAAGCAGCACGGTACCGTGCTCCAAAAGCACGGGGCCGTGTTTTTGGTGTAAAGGCAGTTACGAGTTTTAACTTTGATAAAATAACACATCCAACCCTAATTTAACTGCATTCTAAACCGAGAACCGCCGACCTTCAACCATTTTGCAAGTTTCTTCATCTAATCTTCAATCCTAAACCTAAGGTATGTTAATTTAACAATTGCATTACTCAGATTCGTCATTCTAGGTTTAGATTAACCCTAAAGTTGTTCAAATCGACCAAATCGGGTCAAAACCCGAAAAGGGTATGGGTTATTATGCTTGATTATAATGAATAGATTGTTTAATGTTTGATGGTTAGGGATTAATTGAAAGAAACAATTCGGGTTTTGTGTGTTAGAATAAATACCCGACAAACCATTAAACCCATTTGATATAACCGGTTAGAAACGAGGGCCCGAGTGTAAGTAAGTTAGAAATCGGTATTAAAAACACAAGCCGTGCACAAAACAACAGGAGCCGTGGTAAACCAAAAGTCAAACATCAAAGGAATTGAACCAGAAGCAGCAGCACGTTACCGTGCTCTTGAAAGCCCGCCGCCGTGTTTTTCCTTCTGTTTCAGCAAATTAAAAATTTTTCATGAGTTTTGACTAATTTAGGTTTAAATTGCAGATGGCCGAGTATGGGGAAGATTTTCATGCATTCCTAGTCTTCGGAAACTGTAAGACGAAGGACCGATCGGCAAACGAAAGATTAACCTATCTCAATAATAGATATCCTGAAGCTCACTTCCATGCATGCTAAGAAACCCTCAAACAAGTTAACCAATGGGAGCGCCATCTAAACATCGTCACGGGACCGTGGAGACGAGTTTTTAACCAGACAGGGGATTCAGTAACCGAACTTACAAAGGAGTTCCTAGCCTCATTCAATATGAAGAAGAAAAAGTTCGACATGTGGGATACCAAGGCAATAGAGTTCCGATGTCGGGGTGTTTGGCATACAACCTCTGTCACTCAACTGGGAATCGATTTGGGTATCTACACAACCGAGGAAACTGACACCGATATCTGGTTCGAGGCCAAAACGACTTTTACAGATGACGGTGATGATGACGAAGCTGAAGCAGGTGCCATTAGGGACGAAGCTTGGGAATAGTTAAGTTATGGAACAGTAAAGTATAGACCAAGCGTTTCAAAAAGCATAGCACTGCGTGACCCGCTCATGAGGTACATCCACCGTTTGCTGAGTCATACCGTCACAGCTCGAGGACAGAGCGAAGGGGTTGTCAACCTTAAGGACCTTTGGGCATTGAATTGCATGAAAAACGAAATACCATGCAATATCACTATGCTATTCTGCAAACTTTTCATGTCAAATGCCACTGCCCGAGGAAATTCCCCAATCTTCAGTGGTCCCTGGATCTACAACCTCTACAGGGTCTATGGTGCAGACATAGAAGGAACCCCGAGCCCAGACTCGATAGCTCTCAACCTTGATTAATGTGAGAGCATGCAGATGGTACAGCAAATCAGTCAGGGTGTGTGGAGATTTTGTGACATGTACAATCAGGTTTGGGACCCAGAAGACCCGTCAGAGATGATGATACTGGATGTGCATGAGAGATGACAATCACCGCCCAGACAACACCGCCGCCGAACCTACCATTAGACAGGAGGCCCATCTTCATCAGGGGTCGGCCCCAGTTCATCACATGATAGCCGATACTCTTTGGAGGGTATATGTGGACTAATCGATCATTTCTCAACTAACACTACCGCATCGTTTAACATGATCAACGAGCAAATGGCTACCTCCGATGCACAGTGAGCAGCCGAGTGTGAAGCAACGAGGCAAGAGATTGAGAGATTGGGCTATCGCATGGACCGGCAGTGGGGACCGTTTGACCCGGACACGGGTAACTGACGATTGGCAGCACAGGTAGGTTGGGCATGGGCACGGGCACGGGTTGGTGTTATTTTATGAACTTATTATTATGTGTGTTTTGAACAATTTACTTTTCATCGTACTTGTTTGTTTGTGTTTATGTTGGTTTGGATACTATTATGGCCATGAGTGCCAAATACATTATGCTAGGTACTAATTTAGCCCGAAAGGGCAAGGGATGGATGATTCCATACCCAATTTTCAGCAGTTTATGCTTGGTTGTTTGTGGATGTTTGTAGTTTTATATTATACAGGTACAAAAACATGAAAACGGACAAAAAACAGGGGACGCTCTGTCAAAATTTCGTTAACCTGTAGGGAAGTAACTCTCCATTTTTACCCATAATACTCAATTAGAATTTTTTATATTTTCATGAATCTTGTCACATTGAGGACAATGTGAGATTCAAGTGTGGGGAGGGGAATTACTTGACCAATTGTTTGTCCAACTAATTATAAAAATTCTCTAAAACAAATATTTTTTCAGCAGACAAAGATTATTCTAAACCTAAAAAGAAATCCAAGAAATTTTTTTGCAAATAACCAATCATTTAAAAGTGAAAAAGTAAGAAAAAGTTTTGTAATATTGAGAATAAATTTATGCAAAATATGGCATTAATACCCAATTCCTCCGTTACTGTGAGATAAACCTCATGCCGTATAAATATTTTTTTGGAAGCTTTGAGTGAGTCATATCTTTCATGTGATTTAGAACTTGTCGCAATTATTCATTTCAAGACCGAACGAAGAGTTGTATAAGGAAGAAGGTAATATTTACATAATTCCATCAAACCCATTACCAAAATTACAAAACCCAAAAAAAACGATCACTTTATCCAATTTCACCGGTAAAATACAACACTGGTCTTTTACCGGCAGACCCTAAAGAACTGGAAATGCATTCTTTCGATTTCAATTTCCTTTGCTGCATACACTTCACGGAACCTAGGTTGCCTCCAGAACATAAGGAGAGAATCTTTCTTTTTAGCAATGAGGTGAGGAAAAAGCGGCGCCAAAATGAACAAAGGCCACCATTCTGTGGAATTTCCAAAAACGCAATGAAGAGAAGAGCAAAAAGATATGAACGATGTTTAGGTTGCGGAAACTGGTCCCACGAAGGAAGATGTAGAAAGAGTCAAACTCAGTCTCAGCATGAATATACCGAACTAATGAGGATGGGGGCTATTAGGATCAAAGCCGAACGATCCATTAGAGTTGGAAGTTATATTAAGAACAGGATTGAGGAAGAATTGATCCACATCCTCGATAAAACTGGTCTTGATGATCTGACCTTAAAAGAGTCATTAGGTACTTAAAAAAAAACTCTCGTAGAAAAAGGAGCTAACCATCGAAGACATCTCAAAACTCCCATCAAACAGTGGAAGTTAGATTTACCATTAACCCTTGAACCACCACAAAATACCAATTCCGACTCACACTAAACAAAAACCCCCTTTTACTTTCTGATCTATGCAACCCTTCAAAAGAGTAGAGATTTGAACTTTTTACAAGCTTATTAATCACAGGTTGCATTTTGGCTAAGAGTGTTCACAAACTTACATCACAGGTATGATCCAATATAAAACCGAGTGTGAGTGAACATTGTGAGAACGTGACGTTTTACATAAACGGGAAACTCATAAAAACAAAAGTTCTCTCTTTTATCACAAACATAAAGATTGGTTGTTTTGTTTCGTCTTCTTGAAGCTCACTTAAGGGGTAGCTATGATCTAAATTTGCTATTTTTAGAGGATATTTATAAGATGATTGCTTGAGGACAAGCAATGTTCAAGTGTGGGGATGTTTGATGTACATATAAATATACATCTTTTCGGCATCAAATAATCTCTGAAAACTGCAATTTCTATCCAATAACATAGCATAAAAGACTACTTATCATAATAAAACATAATTTCAGGTGAAACCAAGCCTCAAACGAAGAAACAAGCAAAAAGACGAATAAAAACAGAAGAAAACACAAGAAAACAAAGAAAGACGCCCCCATGCTTCAAGAAACACGCCCCCATGCTTCTGACACAAGAAAAGACAAAATCAGGAAGCAAAAGCATGGGGCCGTGCTCATCATGCACGGGGTCATGGACGAGAACACAGAAAAGACAAAGAAGAATTGAGCACATGTCACTAAAAATCACGGGGCAGTGCCTACCAACCACGGGGCCGTGGCCACGTCACAGAAAAGACAAAACAAATCTGGCACATGTCATAAAAATGCACGGGGACGTGCTCATCAAGCACGGGGCCATGCCTCACCATCCAGAATGCCTATAAATAGTGGCTCATGTTGCACTCATTTGGTGTGCCTTGAAAAGAATTTTCTCCGGTTTTCACTTATAAAAACACACACTAACACTCACTTTGAAGATCTAGTGAAGAGTTTGAAGGTTTGGAGGTCATCACCACTAATCATCATCATCAACCATCATTACCATCATTAAGAAGAAGGATTCATCTACATTTGGTTAGATTGTTCCAAGTTTAATCATGTATTTGTTATTACCAATCATCTTAATGTGTATCACTATGCTCATTATGAGCTAAACTCCTTTTACCATCTAAAATCTATGAAGAAGCTTTGTTTTACTTGATAATTAACCAAGACATGTGATGTAGTCTAGTAAAGTACATGGTTATATTACAATTATCTTTTGATGAGAAATGTTTCACCGTCTTAAATCACTAAATCAAAGTTGGTGGTTGTCAATATCTTTGGCAATCGTTCATGATCGATTCATGTTCTTGAAAGATAGAAATACTTTGATACATTATCGAAACATGGATCCTTATATTGTACTTAGAAATGATGAGATATAAGTTATGGTGTATTTTTCTAAACCTTGGTAATCCGAAAATGGCTTTGCTTAGGATATCAAATTAGAAACCATATGTTAACGGAATGTGTAATTATAATCTACATAAATCAACCAAGGGGAGGTTGTGTGATGAACTACAACCACCCGAAGTTGTTAGAATTGGTATTTGAGAAATCGAAGTCAATCCTAATCTTTCTACTTTATGAAACTACTTGTCAACTCAAATCGACATCATTGAGATGGTATGACATTAGGAAAGGGTGGACTTTAAAATGCACATACCATCTCCTTAGTGCCGAAGATGCTCACTTAAGGCTTAAGGAGCTATCTATCATATATTGCTATGGCAAGTTTATCACATGTCTACATATTAATTATCAATGCTAAAATGGAGTGGATTCTTGATCTTAGATGGTAACCGTCGCATAATTGAACAACTCGTTTAGAATCTCTTGTCTCAGTCACCTATATTATATATATATATAAGTATTTATATTTTATAAAAATCTTAAAATCAACCCCAAAATGATTAAACCTCTGATTGAAGTAAAACAACGATTTATTATTAGAAACCTTTGTGTCCACGGATCGATACTTGGTTCTTACCAATACTATTCTATATATATGATAGGTACACTTGCCTATTTTGTGTGTGTTTAGTCTTTGTATAAATCACTTTTATAAATTTAAAACACGATCTTGTGCAAAAGAAAATCATCCAACCTTTAATATTTTATACCACTAGCATGCACACATCAGCAAGAAACAACAAACAGTGTCCACATCCACTGCCGAGGCTGAATATGTTGCTGCGTCAACTTGCTGCTCACAGATTATATGGATGCAACATCAGTTGCTGGATTACGGTTTGGAACTTTTTGACATCCGTGATAATGATGCTGCTATTGCTATTGTTAAATATGATGTTCAGCATTCAAAAACCAAGCACATCGATATTAAAATTCATTTTATTCGTGACTGTTACGACCATAAATTTATTCATCTTGAGCAAGTTCACACTGATAATATTGTGGCGGACTTATTTACAAAACCAGTCAGAACAACTAGATTTAATGTACTTGTTGTGTTTCTTAGAATGCTTCATTTTAAGGATTGAGTCTTTTTTTAGGTTAAATTTGTACATATTTTCCAAATTTTGTACAAATTTATAGGGAGAAAAATTAAAAAATATCAAAAAGAGTGTGTGTGTGTTTTATTAAGAAAATTAAAAAAAATTATTCACTTTCACTTAAAATTATGTTGGCTGCTCAAGTTTGAAGGACATATACTTGTATATGTTTGGTTCTGTCATCTACTTGTAGACTTACAGGATAGCCATTCGCCTAAAGATTGAAAGCCACTAGGGCGATTTTGATGTATTTTTGTTTCTAATTCTCTCGCTTAAAATTATGTCGGTTGATATAAGTTTGATGGACATGTATTTATATATGTGTTTGGTCATGTTACCCACTTGTGGATATATGGGATAGCCATTTACCTGAAAACTGAGAGTAACTAGGGCGACTGAGTTTTAAACTGTCTTCTGTAATTCTCTGGGAAGTGATATGATTATTCAGTTAACAACTTTTTAGAAGCTTCAAAATATTTTGATTGAAAATTGATCCAACCTTTGGAAAATGATAGATAAATTGATTCTGTGTACCTAACGGGTGAAATTACTAGGCATAAAAGGCTCTAGAACAGTCATTGATTTGCATGGTAGCTTTCCATGACGCGTAAAAGTTGAAGTGATATAAACTAAATATGCTAAACTTACTGTGGAGAGTCATTTAGAAGAAATGTGCATGGTTCTATATTCATCTCCCCGAATGATAGGCAGAAAATTTATGACTCAGTCATACACGAGCACGTTAGTGTCTTGATCTCCAAAAATATTATATCCTTATTCTTTTATTATTGAGATGTATATATAAAAAAATTGTGAGTAGTATATATAATATTGTATTGAAAATATTGTTTATAAAGCTTAAAGGGTCAAAGTAGAAATACAAGGGTGAGGCTTTCAAATATGTTTTGAGCACCCTGAATGAAAAGCATGTAAGTCCGGATGGCTTGTAAGTCCAACGTACAACCTTAAAGCTCAAAAGTTCTCTTGTGTTCTATAAATTTTTTATCAAGCACTAGGGGGTTGTAGTCAAATTAGGGCGATCTGCGAAAAGTCAAATATTCCTTGAGAAGAGATAGGAGGCATCACAGGTCCATGAGTGATGTCCATCTAAGATTTATACCATATTGAACCTAATTCGTATCATTGACGCAATGAGAATCATGCTAGGTCTATTATACCTGCTATCAACCTGTCTCTTTACGTCATAACAGGTAAATGAATGAGAAAGGATGCTTGTTCGGTTCATTATCAATGGTGTATGATTGAAACTGTTTGGTGTTAATGAGATAGAAATCATTTAGGATGAACGTTTGACATGGTTAAGATTTGTAATGGAATATATCGACGGTTCTTGCAGGTTTTGGTCATTAACGGTGATTTCGGTCGTTTGGAGAAGATGACCTGGATTTCAATGGGGAACTCAAAGGGTTCCATCTCATAAAGTTTGACCGAGAACGTATGGTCAAACAATGAGTTCTTGGTTGACTTGTTGACTGAAAACTCCCTTGTTCTCAGTGGGATTGGACAGAAAACCCAAACTAGACCGAAAACTCTGGACAGAGAACCAAAATAAGGACCGAAATCGTCTTATGTGGCAAGAGAACTATCTCCTGGACCGAAATCTAATATAAAATCATTATTAATTTAAACTTATGATCCATATAATCTGATTTTATCTTGTTTGGTCCCTGATGTCATATAATTTAATATGTGTCCTCAAAATTTTAAGATTATTGATTAAGTTAAGTGAATTTTACTAACTTGACTCGTTTGTTGCAGTAATGACAGATCAAGCACCATTAAAGTTTGTTGATACTTACAATATAGTTGGATGCTTGTATGATCCACCACTGGCACATAAAGAATTCAAATCCATGATCGTGGGGCTCAACACTTCCAGGATTTCTCATGCTATACGAGAAACTCTTGTTATATGCAAGAAGATGATCGCGGAGTTCTGGAATAATACCTCTATTAATCAGCGAGGTGTCGTGGAGCTGTTACTATTGACTCCATAGTTAAAAAGAAGTCGGTCGTCATCTCAGAGGCCATCAAACTGAAGTTCTTTTATTTGGTGATCAACCTGAATATCCAACGGAATATTCAACTGACACCGTTGCTAAAGTTGCTGTGAAGATGGGTTACGAAGGATCCTACCCTCCAGCTATATAAAGATTTTCCATCCATAATGGAGGTTCCTGATTCACACAATTTTTCACATGTGTGCCAGGACGCAAAGGTGGATCCGACGAGATCAACCACATTCAGATGTCGGCTGTAGTTGCTCTGATCATGAACTGGAACTACAATTATTCTAAGTTTGTGTTCGATGACATAATGAACAACCTGAAGGGAAAGAAGAAGGAGATGTTCCACATGTATCCTAGGTTTCTATCGATGATCTTTGACTCACATTATCCTGATCTTGTTGAATCTGTAGAGACTCTAGATCTGAGAGCCATGGGACCTAATACTTTTGGGTTGATGAAGCAGTCCAGGAAGGGTTCAAAGGTCGTTTACAAAGGCCTTCACGAACTGGTTAAGTTCGGGAAGTTTGCTGAAACTGAGCTTGTTCCTGACACAGCTCAAATTGCTGATGAGCATGTGATACCTGCTCAGAGGCATACTGATGCATTTGAAGTCATTTGAGACAATGAGGAACCTGAAGATTTTTCCAGTACAACACATGGAAACTGAACACCAAGAAGCTGAAACCGCTCCTACTATTGATCCATTAAAGGAGTTTGAGAAATTCAAAGAACAACTCCAGTCAACTGCATTGAAACCTCCTCAATCAGTTACTGAGACACAGGATGAAGATAATCCTGAACAACCAGCTGGCGATCTTATTCCACGAGAGCGACAAAAGAAAGATCCAAGACCCGGCATGCTGGTTACTGAAACAACAACAACAATAACAAGCCAACAACCAGAACGTGAGTTGGAAACTGCTGAGACTCACGTTGATACAAGTCCATCCTAGGCTGAACCTCAAACTCAAGAAACGTTTTTGATGACATTGTTCATGATTTTGATTTTAAAGCTGATATCCCATTCTTTGACGAGCCATCGGGATCATTTAACCCGATTGGTCAGTCGAGCTGTAGTGCTACTAAGAAAGTTGCTCACATTCTTGCTATGCAAGATAAATATTTGCAGGATAAGTGTTGGGTCCATATTTGGTGGTTTGTACTTAGTTATATGTTTATTGGGCTGGGCTACGGGTTAGCTATGTAAACCGAGAACTCTAAAGAGTTCTCGGTGGGCTTGTGATTAATATGGGCCTAGTGTTTTGGTTTCCCTATATATAGATAGTATTGTATGGGGTTTAAGGGTTGTTCACATTGAGAGAAGTTGAACACTTTGAGAGCCACCATCTAGAGAGCAATACGTGTAATCTCATGTACCAGACGATTTAATAATATAATCATGTGCATTTGGAGTATTACATCGTGTTTATTATATTCATACTGTTCTACATCGTTCTTGAATCACCACTGTGTTAGAATTCCGCACTAACATCGTGTTTGGGTTGATATCATATTGTAGTGATCCAGATTCGGGACTCACAATTGGTATCAGAGTCTTAGACATATTCAGGCTCGTTATTGTGATATCAACGGATTCAAGATATATTATTTTTAAAGCTTAAAGGGTCAAAGTAGAACTACAAGGGTGAGGCTTTCAAATATGTTTTGAGCACCCTAAATGAAAAGCATGTAAGTCCGGATGGCTTGTAAGTCCAACGTACAACCTTAAAGCTTAAAAGTTATCTTGTGTTCTATAAATTTTTGATCAAACATTAGGGGGTTGGAGTCAAATTGGGGTGATCTGCGGAGAGTCAAATATGCCTTGAGAAGAGATAGGAGGCATCACAGGTCCATGAGTGATGTCCATCTAAGATTTATGCCAAATTGAACCTAATTCGTATCACTGACGCAATGAGAATCATGCTAGGTCTATTATACCTGCTATCAACCTGTCTCTTTACGTCATAATAACGTTGAACATGAATCCTTGTGAAAGCACCTTAATCAATATGATTCCATGTTTGGATCTTTTCGTAAAGGCGGCGTTTTTATCAAAACTGAAATTTGATCCCAAAATTTTCTAAATTACAGGAAGACCGGGTGATTCATTTTGTTTTGATTGTTATTTTTGGTTTTATTTTATTTCATTTATTTTATTTTCACTTCTTAATTACTCTCGTCGAAACGGATGCTATAAGTAATCGGTTTTTTAAAACCATGGATCAAGCTTATGATAGGCTTAAAAAATAATTTCAGCCCCATGTGATCCTTAAAATTGTTTTAAACAAATATCTTAAGCTTGGTCTACATTTGAGTTCTCGGCCCATCAGGGTTTTCGGCCCATTTCCACTAACTTGGTATGTATATAATTGTGTCTGCATTATTGGTTTACTTTTATCAAAAACATAATTTCAAATCTCAAATAAGCCAAAAATCTTTCATCTTCCTCTCTCCAGCCGAAACCTTTAATCTTCTTTGCTAATCATGATTAATCAAGTTCTTGTATTTAAAGGTACTCTGTGATTTCATCTATTAACAGATTAATGAATGAGAAAGGATGCTTGTCCGGTTCGTTGTCAATGGTGTATGATTGAAAATGTTTGGTGTTAATGAGATAGAAATCATTTAGGATGAACATTTGATATGGTTAAGATTTGTGTTGGAATATATCAACGGTTCTTGCAGGTTTGGGTCATTAATGGTGATTTCGGCCGTTTGGAGAAGATGACCCGGATTTCTATGGGGAACTCAAAGGGTTCCATCTCATAAAGTTTGACCGAGAACGTATGGTCAAACTATGAGTTCTCGGTTGACTTGTTGACTGAAAACTCCCTTGTTCTCGGTGGGATTGGACAGAAAACCCAAACTAGACCGAAAACTCTGGACAGAGAACCAAAATAAGGACCGAAATCGTCTTATGTGGACAGAGAACTATCTCCTGGACCGAAATCTAACATAAAATAATTATTAATTTACACTTATGATCCATATAATCTGATTTTATCATGTTTGGTCCCTGATGTCTTGTAATTTAATATGTGTCCTCAAAATTTTAAGATTATTGATTAAGTTAAGTGAATTTTACTAACTTGACTCGTTTGTTGCAGTAAAGGCTGATCAAGCACCATTAAAGTTTGTTGATACTCACAATATAGTTGGATGCTTGTATGATCCACCACTGGCACATAAAGAATTCAAATCCATGATCGTGGGGCTCAACACTTCCAGAATTTCTCACACTATACGAGAAACTCCTGTTAAATGCAAGAAGATGATTGCGGAGTTATGGAATAATACCTTTATTAATCAGCGAGATGTCGTGGAGCTGTTACTATTGACTCCACAGTTAAAACGAAGCCGGTCGTCATCTCAGAGGCCATAATACATGAAGTTCTTTTATTTGGTGATCAACCTGAATATCCAACGGAATATTCAACTGACACCGTTGCTGAAGTTGCTGTGAAGATGGGTTACGAAGGATCCTACCCTCCAGCTATAAAAAAGCTTTTCCATCCATAATGGAGGTTCCTGATTCACACGATTTTTCACATGTGTGCCAGGACGCAAAGGGGGATCCGACGAGATCAACCACATTCAGATGTCGGCTGTAGTTGCTCTGATCATGAACTGGAACTACAATTATTCTAAGTTTGTGTTCGATGACATGATGAACAACCTGAAGGGAAAGAAGAAGGAGATGTTCCTCATGTATCCTAGGTTTCTATAGATAATCTTTGACTCACATTATCCTAACCTTGTTAAATATGTAGAGACTCTAGATCTGAGAGCCATGGGACCTAATACTTTTGGGTTGATGAAGCAGTCCATGAAGGGGTCAAAGGTCGTTTACAAAGGCCTTCACGAACTGGTTAAGTTCAGGAAGTTTGATGAAACTGAGCTTGTTATTGACAGAGCTCAAATTGCTGATGAGCATGTGATACCTGCTCAGAGGCGTACTGATGCATTTGAAGTCATTTGAGATAATGAGGAACCTGAAGATTTTTCCAGTACAACACATGGAGACTGAGCACCAAGAAGCTGAAACCGCTCCTACTATTGATCAATTAAAGGAGTTTGAGAAATTCAAAGAACAACTCCAGTCAACTGCATTGAAACCTCCTCAATCAGTTACTGAGACACAAGATGGAGATAATCCTGAACAACCAGCTGGCGATCATATTCCGCGAGAGTGACAAAAGAAAGATCCAAGACCCGGCATGCTGGTTACTGAAACAACAACAACAATAACAAGCCAACAACCAGAACGTGAGTTGGAAACTGCTGAGACTCACGTTGATACAAGTCACATCCTAGGCTTAACCTCAAACTCAAGAAACGTTTTTGATGACATTGTTCATGAGTTTGATTTTAAAGCTGATATCCCATTCTTTGACGAGCCATCGGGATCATCTAACCCGATTGGTCAGTCGAGCTGTAGTGCTACTGAGAAAATTGCTCACATTCTTGCTATGCAAGATAAATATTTGCAGAATAAGTGTTGGGTCCATATTTGGTGGTTTATACTTAGTTATATGTTTATTGGGCTGGGCTACGGGTTAGCTATGTAAACCGAGAACTCTTAGAGTTCTCGGTGGGCTTGTGATTAATATGGGCCTAGTGTTTTGGTTTCCCTATATATAGATAGTATTGTATGGGGTTTAAGGGTTGTTCACATTGAGAGAAGTTGAACACTTTGAGAGCCACCATCTAGAGAGCAATACGTGTAATCTCATGTACCAGACGATTTAATAATATAATCATGTGCATTTGGAGTATTACATCGTGTTTAATATATTCATACTGTTCTACATCGTTCTTGAATCACCACTGTGTTAGAATTCCGCACTAACATCGTGTTCGGGTTGATATCATATTGTAGTGATCCAGATTCGAGACTTACAATTGGTATCAGAGCCTTAGACCTATTCTGGCTCGTTATTGTGATATCAACGGATTCAAGATATTAAGGTTTGGTGGTGTTGGTGATTTATCCGGCGAGTAGTTCATCGGAGAAGAAAAAAGAAACTGCTTTGGTCAAAGATGATCTTATTTCGGAAATTATATGAATCCCACTGATTTAGGGAATCTGTTATTACCAAACTCATCTGGTCAAACCTTGTTTTCGGGGAGTTCAGCTTGTTTTCGATGGAAATTGGGAGATTTCGGCCATTTTAGACAGTTCTCAATTTCGGTCAATCTAAGTTTTCGGTCAAAGCTTGTTTTCGGTCAACGATTGGAGTTTTCGGTCAAAAGGAAGGGTTCTCGGTCAACTCAGTTTTCGGCCAGAAGTGTTCTCGGTCAAGCTTTGGGTTTTCGGTCAAAGGATTTTTTTTAAAAAAAGGAGTATTTTGGCGAGAAAATTTTTCTTGAACGAAATTTTTCCAGAATACTTCTTATAACTAAAAATTCATTTTTGAAAATTTGGCGAAAACTATTTTTTTCCGGGTGATTTTTGGTGAATTTTTGGCGGGAAAATCGAAAAATTCGTCTTGAACGAAATTTTTCCTAGACACATCTCTTGAGTGGGACATCTTTCTTGAGAATTTTGGCGATCATATTTTTTCGAGAAATATTGGCGGGAAAATCAGTTTAATCTCTTTAATTAATCAACGGATTCTCCACAACTCATCTCAATGTTTGGAAGTACTCTTGCTCAGTCTGCTCCCTCACAAGTAGTACATCAAAATTCATCTGAGATAAGTTTTAAGCCATGTTATTTAAATTGTGTGAAAAAATAGAAATGTATAAGCTTCATTTTGATAACCTGACTAGAGATATGGAGAGAATAAAATCAGAAGGTTTTAAACTTAAGAAAAATGCAAAGGGCTTTCTAGACAAAATAGAAGCACAGAACATGGACATTAAAAAGCTTAAGTCTGATTTTAGTACAAAAAGTTGTCACTACCTTGATGCCAAACAAGAAATTGCTGAGTTAACTGCTAAACTGGAAGCCTCCAAGTTAGAAATCTTGAACCTAACTAGCAAGTTTGAAAGGGCTGAACTGGATTTTAAAAAATTCGAAGGCTCCAGTAAAGTAGTCAACTCAATGATTGAAAACCAACTGTGGTGGAAAGAAAATGAAGGTGAGGGGATAGGATTCAGTCAAGTTCCCCCACCGTATAACCACAATTATGTTCCTACCCCTGTCACCAAGGAACATGAAGAAAAGATAATGGATATGAAGTATGGTAAACAGGTTCAATCTGAAACTGTTAGATAGGGATCCCTAGAAGAAAATCAAGCCTGCTTTTAAATGTGTGAACAATTTTGATGCTTCTACTTCATGTGCAGATATAGTAAATGATGCTTCTTCTGATAGTAAAGGGGTTCAGGCTAGTGAAAATGAATCTCATTCTAACGTGCCATCAAACTCAGATGACACCACAACTCAAAATTGTACTAATAATAATACACAGAGTTGTGGCAACAAAGGGAATGCACGTAAGAAATCAGCACAACAAGGACAGTCTCGTCCTCATAGATCCTACGGATCTCTATGTGTTGATAAATCATCGGGTGCTACGTATATCAAGAGGCAAACATGTTACCACTGTGGCACGCCAGGACATATAGCCAGAAATTGTGTCCATCATTTATATGTTCCACACTACAAGCAAAATCAGAAGGCTGTACCAAGGGGAAAAAAGAATGGAAAAACCTTTCATAAGAAGGAATTCCAACATGAGGCTAGTGCTTACGTTGACATTAGAAGAAGGATGAAAGCATGTTTCGTCTGCGAAAACGACAGGAATTTGGCAAAGGAGTGTCACTACCGTGTTGTTAATAGACAAGCCCCTCAGGTGAAAGGTAACAAGTTTCAACCGAATCCAGTGGTTAAACAAAATGCTTATTTTAGAAAACAACGAGTATCTGTACAACGGGTCACAGATACTCAAGGATTCAAAGTTAATATGACGGGTTTGCACTCAAATAATTTAGAAACTGTTAAAAGAAAAATAAATTTTCAGAAGTCAAAGAGTGTTGAGATTTCTAAGAATTCGAATTCGAATTGCTCCACTCCAAAGTCTGTTCTTTCAAATTTCACTAAACCAAGACAGACTTGGAAACTTAAAACTCAGCAAACAGAATCTGTATTAACAAATGATTCTGTTAAAGATGGTATAGATATGAGTTGGCAAGAGGTCACATATGTTGATGCTCAAGGGAACCCCAAGACATTTATGACTTGGGTTCCTATGTCCAACTAATCCCGCGATGCGTGTAGTAACAACCACAAATTCATTGTTTATTAAATGGGTTGTTCCAGGCACATGACAGGGCAAATATCCATTGTTTTTTAAATCTTTAAACCATAAAATGGATTATTTGTTGCCTGGACGGGAATTTAGGGTGATAGAACGTTTTTAATCTGCTCTTTAAGTGTGTAGGAACAAATCAGGGAATACATTGCATATTAATAGGTTTGTTCCAGACATTCAACTCGCAAGGATGCAGAATCTCAAAACAAGCTTATTCCTAGGAGAGATTCTCACAAATGAAAAATGATGTCTTGAAGATAAAAGGTAACCGTATTACTTTGGTATGAAAGATTGATCAATCAAAAAAGTTTTAAAAAATTTAAACTTTAAAAAACATATATACAAATATATGTTCTCGTATAGTTTTTCAAGTATAGTTTTTTATTTTATTTTATTTAAAAATGAGAAAATGACTTCAACTTACATGAGAAATGATAGTACATCAGTTAGCTGACTATCACACCTTTTTTATTAAATACCTCGTTTTGACGATTGAGTCTTTTTGAGGTTAAATTTGTACATAAAAGGTTTTCTTTCGGTCAAAATTTTTTCACAAATTTAGGGGAGAAAATTAAAAAAATTCAAAAAGAGTGTGCGTGTGTTTAAAAAATATAAAAAAAAATGTCTTTCAAACTTCACTCTCGCTTAAAATTATGTCGGCTGCTCAAGTTTGAAGAACATATACTTGTATATGTTTGGTCCGGCGATCTACTTGTAGATTCACATGATAGCCATTTATCTAAAGACTGAAAGCATCTGGGTCGATTGTGATGTGTTTTTGTGTTTTGAATTCTTTCACTTAAAATTATGTCGGTAATTCAAAGTTGGAGGGACATGTATTCTTATATGTGTTTGGTCCTGTTAACCACTTGTGGTCATACGGGATAGCCATTTACCTGAAACCTGAAGAGTGACAGCGGTGAATGAGTTCTTAACATGTGTGTCTTCTATAACTTTCTGGGAAGTGATATATTTTTCAGTTAACAGCTTTTCAGAAGCTTCAAAACATTTTCAAATGAAAATTGATCCAACCTTTGGAAAGTGATAGATAAATTGTTTCTGTGTGCCTAACGGGTGAAGTTATTAAGCTTAGAAGGCTCTAGAACAGTCATTGATTTGTATGGTAGCTTTCCATGATGCGTATAAGGTGAGGTGATATAAACTAAATATGTTAAATTTACTGTGGAGAGTCATTTTGAAGAAATGTGCATATCTCCAGATACATCTCTCCGAATGATAGGCAGAAAAGCAATTACCCAGTCATACACTAGCCCGTTAGTGTCTTGATCACCAAAAATATTGTGTTATTATGTTTATTATTATAAAAAAAGGGAAAAGATGAAAAAAAAGGAAAAGATGAAAAAAAAGGGGGAAAGAAGAAAAAAAATGAAAAAAAAGAAAAGAAAAAAATAAAAAAAATTTGATTGATTGAGTTTACTTCATTCTTTTAAAGCTATTAAAGCTATTAATGTTATTTTAAAAACAAGGCTTAAAGGGTCAAACTAGAACTACAGATATGGGGGCACACAAGTAAGTCCTGTCATATCTCGAAAGAAAGGCTTGTCAGTTTA
Organism: Bidens hawaiensis; assembly: GCF_021521415.1. Taxonomy (NCBI): domain Eukaryota; kingdom Viridiplantae; phylum Streptophyta; class Magnoliopsida; order Asterales; family Asteraceae; genus Bidens; species Bidens hawaiensis. Next base: position 201,200 of record NW_027491896.1, on the reverse strand, counting down.
CTGGCACTAAGTCCAACGTTCAACCTTAAAGCCTAAATTTGCTTTTATATAAAATCTTTTGATCACGCACTAGGGGGTTGGAGTCAAATTGGGGTGATCTGGGGAAAGCCAAATACGCTTTGAGAGGAGATATGAGGCATCACAGGTCCATGAGTGATGTCCATCTAAGCTTTATGCCGAACTGAACCTAATTCATATCATTGATGAAATGAAAATCATGCTAAGTTCGTTATACCTGCTATCAACCTGTTTCTTTATGTCATAATAACGCTGAACACGAATCTTTGTGAAAGCACCTTATAAATATGATTCCATGTTCGGATCTTTTCATAAAGGCGACATTTTTTATCAAAAACTGAAATTTGATCCCAATTTTTAGCTAAATTACAAGATCGGGTGATTAAATTTGTTTTATTTGTTGGTTTTAGTTATATTTTATTTCATTTATTTTATTTTTACTTCTTGATTACTCTTGTCGAAACAAATGTGTTAAGAAATTGTTTGGAAGTTTTCAGCTCATGAAATATGATATTGGTTATTGTGTTATAGTTGGTTTAGCTGGTATGATCTCATTTCAAGTCTTTTCAAGAAAATTTAAAAAAAACATAAAAACATAAAAATTACAAAAATATGTCTGTCTTATTTTGTTTTATTTAAATTGTTTTCAAAAAATATTTTGGTTGATCTTTCTATCAAAGTTGATTGTTCCTTCAAGACTGATTTCTTACAACAGAAGCATATGAAGTATCTGAGATTCAAATTGGATGATGCTATCAAAAAGGGGGAGATGGTAGAATATTGGATGCAAATGCTGAAGTTGCTTATCATGTTCAAGGGGAGATGGTAGAGTATCGGATGCAGATGCTGAAGTTGCTGATCATTGAAGTTGCTGATTATGTTCTAGTAAAGATTCTGAAGATCTTGAAAGCATCAGTCTAAGGGCAAGATTGTTGGGTCATAATTTGGTTAGACTGACGCATATCAAAAGGCCACGACATGATCAAGACTAAAGTGATGTAAACGAAGACGAGTTGAAGAATTGCATTGGTGTAATACCGAAATCCTTATAGATTTCGGTTAGGCTTGTCTGAAGTGAAATAAACAAGAACGAAGCTACAAACCAAGGGGAGATTGTTGGGTCCATATTTGGTGGTTTGTACTTAGTTATATGTTTGTTGGGCTGGGCTACGGGTTAGCTATGTAAACCGAGAACTCTAAAGAGTTCTCGGTGGGCTTGTGATTAATATGGGCCTAGTGTTTTGGTTTCCCTATATATAGATAGTATTGTATGGGGTTTAAGGGTTGTTCACATTGAGAGAAGTTGAACACTTTGAGAGCCACCATCTAGAGAGCAATACGTGTAATCTCATGTACCAGACGATTTAATAATATAATTGTGTGCATTTGGAGTATTACATCGTGTTTATTATATTCATACTGTTATACATCGTTCTTGAATCACCACTGTGTTAGAATTCCGCACTAACATCATGTTCGGGTTGATATCCTATTATAGTGATCCAGATTCGGGACTTACAATAAGGGCAAGGGGATTACATTTTAAGCTGAACCCGTGGTTGTGCAGGCTTTGCAACGTCGAGTCTTTGAACTCGAACAAGATTCAGTTGTGAAGGATGTGCGTATCCAAGAACTTGAAGCTAGCAACCCAGATAAAGACTCAAAGATCAAAGAGCTTCAGTCGAATATGGGCGGTCTTACTTCTATGTACCTGTACCTCCAACATAAACTCATTCAAAAGTTTGGAGATGAAGAGGTTGCATCAAAGTCACACATTGATGATCGAGGTGGCAGTTCCAGTGGTCGTCCGACCACAAATATAGATGAATCTGAACCACTGGAACAGTACCTCTCTGTACCTTCAAGAACAGTTGAACAATTCGACAGGCTTCAAAAGAAGATTCTTATTATGAAGAACTCAAATCAGAATGTTGAATCTTGCGATCATCTAGACAAGTTTATTGTTACTTTTAAGAATGGTTTCTCAGATAAGTACGGTGATCGATCAGGCCTTAATTCCGGGTGATTTGATGTTGATAAGAGTATGTGGTGGTGAAACGCAAGTCTGGAAACACATAATATTATCTAAAAATGAAGGATTTTGGATCTTGGACGAAGGTGGATCTGAGCGACCTCATTAATGATCTGTTTCATAACCCGAACCATAACAAGAAAGCCATAAACTTCTGGAATTTCCTGAGGAAACAAGTCGATCAGGGATTCCCAAACATGACAACAGCTAAATCGTTCTTGAAGAAAGCTAAAGGGTTCAAGACCCAAGGACAGGAAAAACAATGGTGAATGTTATGTAGCCTACAACAAACAAGGCAACTCACATTCCCGTGCCTAATGCAATTCTAGATTGGACACTTGACGATATTAAATTCTGGACGTATGACAGTGAAACAACTATTGTTGTCATACGCCTATGAAGGGGTCAATACCGGTTCGTCGATCCAAGGGATTTGCTGAAGTTCGGAGAGAGAGATATCAAGACTCTCAGCAAATTTCAGATTATTGCTCAACCAATTTTTGAGGCTGCTGCCAAAGAATATACAAGGATGGTGGCATCAAACATAAGAACGGGTTTTTGGGCTGGTGGATTAAAAGATGCAGACGTGAACATTAAGGAACACGATTAAAAGACAAAGCTACAAACCAAGGGGGAGATTGTTGGGCCTATTTAGTTTGCTTTTACTTTGGTCATGTTTACTTAGTTTGCATTTGGTTTAGTTTTGTGTATTGTGCATATATGTAAAGCGAGATCATGGTGATCTCGGTGGGCTTGGGCTTGTAATGAGCTAGGTTGTAGTTCCACTATATATAGTATGTCATATGTAGGGTTTGGGCTGGCCATTCATAGTGTTCGTGAACGTGTGTTTTGTGTAACCTAGTGCTTAAGGACGTTAATATATGTGTGTTTTGAAGCATCATCTTGTGTTCTTTATGTGTTATACTCGTTTATATTGAATCATTTTGTGTTATATTCCGCAATAACATTGAGATCGTTGATATCATATTGAATGATCCGTCTTAAGGACTTACACACTTGCTTAAAGGCATTTTTCGCTCTCGACTCGCTTACTTAACACGTGAGTTTTTCGTAATTCAATTTTAAGTCTTTAATAATTTTGGGGTGTAGCATGTCACAAGTTTTTATTTCGTTAGTTATGAGCTTATATACAAAACGATTCGCATTTATCGTAGATATTAATATTATTCTTGCATATTGTTTATGATTATTCGTAAACTTTCTTGCAACGTGTTTACTATTTTTATGGTGGAAGTTACGCAAACACATACACATAGTGGGGGGGTCCGACGGGAAGTACCTGCGCTAACAACTTCGGTTGTTTACATAAGGTGGTTCTCATTTCCCCGACTTCTACGGCTTCGGCTAAATGAACGGGAGGAAGACACTATATGATTTCATTACATTATGTTTGAATGTTTATTGCATGACGATCTCTGATTCACACATTTTATATATATTTATATACGCAAAAACTTATGAAAACTCACCAACATGTGTTGCTGACAAAATATATTATTTTAAACATGCTGCGGGTTAACATGATGAAGTGCCAGGATAAGAAAATTAGTTATACCTTAGGATTATTTCAGTGAATAATATTTGTTTCATTTAGATGTAATGTTGTTTGTCTCATTATCAAACTATTTGTGTACTTGCGAAATTATGGAATAAAATAAATATATTGTCATCATTAATAGCGTTACGAGCTTATGAGTGATCTTTACGTTGCACCCGGGCGTATTCCGCTTAAAGCCGGGGTGTTACAGCTCGTGCAACCTTTCATTCCAGTCCGGAAGTGGGAGAACATTGCAATGGACGTCGTCACAAAACTTCTAACTACCAAGCGGCAACATGATAGTATTTGGATAATCTTCGATCTATTAACCAAGTCAGCCCATTTCATTCCCATTCGAGAAAAATCTCCCGATCAATCAGCTCGCTCAAATCTATTTCAGCGAGATTTTTGTCGTCATGGTATGCCTTTGAGTATTATTCTGACCGTGATGACCGTTTCGTGTCTCATTTTTGGAATTCTCGTCATACTGCTTTGAGAACCCGTCTAGATCTTAGCACCGCTTATCATCCTCAAACGGATGGCCTGTCTGAAGAATCACTCAAACTGATATGGGTAATCGTCGATCGATTAACCAAGTCAGCCCATTTTATTCCCATTCAGGAAAAGCTCTTGTTCAATCAGCTCGCTCAAATCATAAGTCAACATTATTTTTCGTTGTCATGGTATGCCTTTGAGTATTATTCTGACCGTGATGATTGTTCCGTGTCTCATTTTTGGAATTCTATTCATACCACTTTGGAACCCGTCTAAATCTTAGCACCGCTTATCATTCACAAACGGATGGTCAGTCTAACGAAACATTCAAACCCTTGAGGATGCGCTAAGAACTTGTGTGCTTGTTTTCTGGTGGTAATTGGGATACTCATCTTCTGTTGGTTGAGTTTCGTACAATAACAATTATCATTAGAGCATCAAATGGCTCCATTCTAAGCGCACTATGGGCGTAAATGTCGTTCTCCTATTTGTTGGAATGATATCGGTGAAGCTCAGATCACTTGACCAGAAATGGTACAAGATACCAGCAACAAAATCGCTCAAATCCGTAATAATCTGCTCGTTGCTATAAATCGCCAAAGTGTTACGCTGATAAGTGACGACGACCCTTGGAATTCGAAGTCGGCGACCTTGTCCTTCTCAAGGTTTCACCTTGGAAAGGAGTAGTCCGTTTCGGTATGAAGGGAAGGATAGGACCCAGTTTTGTTGGCCCATTTAAGATCCTTGACAGGTTTGAATATGTAGCCTATCGCATCGAGCTCCCGCATGAGCTTCGAGGCATTTATTCCGTGTTTCATGTTTCGCACCATGCGTAGTCATTCCTTTGCCCGCGAATGCCGGGTCATAAGCAACCCGTTAGGATATTGGTTTTATGTGTATAGGTAGTTGTCAAGTTCATGAAAGCTATCCCCTAGGTGACTTTAAGTTGAGCTTGAATTTATAAAAGTATCATATAAATGTCTTAGAGTCAAAATGTTCACCAACATGTGTTGTTGGCGAATTTTATAAACCATTTTATAGGTAATCATGAATAGAGAATAGAATATGGTGGCTTAGCCATTAGGCAATTGGATTGCTTATTTATATTTTGATAATGTAAAAAGATGTATATTATTGTTTTTTCAACTGTAACTCTTTTGTAAGAGAATACGGGTATTTAATTCCTTTATTTTCAATATAATATTTATTTAATCAAACAAAGACTTTCTCTACACTACCTATACTATGATATATTTACAAAACGAGTACCAAGTATTTGTCACATGTCTAGGCCCAAAGTCAGGGTGCGACATAGGCAAATCCTATTAATGGTTGGTGATTGTCCCAACTAAAACCATTACACATACTCGAAGCACTAGGTAGTATTTAGGTCAATTTTTTCCCAGAACATGTTGGAAACTCTGCCAAAATTATGATGTGAAGCGGCTATCTTTGACTAATATGGTTGAAATGGATATTCCCTGTCGTGAGACAATTTCTTTTATATGAAGTTGAGCTACTTTGTTCATTTTATGGTCTTTGTAAATTGGAAAGAACTGAGGAAGACTAAGTCAGTGTGTCAATTATCACCCATATAGTGTCGTACCCATGGCTAGTGTAACATCCCGAAATATACTGGTCAACGATTTGGAGTTAAATGATTATTCCGTCCTTTCGTAATTTGGGCTAGTGAATAGAGATGGATAAATATAGTCATGATAATATCGTGTCAGTTTTAGTCTTAATTGGTAATTGACAAACTAGAGAGACATGATCGTAATTGTGTTATGATAAATCATAAAGAGAGGAAACCCTAGGGTTATGCATGGGCTGTGAACCGTGTGCATGCATGGTTCGGTTCAGGTCAAGGTAAACGAATGATTCATGGTTTGATTTAGGTCTGCGTTGTTGTGGACTCGTGTATAATATAGAGTGATGGACGGTTGGGTTCGGTTAAAATGTGTGACGCGGGGTGACGAACCTTTTGTACTCATTTAGCTAAACGTTGAGTCGGGTTGTGTTATGTTTATCATACCCGTCAGTGACCGTGAGTTTGATCTGTAATATGTTTCGTGCGGGTTGAGGCTAGAGATGGGACTTTTGAGCATGTGCGAGACTTCGCTGTGACATTACTCAATCTCCAAACCCGGAAACTCGGCCTGTTTAATTTTTTTTATTATTCTTTATTTAACAAAAAGGACGAATTATTATTTTTATTTGTTTACTATTTTATGTGGTAATTATTCGTTTAGTCGTTACATGAGTAATTATTAGTTTAAAAACTATCATATGTGCAAAATCCATCCTTACATTATGTTTTCTCCTAACTTGACTAACCAACCTAAACTTCGGGGACCTATTTGCAATGAAATTAAAATTAATTTTTCTTTTTCTTTATTCTCTGTCGAGCGACAACACATCCCCCCCTTTATTATTTATTTATATTTTTAATTCTAATTCAACAAGTTAGCCGTTAATCTAGCCCTTAATCATCTACATCACAACATTTTTGTAAAAGAAAAAAACCTCTTAAAAAATCAAAAAACAATAATTAAAAAAATTATAAAACGAAAAAATAAAAAAAAGTATAAAAACCAAAATAAAAAAATAATTAAAAAAATTATAAAACTAAAAAATAAAAAAAGTATAAAAACCAAAATAATTATCTAGCATCCCCGGTCCCACAAAAAATTCAAAAAAATCGAAAATTAATTTGAAAAAGATAAAAAAAACAAAAAAAAGTAAAGAAGTAAAAATTTTACATGTAAAAATTTATATTTTACATGTGAAATAACAATTTATAAAATAACACTTTCCATTAACATTTTACACATAAAACAACAAATTTTATTAACATTTTACACGTAAAACAACATTTCTTTAAGATTTTAGATTCAAAAATATATATTTTACATAAATATTAATAGTATTTATTAACATTTTACACGTAAAACAAAAAATCTTATTATCATTTTACAAGTAAACCAACAGTTTTTAAGATTTTACATGTAAATATTAATATTTTACATGCAAAATAACACTTTTATTAGCATTTTACACCTAAAACAGCATATCACACTCAGATTTTACATGTAAAACGACATATTTCGATATTATTTTTAATGTAAATTCAACAATTATATATATATATGTGTGTGTATATGTATATATATATATATTAAAAACCAACCTACGGTTATCTCATGAAATTTAGTGTTCATGAACATTTTCAAGTTATGTTTTTACACATGTACAAGACAACACGAGTTCCAATGTAGCGGTTATAATATGTTTGTGCACTTTATATTAAAAAAACAATTTCTTTCACTCTATTTATTAGCATATATAAACGCGTAATTTTTAACAATAAATATCAAAGCATAATATATATATATATATATATATATATATTCGATTGATATACCTAGAAAAATTATATATAAACTACACACAAATATATATATATATATATATATATATTCGATTGATATACCTAGAAAAATTATTGTCATAAATAATAATAAAAAAAATATCATACAAATGTGTCCATTAAATATAAACAATAAATATACAACATACATAAAATTATATATACTACATAAAGATACACATATCCTACACGTGTGTAGATTATATATTTTTCGTGTGTAGGTTATATGATTTTGTGTAGGTTGTATATTTTTTATTGACATTTAATGCAAACATGTGTAAGATTTTTGTGCATTATTTATCACAATATAACTATGTGTTGATGGATATTGACTTGTTGAGTTGGAAGAAATTGGTTTAAATATAAAGAAACTTTAATGTACGAATAAATTGTATTTATGTAGGATAAAGATTTCGTGTGTAGGTTATATGTTTCTTGTGTGTAGGTGATATGTTTTTGTGTACATGTGTCTTTTATTGATGATGAATTTTGTGTGTAGTTTATATGTTTTCCATGTGTAGGTTATATGTTTTTTTATTGTTAGAACAAATGTAGGTTATATGTTTATTGTGTAGATTGCATCCTTTTTTGTTGATATTTAATGCAGACATGTGTAAAATAACTTTTTGTATTATTCATCATAATGTAACTACGTGTTGATGGATATAAAATATTGAGTTGGAAGAAATTGATTTTGGATAGAAAGAAATTTTAATGTATGAATAAATTGTACTTGTGTAGGATAAAAATTCAAGAGATAAAAATAAGTTAAAAAAAATAAATGAATTCTTAATAAGTTCCAATTATAACCAGCGGGGTTTGCCCCAATGGCCAGGAACATGATGGATGACCCGGAAGTCCCGGGTTCGAATCCTAATTCCGACCGGATTTTACCTGAGCATTAAAACTTGTCGTGCCTTCGGGCGGGGTGAGCCAACTGGGTTTTACTGGGAACGTCAAGCCAAACTCGGAAGACAGCGTGGATCCCGATCATGTCAACATAGTTGGCCTGAGTGGGGTAGCGGGGAGCGACGTGTTCGCGAAGTGAGATAAATTGTAACATCCCAAAATTTATAAAAAAAAAATATTAATAATAATATTAGCTATATTATTTAATTATGGTGGGAAAGTTTACTCGAGATAATAGAGAAATAGTATAGTAATAAAGGAAAGAGTAGGCTAAGTAGAGGGAATTAATCATGGACCAAAAAGGAAAGATGGGCTTTAGGTCCATCAGCTTAAGGGAGTATAAATACCCCCTTAAACCCAAATCCTTTCTATTTTCCATCCATTATACACCATAGCCTACACCATTAAAACACACACACACCCCTACGGCCGCGGCTAGAGAGGAAGGATTCAAAGCCAAAAACGAGTTATACCTAGTTAGATCTTGGATACTTAAGCAAGATGCAAGATTTTTTATATAACCAAAGCAAGCCGTGACCTAATAACCGCATAAAGGTATGTTCTTGATCTTAAAGGTTACGTTTTTGTGAGCAAATGGTCATGAAACTCAAAACCTAGAGTAGATCGGGTCTAGACAAATCATAAAGTTGTAAACTTGATGATTAAGGTGGTCTTAATCTATTCGTTAGCTAGGGATCTAGCTAAAATGGGTTTAAAATCGATAAAGTTTTAAGCTTTACACCTAAAACGGGTAAACCTTGAAAATGGGATGATATTGGGCGAGTAAACGGTTAAGGAGTTCCTCTTGGTTTGTAAGGCATTGTTGGAAAGAAATAAAAACTTCTTATATATTTCTCTCCAACCTCCCTTTACTTTCTCACTCTAAAAATTTGAGTCTTTTCTTTGTTTTTCCGATGGATTGTTTGAGGGTCCTCTCAAGCCTAGAAAGCCTAGTTCTTGAGGTTCAGAAGATTTCCAAGCCGAGCTTAGCATTGAGTCTTGAGGTTCTTACTGGTTTTTGGAAGATCAACCATACACCCCTCTTTTATTTTTATGTTAATCATAAGTTCAATATAAGCTATCTATATGTCCATATAAACGTCGATAAAAAACCTGTGTGTAACTCTTTGGTTGCTCACCTCAAGCCACCAAATTGTTTGAGTTGTGATTTCAGGCTTCTCATGCGTTTGACTAAAATTAGTGGGTATGGGTTTCACCAAACCCCAACAGTACTTCAATGGGTTATAACATCTCATTTATTTGTCAAATAACCCTTCAATTATCAAACAATAGTTTTCGCGGGTCATGGGTCTCAACAAACCCAGATATCTATTTAGCGGGTTATATGATCCCATTTATTTGTGAAACTATTTCGTCATCAAACCTAATTCAATTTTCCTCCTCTACATATTCTCCATCTCCGTTCTATCCCCTCAATTAACAGTTAACTTCTGGTTACCACCCATCCATGTCAACTTCTCTCTCATGGATCAACCACCATCGTCACCTACGTCAACTGCCATTTTTCATAAAACAAATATTTTTTTTCATATTTGTTCATTTAAAAAAATTAACATGTCCGTGTTCATTTATGTTCGTTCGTTAAAAATCTATAAAACCTACACATCCCAATAGAAAGATCACAAACGTTAAAGATATAATGAACATAATAAATTAATATAATCATATTAAATCAAAACAAAACAACGTTCAAAATAAAACATATCATTACAAAATTTAAAATAGCAAAACGATTAAAAACAAAAATCTAAATAAACACCTGTAAGAGGGGGTGGGGGGGCTCGAACTAGTTTTATATATTCGGTTAACAAATGTGGATGGATAAGTTTTGCCACTAAGTGATTTAACATTAAATGAGAAGGGATTGTTTTTTCTTGTCTTCGTAACCGATTTCAAGTTTCTAATGTTTTCATAATAATATGAATAAAACATATGTATTATGTAGAAGTAAAAGTGATTTGGCCCCTGACTTTGCTATTCAACGGAGAAAATTACCTATCTTCATCCAAGTTCTCTTGTCTAACCATGAACACGATGAGCTTGCTCGCCACCACATAAGTGAATTTAACATTTCAATCTCATATTTCACTCAAGTTCGCTCCTAGTAGTAGCGTACTACCAACTTGTTAGCAGCTTTAGAAAATGACCAATATATTTTTAAAAGTAATTACTAGATTTGATTGGATGGATACATCACAACATGCGCATGTAGGATTTTAACCTTTTTAACTTTTTTGATTGTATGGTACAACACTAAATCATTATGATGTCATCTTAGGGAACACCAAAAAATTTAGCAAAAATCCATTTCAACCAATGAGCATTCATGATCCCATAACTAATTCAATTCCATCTTTGATGCGGGCCTGCGGGGGGCAATTGAAGATATTGTTGTGTGTGGAGGAACGCATTTTGGGGACCTCCAGTGGAGGTTGGCTTCCTTCCCTATGCGTTGCGGAGGCTTAGGATTTTTCTCGGCTGAGGATGTCTCCGCATATGCATTTGTGGCTTCCAGGTCTTAGTTGTGGAAATTGCAGGACCACGTCCTGCGAAACGCTGATGTTACGGGGTAGATCCTGATTACTCTTTTGCACTTGGTAATATTGGAACAACTCTCCCGAACTTTGATATAGGCGGTTTTACTGATAAGGAGACCGCCCCCAAGAAACCTCAACAAACCTTGGCGAGTGCTCTTTATGGTAAACACGTACATGATTTGGAGGAAAGATTCGATATGACCCCGAGACAAAAGGCAGTTTTAGCTTGTCTCAAGGGGGGCTCATGCCCAGGATTTTTTGACTGTTGTGCCCATTGAAGGTCTTGGGCAACGGATGTTGGCAGTTGAATATAGAGCCATCCTTAAATACCGGCTTATGATTCCCCTTTTCCCTCCAGATGAATTATGCCCCATTTGTAAAAAAGCTTGTTTGGATAGATTCGGTGAGCATGCCCTCCACTGTAAGGAATTGCCGGGATTCAAGTATCGTCATGACTGGGTTAGAGATGTGTTATGGGATGTGCTTAGACGTGCCGGGATCTCAGCCAAGAAAGAGGCACCTGTTAACTTTTTAACTGATCCGCGTGAGGGAAGATCTACCCTGCGTCCTGCGGATGTTCTTGTGTTTGGCTGGGCATGGGGTAAGCATGCGTGTGTTGACCTCACTGGGTGTCCCCGTTGGTGGGGCTGAGAGATAGTGGCTTTGTACCGGGACAGGCGGTTTTGAGAGCGGAGTTTAGGAAGGTTGCTAAGCATGAGACATCGTGTTTGGAGAATCAGCACGTGTTCATTCCATTTGCCTTCGACACTTTTGGATCCCTAGCTCCCGAGGCGGTTCGCTTCTTGGAGCGGGTGCAGAAGGTGGTCCACAGTGACTCGTAGAGCCCGAGGAACCAAGGATTTATATTTAGTAGAATAGGCTTTGCGATTCAAAAGAGGATAGCGGCGCATCTTGTTGCTCGGTTACCCATTATCCAGATGTAGTTCGGTTTGTGTTATATATAAAATGATATTTAAGGTTTTCACATTTTAAAATTCAATTCCATACTAGTTTCAAATCAGAGGAATTTTATGGTAGAACTCTGTTTAAGCGAGGTAGAAAGCAAAGTGTGACTTGAAGGACACGAATAAATATATTAAACCCTTGAAACATATGTTTATTTAGTTATAATTAAAAATTAGTCCATTTTCACAATATCTAGTGATGTATGCACGAAGAAAGATGATAGATTCCTTCAGACCGATGATGTTTTGAAGTTAAAATCCAATGCTTCAAACTTATGATGTTATAACACATACGTTAACCTCAAAGTTTGAGGATGATAGCGTATTTTGGTTTTTTAAGAAATACAATTTTTTTTGTTTTAGTTGAAAATTTATTTTTTATGAATTAGTTGTAAGAATAAATGTATTATATATATTTATTAAAAAAACATTTTTTAAAACTGGTTATAATTGCTAAAATTCATATTTAAAACCTTAATATTTTAAAAATTTAATAAAAAAATCGTGTTTGAAGGTTTCAATTCCATAAAAATCAATCTGATAGCTTAATCATGAATAGTTCATTAGGGTTCTTGAATTCTTCGTGAGAATCATTATAGTTTTTTGATGAAACTTACATGTTTTAGTGTAAAGATTTAGATAATTATGTTTCCTAAAATTGTGTAAATTAGTCTCCAAGTTTGAATAAAATAATTGATTATTTTCGAACTTTATTAGCAGATATCTTTGCAACTTAAATTTTGAAATCCGATATAAGAATGTCCCTTATAAATATTTTGAAGCCAACATTACATGGATTAAAAGTAGTTCACAGGTTCCAAGAGGTTTACCGGTTCTAATATGGGTTATAAAAAATACATATATTATTATATATTTTAATTTGCAACATCTTAACAAGACACTATTCTACTGTTCATTTTACAATGATGCTTAAACAGTTGTATTGTATGCAATTGTTTTTGTACTTATTTCATTTACTCTTTGGGTTACACGTGGATTACCACGTGCCCTTCCGCATCTGCCAGATCATTTATCTGCATGTCTTCTTTTTGATAGTGGTTTGAAAATTTCTCTCTATATTTTTCAAAGCTTTCTCTCTCATAGAAATTGTTAGCTTTCGTGGCTGTTGCGGACTTCTGTTTATGAATCCTTGGTGACGGCGGTGGCGGAGGTATAACGGTTGTGAATCCGTCAGTGGAGTTGGTAATGACGACTGGAGAGACGGTGAGTATGGCGGAGAAAGCGACGGTGATATTCAGTGGCGTAGTTGGGTTGGCCAGATTTCGAAGCTTGGGATTCAACCAAATCCGTGCCGATTGAGGTTAGATTCTATGATGTGACTCCAATTTTTTTCGATTTTAAGATTATGTTGTAGTAGTTGATAGCTTCTTCATTAATGCAGGATTTCTATTGATCGATTTCCCAAATTGTTTAGCCAGTGGAGATGAAAAATTAGTCATGTGCTTGATCTCCAGATGCTTAAACATGGTAATTACCTTAGTTTTTGTTCTTTATATGTTGTCTGATATTAAAAAACCCTAATCTTCTATGGCTATGGTATTGTCTTTTGTTTTGATGGTTGCGGATATTTTCGGTCGTCTGTGGCGTTGTTGGACCTTCGAAACACAGATTGGGGGAAATTGATCTAATAAACTAGTTATTGGCTATGATGATTGGTTTTTGACTTGGCAACTTTTGTTGCAGTCATTGAATGCTTCTGACTTCTGAGCCTTTTATGAGTTACACGAATGGCTTGGGTGATGATTCGGGTTTTGGCATGGCAACTTATAGTGTAGCCATGATACAGTCTTACTATCAAGTTTGGTTGTCACTCACGTTTGTATTGTTACCTCACAATGGTTCTTAAACAATTGTATGGAGTGCATTGTAGTTTGTACTTATTTCATTGCATTCTTTGGCTTACACGTGCATTATACGTACAACCTACGATGGTGAGAACATGACTATGACAATGATCCGAGTTTGGAGTTGTTTGATAAAAGGTTATGATGATGATGTTGTCGTCATATAAATTTACATAGCTTGCAAAGTCCTCCATGTTGTTTCAACTTATTGAAAAGGTAGCCTAGGTTGGCCTGAAAGTCAAAATGGTATTCGTATGGTTTGAAAAGGTCAATACCAGATTGACACAAAATTCAAAACGAACAAAAGTGTAATTTTTGGTATGGATTGGAAAGGGTTAGATTGGGTGAGACGTTCTTTATTGGCGACTGATAACCAATTGTGCATCTAATCTCTTTGTTTTGAAATGCTAATGATGATAATATCGTCGGTTGTGTAGCCTTATGGCGGTTGCTAGTAGTAGTATGTCAGTTTGTTTCTCTCTCTCTTTGTGACGAATTTACTTGACGATGATGGCCCGTTACTTTGCATGGCAACTTCGATTGCAGCCGTGGCGGGACTGAGCCGTGCTTTGTTAATGATGGCAATGTGTTTGAGCCTCTTTGTTTTTTTAATGCTACGATGATGCATTTTGTTTTTTTTTTTCAAAGTTTGGTTATATATTACAACTTGGACTCAAAGTTTGGTTATATATTACAACTTGGATTCAAAGTTTAATTTTTGAAAACTAAAACCAATGTTTTATAATATATGCAGGTTACAGTTTCAAGGAGAAAACAAGTTCACTAAATGTAAACGTGGACTATAAGATACGGAATCACATGGAGAAAAGGCAACCTATCTACCCTTCCTTCATGTATTATGAAGGTAAACCCATTCCTTAAATAACTGTTATTTAGAAATGGGTTATTGCATTTTCATCTTTTTGCTGGTATGGTGTTACGATACAAAATGGTAATCGAGATATTAAGATCGATAAAGAGAAAGGAAGAAGAACAGAGAGAGGGAAAACCAAATCAATTCATTGATACTCGTCTATCCAACGGATCCCGTATATGTATACAAACATATTACGGATATAACCCTAAAATATTAGCTATTTACACTTTAGTCCCTCTACTATTTGATACCTAACATTACTCCCCCCCTCAAAACATTTTTGTCCTCAAAAATCTACATACGGGAAAAAAAATCTAATCAAAACTATCAAATCCATACTGTGCAAAGTCTTCTACAACATTATCTGAACGAGATTTCTTCACATAACCAAGTGTGTATACATACTCCATCATCATGATCACAACTTTTGCTAGATTTTTTATTTTACCAATCGCCACAACAAAATAGACCTTTATTCTTGGTGAACTAATTTTCAAAATTTCCAACCAGTCTAATTTGGATTTCCATCCAAGAAGAGCCAACTGCGAGATCTCATAATTATTCCATGACTTTTTATCAGACAAAAGACAATCCAATTTATATGTAGATGTGTAGGTTCCACCCAAGAATTCCTCAATATACCTCTTTTTAACTTTGTTTAAATTTGACTCTCCAACCATAATTGAATGCTTTACATAATGCTCTATTAAGGATAAATCCATCTTTAACCCATCTTGTTTTGCTTCAATATTGAGTCAACAGTGGAGCATGTGTGCATTGTTTCATGGTACACATGGAATTCTTCATTCCAATGATTGCTTAAGATTTGTAACAATGATTCATTAATGACATAAAGTTCTTCAAGTATAACTGAACCATTAAAATCAATACGACAATTCAAATTTGGTGGTGAACCCATATGAAAAGAACCACCATTAATATCTATACCAGCCCTCTGCTTAACAATTCTTGCACCAAAATTATGCTTAACACCAGGTTGCCTAAAAGTACCAACAGCAACCAAAGATTCAACAACATAATCAGGCTTAACAACATGACCGCATGAAACATTACCAGCCACGCGACTAAGAACAATACATTTGTTTGTCTTAGTAGTCCAAATCTCAGCACCATAACAAACAAACCGAGCACCGCGAATAAGAAATTGATATTTGAAAACGCAGTTCATGTATCTTTCATATGATTTAAACACGAACCATTAAGACCCGTGTATACATTATGTAAGAGAAAAAACCAAATGAACGAAAGAAGCAAACATGCCGTGAACAAACTATTCATCTTTGACATATACTTCCAACCCGGTTTCCATTCAAACTTTTCAACGATTACCAACTCAAACTTACATATTTCACTTCTCAACCGTTTAAGAATCTTAACAAACACCTCAAAGGCGTACTCTGTCTCTTCTGCAGTTAACAAATCAGGAGGTTCTTGATATCTAGACAACTCAAATGAAAAACCAAATTTAAGGATATCACCAAAATTCAACATCACATAACCTTTTTTCCTTACCTGAATTTTGTTTATATATGTCTTGTATGTGCTACTCAAATCATGAAGGAATTCACAACTAGATTTGTTGATCCAGCTAATAGCATGAAATCAAGAGAGTACAGTGGAACTACCTTTCAGTTTGTCGTTGGAATTGATGAGAATTACATCACCCTCAACGGATTCAACTATATTACCGTCAATTCCAATATTCTCAACCCTATTAAAATTCGTTTCACTTCCCAAATTTTCAGTCAGTTGACTATATTTTTTACTTCCTTTAAAATTTTCATCATCAAACGAATCCTGAATACTACAATCTTGAATTAAAGAATCAATTTCATTTTCAAACCTACTAGGCATTTCATCAAACACCTTGGATGCACTCTCATTATCATTTTCAGTTTCTCTTAAAACCTCATTATCAATTACCCTTCCATTCTCCAATGAATCATTAACATCAAATACCTTGAAGGCATCATATAAAGAAGAATTTGGATCATAAGGAGAAAACGAATTTTAAAACTCATTTGCATCCAACTTCAAAGCCAAAGAAATGGCATCTTTCAATGTGTGAAAACTATATTGATGTCATATCATAAAAACATCTCTGATTTCTTGTTCAAGACCATTCATAAAGAGGTATATAGCATAATATTCATTAAATTCTTCAGAAGGTTTGACAAGATTGAACAAAATATCGAATTCCTCACAAAAGTTTTTAACTGTACCTTGTTGCCTAATTGCCATAATCTTTTCAATTGCTAATTCCATGGCATTGTTTCGGATGTTGTGAAAATCAATTTGAAAATCACTACTAACCCACAAGTCAGAGGAAGGAATGCTCTTATACCACTTGTTACGATACAAAATGGTAATCGAGATATTAAGATCGATAAAGAGAAAGGAAGAAGAATAGAGATAGGGAAAACCAATTCAATTTATCGATACTCGTCTATCCAACGGATCCTGTATATGTATACAAACATATTACGGATATAACTCTAAACTATTAGCTATTTACACTTTAGTCCCTCTACTATTTGATACCTAACATTTGTTACGGACTAAAACCATTGCAAGGTATAGGACTTGTCCCACATCGGTTGTATGGGCAACTGATGTGGGGTTTATAAGCCAAATGGGTTCCCTCACCTATCAGACTAGTCTTTTGGGTTGAGTTCTTCTGTTTGGCTTGTAACATTGGTAACAGAGCCAACCTCGGAGTGGTGGCCTGGAGGAAGCCATCCGTGACCAATGTGGCCGTGACCAACGAGGACTCAGAGTGGTAGCCCATGTAGTGGTGGCCTGGAGGAACCCATCCGTGAACAACGAGGACGTTGGCCCTTAAGGAGGGTGCATTGTTACAGACTGAAACCATTGCAAAGTATCGGACTTGTCCCACATCGGTTGTGTAACATCCTACTTTTGGTTATACTAATAAAATAAATTCCGTCTATTTTATAGTGGGTCGTTATCGGTTTAGATAAAAAGAATATGAGTTGGGCTAGTGTTGGGTGAATGGATATGGGTTTTGGACTTGGGTTATGAAAGAAAGAAGGAAAGACCATGAGCTTAAGCCCATGATCCCTAAATATATAAACCATAATCACCATTTGATCCCTCATTTACACATATCCCTAACACCACCCAAAACACACACTTAAGCTTTCTCTCTAGTTCTATCCTTACATAAGCCGAAACAAGAAGGAAACCGAGCACCGACCCGAGGTAATGATAGTATGATATTGTATAAACCCAAACCCGTTTGATATGGTCACGAAACGACGAGTCGACACCGTTAAACCGTTTAAGTTATGAGATCTGGATGGAATCGAGTATAAACCGAACCTAAGATGAGCTTAGGGATCACCGTAGCTCAGATTTGGATCGAACGGGGCGAAAAACGGTGAAAAACGAGTCAAAACTCGTTTTTCCGGCGAAACCGCGTTTTTCCGGCGACGGCGCCGGAAAAGATACGAGGTTAAGGGAATGTCAGAGAATGTTCTGACATTCTCTGACCTAACCCTAGTTCATTAACGGAGGATTAACGAACTAGAAGCAATTCGTCAGCTGATTCGCTAAGGAAAGATTAACGAACTAGCTTTAGTTCATATCCAATTCGTTAAGGGAAAAAGATAACGAATTACCCTTAATTCGTTATAGTCATTCGTTAACAGAGATAACGAATTAGAAGGTCCAATTCGTTACATGGCGCTGCCCCCGGACCCCCGTTCGTTGAGGGTTATAATTAGACTAGAAACGCGAGATGAGTAGTGATAGTTAATTGATGCATGTAATTATTATACAGTTAGTCGTGCCCAACTGAAGAAAGGAATAACTATTAACGGTGAACGTAACCGACTTCAGGTGAGTTTCTAGCCCCATTCCTTGTTATGTTTTCGGGGCTGTGTGCATACTCGATGTGATTAGTTAATACGCTTATCCTAAGTGATAAATGTATGCCATATATGTTTTATGTGAATGGTATGAATGATTGCTTATCGGTTCATGAACGATCTTCGGATATTGCATGTACTGTCGGGTAATTGTTTGATGATATATTTGTTGTAAGGAATGAATGATGTATGTACGTATGAAACTTATAATTATGTATATAGAAAGGTATAGTATGGATATATGGAAGAAAGGGTGATCGGACCCTAATAATATCCGAGGATGGGGGGTACCGGACCATAATAATATCCGAGGATGGAGGGTACCAGACCCTAATAATATCCGAGGATGGAGGTTACCGGACCCTAATAATATCCGAGGATGAAGGGAGACCGGACCCTAATAATATCCGAGGATGAAGGGTACCAGACTCTAATAATATCCGAGATATGTAGGGTGAAACGCCTTTTATAGTGTAAGGTTAGCTATGAATATGTATGGATGAATGATGTACAAGTTAGGTATGTAAAGCGTACCTTCGGGCACGTATATGTGTATGAAAAGTAAGTTATGTGATTAACTAGAACTCACTCAGCGTAGCTGACTTTTAGTATGCACGCAGGCAAATAGGTTGAGGCAGCTCACGTGATTGAAGACACATGGCATGGAATCAAAGATACTGGCATCTCGAAGAAATGCTGTGTTGTTTTAAAGACTATGTTTTGCTTTAAATGACTATGAATGTTTTATAAGACAAGATTTGATGGCTATGTAAAATGTTATGGTTGAAGTTTTATTATTCCGCGAAAGTTTTAATTAACTCTGATATTTAGAACTGCGTTTATGAGTGAATCCAACACTAAAGTAGGGCTACCGGTAACGGGGCCTTACAAGTTGTATGGGCAACTGATGTGGGGTTTATAAGCCAAATGGGTTCCCTCACCTATCAGCCTAGTCTTTTGGGTTGAGTTCTTCTGTATGGTTTGTAACATATGGATCATATATTATTACAGTGTACAAAATCTGTTTTTATAGAAATTCATGGATTAATGAAGTTTACATATATAGAAAATATGAGATCTAGAATCATATATATTATAATATGTGTTCGTTTAGATAGTAAGTTTAGCTTTGTCACAAACTTGATGCACCAGTATCTTTAATCTGTTTTGCGTTGTGTAAACGGGTCGGGTTTAGGGTGGTTAGAATCTTAACCAAATACCCACTTATATTAGGTGTTTTTATGTTTAACAATATATATGGGTGTCATTTTGGGTTGAAGTTTCAAATGGGTGCTAACACTAAGTTTACAATGAATTGTGCTAATTTTTTGGCAAAGTTTTGGTCTCTTCTACAACAGGTTATGTTACCATACACATTAAAATGAATGATTTTTAGGAGAAAAAGATCCAATCTGCTCATGTAGATATCTCAATCTTTTGTTTTCTTTATGTTTTTCTTGTAGTTGATTTTCACAAGGGTTAAGACACACAAATTATCATACACAACCTTTGAGGTGATGAACCAAGAGATTAGCAAGACATCTAAAATAAGGGTCAATGGAGCTTAATTTTATTATGAAATCCAATCCTAAAGTGGACTATGTCTACTTGATTTTGTTATGAAACTCAATCCTAAAGTTTTGCTAAACTGTAGAACTGCTGTAATATACTATACAACGACCTGCGCAACGTGCGGGTCCTCCATCCTAGTTTTGGTTTAAAATGTAATGATATGATTTTCTTAAAATAGATAATTAAACTTTATCTCAATATTTTATAATCTAGAAAATTAATAACAAATACATTTTAAAAAACTAAAAGATCTTGGATATAATCAAATCTTTAAAATCGAAAAACAAATAATATCATTCCCTTAAGATTCGAGCTAAGCTTTATCGGGTTATGAATTACGGTATCCAAGAGTTTTCAAATGGTTTGAGGCTCTTAACCTTTAAACCCCATAAATTCCAAAAACACCCCTATTCTTAGAAACCATTTTTTCCCGAAAACTCAAAATTCTTGCTAACTCAAATTCCTGCAAACTTAAATTTTCCGAATACTCGAATGCTTTGCTATTAACTAACTAGTTTTGTAAATATTTTAACAGTATAAATTTTTCCAAAAAAAAAGTCTAAACTTGATTGACTTTTGATGTATTATTTCTGCCTAAAGGTGATTCTGCCTAAAGGTGATGTGTTACATCTACCATATCATTCAATTTTAACTACAAGTTTTTGTTACTTTTGCATAACATAATACAAATGTTTCACTTCGGTCCAAAGGTGATGTGCTATATTTATATCTAGAAAAACTAGCCAGTGCATAATTAAAATAATTGTCTCACTTCTACCCAAAGGTGACGTGTTTTAATTATTTTGCACGCATACTTTATTAAATTTTAATTATGCCCGAAGGTTTTGTTTAAGTAGAATTTTAATATAATCAATTAGTTTGATGTTAATAATATGCATATCACATCTTCAATAAAATATAATATAATGATCAACACATTAATGATCTTTTATCAATACAATGGTCATAAATTTTAGTTTGCCTTACTTTAATACGCCATAACATTTCTTACTATAACTTTCTTCTATAAATTAGTATCTCATCTAAATAATCCATCCTAATGTAAAAAACCTAAGATATTTTGCTAATGAGTTTCCATATTTTTTGCTCTTATTGTCTTTGATTATCCCTCAAGACATGATATGACAATTTCGTCGCTCCTTCTAATAATAGTTGTGCAGAAGAAACTAGATGATGACAAATGAGATGAGTCAAACATAATTTCTCTTATGATAATCAAAACCTCATTTAAATACATGCTATTACTAGAGTTATTCTAGATTCTGTTTTTCCTAAGACTAATCAAAATAACTCCTGATTTATTTCTTCAAAATTTTAACTATAAGGTTAAATGACATCCCTAAATATATCACAATGTACATTACCATAACCCATAAAATTAAGGGTTTACACTTGGAAATAAGTAAACTTTCCAGTACGTAATATATTAAATTTTCCAGTAGTACAATTTGATACAGTAAAATCAACTATAACAGTCAAAAGTACCAAAGAAAAATAAGGTACTGATCAGCAACATATGTACAGGTATAGAAATGTCTGGCATAAGAATATAAGATGTCATTCACCTCACAACCACTAAAACCTAAAAGAGGATCGTAGTAAGGTCCAAGAACCAAATACAAGTATGACTTCCAGTTTCAAGTTCTCCAAGGATAAATCTCATTGCACAACTATGCCATTAGACTAGGCATAAGCAATGGGATTATCCATAATTCAATAGAAAAATTGGCTAAAATAGGCAAATGTATATTGATATTAGTGATATCTAAGTTTGCTAATCTTAAATCCTTACCACAAATCAGCAAATAACTAATATGAGTGTTAGTGACAAATTTAAATATTATGGAAATTAAAGTTTTAATAAACTGTCTTCTAATTATGCTTTATGACATCTAACAAATTTTGGAGATTATTTAGAATTCAGTCACACCCCAACCTAAGGCGGAAATGTCGGGGCATGAACTGATTGTCACAGCTCACAAGGTACTATCATACAATATTTAAATGGCAATATCTATTAATTAAATTCATTTATCAGATAAATCAATACAAACAAGTATATAATTCATACAACATACAAATTTTATATTTCTTGATTAAACTATTCTTATAACTAAATTCTTCACTAAGTCTTCACCAACCTGCATTAAATTTCAACGATAACCTGCATATGCGTAAAAAACAGAATATTTGTAAAAACACATGTTGAGTGAGTAAAACACCAGTTTAAGACACAAAAATAATAATATATAGTATATAAAGAAAGATGCAAGTTGTTTCTGTGAGAATAAACAGTTAAGCCATATCACATAAACAATCAATCAAACAATCCATAAAGAAAGCAAACCATAAAGAAAGGGCTCATCCAATCCATATAAATGGACATTGGTTACCAAAGCAAGGACTAAACCGTTGCCATAAAAATGGACATCGGTTGTCGAAATAAGCAAGTAGCATTCAAACAAAGCAAGTAAGCAAATAGCAAGTTAAGCATAAACTGATATACACACAAGGATTAACAGTTGCAGTTTTGAATACTAGATAATAGATAAATATATAAGATACGCACATGTCCCCAAAAAGGTTAAAAATAAGTAAAAAGGGGAGTGAATTACTCACATTAGTAAATAAGCAAATGCGAGAATAATTAAATAAGGAAGCGGTAAACCACGCTCTTCAGGAAAACACAGACGAGATATCCTAAGTAACATTATTTAAGGAAATAAATACGAATTGAAAAATGCAACTAAGATTAGTTAAAGGTTCGGGATTTGATGATCAAGGGAAATCTAACAAAAGCTCTTTATCTCATAAATTTATTATAAATTTTATTACCAAAGTTTTATGTTGGTGCATGATGTCAGTAGTTCAGTATATAGTGTCTGTAATCGAGTCGTTTGGATTAGTATTTTGTATTAAGCGAAGTTAGCTAACAAGTTCGCTGATACATGCGAACTTGTTAGATAAGCGAAGTTAGTGACAACTTCGCCTGAACATGCCAGGCGAAGTTGTCGTGTTATATATAGATTAGGTTACGGCTGAGTTAGTGGTGAATCAGTTAATCATTGTATCAAGTTTACGAGTACTGTAATCAGTGATTGATATCACGTGTTTCCAGTTGCAATACAACGAGTCTTTGTTTATTGTAACATGTGTTCGATCGGGTTAACGTATATCGTCTTCTACACTCGTAACGTCTTACGTAGGGATTCCGCACCTACGTAGAACGAGATATTCCGTGTAGATCCAGCTGGGAACCTACAATTGGTATCAGAGCTTTTGCTCGTGATTGTGTGGTTCGGGATTATCACGCGGGTGTAGAAATCGTTCCGTTTGACTATTCGCGGGACGAGTTTACCGAGTTTTTGTGTCCTACTCACCTCCCACCATCATAAACAACCCATAACACCTTCGCATACCTCGCAAAACCCAGAAATCAAACCTGCAAAACCATCGTGTTCATCCGGTGAAGTTGCCGCTACTGTTCGTAGGGTTTCGGTGAAGATATAAGGTTAAGCGAAGTTATCCACAACTTCGCCTACCTCTCAAGTTCGCTTATCTCAAGAGAAGTTATCCACAACTTCGCCTACCTCACAAGTTCGCTTATCTCAATCGAAGTTATCTACAACTTCGCCGAATCAGGTGAATTTAAAAAGGGGAGCGAAGTTAAGAATCAGCGAAGTTAAGACTTAAGCGAAGTTATCCACAACTTCGCCTACAGTACTGTTAAGAATAAAATTTTTATTTTTCGAGTTTCTTTGTGTTTCGTGAAAGATGACTTCAATAAATATTACGGAACTGGTGAAGATGGAAGTGGAAGCGGGTTCAGCTACTAAGGCACCGAAGATGCTCAAGGTAACCGATTTTGTGGCGTGGAAGGATCGGTTTGAACAGTATGTTAAATACCAAGATGCTAAGATGTGGGTGTGCATTCAAGATGGATACATTCCACCAACTGCTGAGTGTGAGGGTCGTGATCAGATTAAGAAATACAACAAGATGGAAGAAGAAGAAAAGAAAATGTATGAGGCTGAAAGCAAAGCTCATGCAGCGATAACAATGGCTCTTCCACAAGAGATTCTTCACACCTTCAGGAAGTATAAAACTGCTAGAGAACTTTGGGAAGCGCTTGAAAGCAGATTTGATGGTAATGTGGGGATTCGTGCATCAAAGATTAAACTACTTAAAACCCAATTCTCGGTGTTCAAGTACTTGAAGAATGAATCACTTGATGATATCATCACTAGATATTATCATCTGATGACAGAACTAAGAAATTATTCCATTGCTTACAAAGAAGATAAGATCGTGGAAAAGCTTCTTGATGCTCTCCCACCGAAATGGGAGATGTACACTGTCTTGATGAGAGAAAACAAAGAGTTTGCCGACTATGACTTGGAAACAGTAATCAACAAATTACGAACTTTTGAACTTAACATGGTTCGAAAAAAGACACCTGCTGATCAGGTTCAGGATCCAGGAATGTATGGTGCAAAAGTTAACTCAAGTTTAAGTTCGAAGTCTGAATCATCTGCTTACTACTCAAAGGGAGACTCGGGCGCTAACTCAACACATGAAGGTCATGTATCTCTCAACATGAATGGTGATGTGTGTTTTGTAGCTAGTGGATCAAATGCTTCTAAACCTCAAGCAACCAAGAGTAGTTTTTCCCCAAGTGTTTCGAACAACAACTACTCAAAGATGCCCGTGAGTGTTAAATCTGCTGAACAGCAGTTTGCTCTCTATGCATCTTTCATTGCTTCATATGAAAATTACATTAAGGGTAAGATTGTTGATCCTGCAACTTTGGACGAAGACTATGATCAGATCGATGCTGATGATCTGGAAGAGATGGATCTGCAGTGGCAGATGGCAATGATTGTGAGAAGAGTTAAGAGGTTTTTGAAGAAGACAGGTAGAAAGTTTGTTGGTGAAAGACCAGGTTTTGATAAGTCGAAGGTTAGGTGTTACAACTGTCAACAGAATGGCCACTTTGCGAAGGAGTGCACAAATGAACGTGTAGAACGCAGTCAGACCAAGTCTACACAACAGAGTGGTGGAATTAATGAGAATAGAGCCATGATATCCAGACAGAACGGGGAGTACAACTGGAATCTGCAGGTTGAAGAAGTGTTCGAACATGCCAATTTGGCGAACATCGAAACTGCAGATAGTGAGAAAGTGACTGGTGAAAATGAAGCTTACATGGCAGAAGTGGCAGACCAGCTCACCGAGGTAAGTACTAAACTCCCTTGTACTAAATGTGAAAATCTGTCTGAACAATTGACAACTATAACTGATCAGTTTGGTAGTTTGGATGCTCAATTTAAAACATTAAAAGAAGATCATCATTTCACTAAAGCTAGAGAAAACAGTTATAAGGTAAAAATAAAAGCTAGTGAGAAAGATATTAGAAGTCTTAAAGCTAGTCTAGCTGAGAAAATACAAGTAATTGATCTTAGCTATGAAGTGTTAGAAGAGAAAACCAAACTAATAGCTGAAAGGGATAAACAGATAGCGGATCACCAGGTGAAAGTGGTAGAACTAAACAGGAAACTTGAGCAATTTAGAAATTCCTCCGCTATACTTGATCACCTCGTTAGTGATCAAGGTTCCCCAGTTAAAAGGGGAGGAATTGGATATCATGAAGTTCCACCACCTTACAATCATAACTATACTTATGATCCTAGTAATCAAAAATCTGTTGATGTTGATTTTGGTCAGACAGTTCCGGTTAAGGTTACTATTAAAGAACCAGAAGTTAGTAAAGGCGAAACAAGTAAGCCTGTTTCGAGTGTTAAGATTTCTGTTCCTAGTCCTGTCTCATCAAACTCGGACAAGTCATCCGAGTCGAGTGAGACAAAAGAAAAGGCAGTGTTACCAAAAAGTGGAGAGAAACATAAAATACCTGAAAAGAAATCTCCACTAAACCCGTATGTCCCACCATATGTGAGACAAACGGGCAGTAATGCAGCCTCAACATCTAAAACAACTATCGAGAAGAAAGTTGAACACAGGAGTTGTTTCAGATGTAATCAATTAGGACACCTAATTGCTGATTGCCCTCTGAAGCAGAGATTCAGAGGTGTGAGGCCTTCGAAAACTGAGAACAGAACTAACCGTAATCACTATAATGGTAAAAATTAAAACTCATCAAAGTTCAGAAATTGGACTAATCCTGGTTTTCAAAGAAATCGATCTCAGTTTTTCACTGCTAACAACCAAACCATAAGTAATAATTCATTTAATTCACGAAGGTTTGGATGGCCTCATAGTCAATCTACAAGAAGGTATCCTTTTAGGACTTACATAAATTATACTGATACTAACTTTGGACAGCCAAAGTATGGGATGTATCGACCCAAGACCAATAGGTCTTGGGTCCCCAGATTTTAATCCTCTGCTTTAATCGTGCAGGAACAGTTGAACAGGGCTGCAAATAATCTATGGGTTGTGGATAGCGGCTGTTCCCGGCACATGACGGGTAACAAGAATTTGTTACACGAATGGAAACCTGTTTCAGGGAGGAAGAGTGAGTTTTGCTGGAGAGAGCGGTGGAAGGATTACAGGAATTGGGACGGTGACTAATGAAAAAATGACTTTAGAGAAAGTGAATTTCGTTGAAGAACTGAAGCATAATCTGCTGAGTGTATCGCAGATCTGTGACAAAGATTACACCATGCACTTTACCAAGAATGAAGCGATCGTGCTGTATCCTGGTTTCAAGACACCAGAGGATTGGATAGTAATGAAGGCTCCAAGGGAAAAGAATACGTATGTTATGGATATGAGGTCGACTGAGATGGCAACAGAAGAATCTTGTCTTCTGTCAGATGCAATCAGAATCGAAAGTCAACAACAGGTGGATGTCAGTTTCTTGGAGGCAGATTAGTGTCATGGCAATGCAAGAAGCAGACCTCAGTCGCCATTTCAACCTGTGATGCAGAATACATGGCAGCATCGAACTGCTGCTCCCAGGTTCTTTGGATACAACAACAGTTGCGCGATTATGGTCTGAATTTCACTCATACTCCTATTTGCATTGATAACACTGCTGCTATCTCAGTAACTAACAATCCCGTAAAGCATAGCAAAACTAAACACATTGACATCCGTCATCATTTTATACGGGATTGTGCTGAGAAGAAACTGATTGTGCTCGAAAAGGTTGATACGTTAGATAATTTCGCTGACTTGTTTACTAAAGCGTTTGACAAAAATCGTTTTCAAAACCTTGTTGAGCTGAATGGGATGATCAATCCCGAGTAACCGTGTTTTGTGACTTTGCTTAAAAAAAAAAAAACATCACTATCGCTTAGAATTATGTCGGTTGCCTCAGTTTGAAGGACATATCTTCGGATATGTTTGGTCCTCATTTCTACGTGTAGACTATGAGGATAGCCATTAACCAGATGACTGAAAGTGATCGGGGCGGTTTATGATGTGTTTTTATTCTTTCGCTGAAAATTAGTCGATCATACTTAGTTAGAAGGACACATACTTGTATGTGGTCGGTCCAGCTGATCCATTGGATCTTCAGGATAGCCGTTTACCTGAAAACTTCAATTTGATCGGGGCGATAGAACTTAAATTTTTTTTCGGGAGATGAAATTATTTTTCAAGTCTACTACTTTGTAAGAAGTTTCTTTACTATGTTTAATAGAAAATTGATCCAACCTTGGAAAGTGATAGATATACTGATTCTTTGTGCTTAACTAGTGAAGTTATTAGGCCTAAAAGACTTTAGAACAGTCATTGTATGTCATGGTAGCTTCTTATGGTGCGTAAGAGTAGAAGTGATACTAACTAAATCTACTCGATTTTACGTGGAAACTCCTTAAGAGTTGTGTATGTCTCCATATATATCTTTCCGAATGATAGGCAGAAAAGCGATTACCCAGTCATACACGAGCCCGTGAGTGTTCTGATTCCCGTGAAGATAGCGTGTCAAGATACTGCAGTGATCCAGATTCGGGACTTGCAGTAGTGTATCTGATGTTGTGTAAATACTTAAAAAAAAATGTGTGTGTGTTATTGAGACATTCTAGAGTTCATATTGTTAAGACTTCTCAATCAAGATGCAAGATAGAGAACAGGAAGAAGAGTCTAAAGATCGAAGAGTACTTACTATTTAATCAGACACTACGGGTCGAGGTCAACTCGGGGTGACATGGGGAAAGCCAAATACGCTTTGAGAATAGATAGGAGGCATCATAATCTCTGAGTTGTTGCACACTTAAGTTTTGAGCTTAATTGAACCTAACCCGTATCACAGAAACGATGAAAACCATTCTAAGTTATTTACCTGCTTACAACCTGTTTCTTTATGTCATAATACAGCTGAACACGGATCTGTGTGACATTCACGTAGTTAGTATGATTCATGTTCGGATCTTTTCTAAAACATGGTAGTCCCTGTCGAGACTGAAATTTGATCCCGTGTACTTTAATTTTAAAAGTTTTTTTTTTCTACTTATGTAGTTGTATGATTTTATACCTGGTTACTTGGTCTTGATCGTATCATTTAACGCTTTAAAGGATGTTTTAAAACTTAATTGCAAATTGTTCAAATTATGGGGTTTGTTTTGTAAAATTCTAATATCGGCGAAGTTGTGCATAACTTCGCCTGCAATAGGCGAAGTTATCCATAACTTCTCCTGTATAATTTTGACCCTATATAAAGAAGTTTTAAGGTCAAACTATTCATTATTTTCAAAAACCCAGCGAACTTATCTCCGTAACCCTAAGCGAAGATATCTTCCAGAAACCTAGGCGAACTTATCCTTCGATTACCATCTGTGTTAAATTTTCCTTCGTTCTAATCCGATTAAAGGTGTGTAGGCTTGTAGTGTCGTAGAATCACTATCCTTGACGTTAATCATCGGTCGTTTCGACCCGATTCACGACCCCGTATTTCGAAACCTAACCACCCGATTTTCAAACTTACTATCGCGTGGTAGTAATGATACTAATCGTCTAGATCGTCTTAAAAACGTGTTTTACGAGATCCGCGATCTCCAAATTGACCCAATTCACCTCGTTCGAAAAACCTATCTGTTGCCGATTCATATTCGGCGAAGTTAAAGTTTAGGCGAAGTTATCCGTAACTTCGCCTGATAATTAATTATGCAACAGTATATGAGGCGAAGTTGTGGATAGGCGAAGTTATCATTAACTTCGCCTAGCCCTTTTATTTTTAATTAACTGTTAACAGGCGAAGTTCCAGTTGAGGCGAAGTTGTTCCCAACTTCGCCCCACCTCTAACTTCGCTTATACAGAATAAATCATAACTTCGCTCATGGTAAGAGGCGAACTTGTGATTTGCCTTGACGTTTATCTAACTTAGCCTGTTTGTTGCAGAAATGGCTGCTGTAGCTGGAGCAGGCGGCGCAGGTGGTGATGAAGGAGGTGACAACCAAAGACAGTTTTTCCCGGGTCATAACATGTACATAACATTAGACCCGGACGCGAGTGGTGTTGATGATTTCCGCGAGATCATCACGTTTTTACTACGCTCGCATATATTCCACGCGATTACCACAACACTGCCGATATCTTTGCCAAACATTAAAGATTTCTGGCAGACCGTGGAGTATGACTGTCGCGTCGAGCCCCCGGTGATGCGAGCAACGGTCAACAATCAGATTGTTCAGTTCTCATCTGAACAGATCCGGGCGGCTTTGCGGTTTGGAGATGAGACGAGAGACGATCCGACAGATTTTGTAGCTCCATTCTGAGATGGTGCGTTTCTGAGAATGGGATACTCTGGTCCCTTGGGAGATACTCAGAGAAGGAAGGGGTTCTTGCTTGACCAGTGGTGCTTTCTCATGCATGTCATGATTGTGTGCATGTCAGGGAGAAAGGCTGGTACTGATGGGATGGGCGCGACCATGCAGTCGGCGATGACTGCTCTGACTTATAATAAGCGTTACAGCTTTAGTCAGATGGTCTTCTACGAAATAGATCGACAAAGAAGAGCGGTGGCGCGTGAGAGATTTCTCATGTATCCAAGATTCTTACAAATGATCTTGAATCATGTTGCTCCAACGCTTCCTCAGCGCCGCCCAATCAGATATGTAGAAAGTGTGAGCAAGAGGATCTTTGCCCAATGCCGATCTTCCAGTGCGAGGAGTAAACCTGAGCTCCATCCTCGACATACTCCACTATTTGGGAACTTGATCAACCCGGAGTATGTGCCTGCTCGTTGGGACGAGTTTCGGGACCCGGCACCACAACAGGCTGGAGCACCTCAAGCTATACCTGCTGCTCCTGTTGTGTCACCGGAGGAGAATGTAAACCTTGATGCTGAATTTGGTGGTCAAGGTTTCTTTGATATGGAGAGGGTGGATCCAGAGGAAAATGTACAAGTCTCGATTGCACAGGTTTCGAGTGTGAATGTGACTAGGACAGCTACAACGGTAGCTGATTCTGATTCTGATAATGATGTGAATGTAGCGAGACGATTTTTGGTAAATCAAGAACGTATTCATGGGAAAAGAAAGAGAACTGATGATGACAGCGAGTCAGATTATGAAGAAGAAGTACATCAGTTGATTCGCAGATCAAGAAGGGAACGGGCAGGTGCAGGATCGGGAGCTGGTGAGAGCTCAAGGATGGTCCGTTTCACCCCACCCGCACTGTCCGGTATGACAATGGTCCCTTCATCATTGCAAGTTACAAGGCCAAGCGCCACGGATGTTCCCGTGGTGGCTACCTCATCTGCATTCGGCCTCCCACCCACTACATTCCAACTTTCGGCTCCTGAGATTGTATCGTTGCCACCTCCAACTCTTACTCCAACGAAGGTCGTGGCAAGATTTATTGAGTCGACGGTTGTGGCCACTGCATGGTTATTAGTTACGTTGCCACCTGCGGTTACGTTTACGCCTACTTCTGAGGTCCCGGTTACATTGGAAATCCCTCTTCAGTACACTCAAGATATATCACATCTGAGGTTTGATTTCGATGCAACCTTATCAGACTCAGAACGAATAGCAGCACTTGAACAGGTCGTGGCAGAACAATCAAGGGTGAAACTTATCCAGACCCATGCTATTCAATGCCTCGTTGCAGAGAATCAGATACAGTCGTCCCTGCTGATAGAACATGACAAAATCATTGATGCTTTGAAGGAGTTCTTGGCATCTCAGGGGGAGACGAGCTGTAAAGGCGATGAGCTGAGGACTAAGAAGCGAAATGATAGAGACGATGATCCCAATGCATCGAAAGGTGCAGGTGGAGAGTTGCCAAGAACTGAACAAGCTCTTGGGACTTCCACATCTCAGGGGGAGTCGACAAGTGCAGCTGGTGGTGATGATGTGGTGGTAGTGGACGTTGAGGAGATGGATGATGAGTTTATAGGTGATGATGATATATTACCAGTTGAAGAGATAGAGAAGATTGGTGCTGAGATTGTTATTGATAGTGAGATTGAAGAGGGAGAGATTGTAGAGGAGAATATTGAGCATGAGATTCCGGATGTTGATAAGGCAGATATGAGTGAAGATATGGGAAGTGATGAGACGGATTGGGAAGAGCAGCCAAGATGGAAAGAAGGCTATGCTCAGTGGTTTGTAAAAAGGAAGAAACCGGTGGTCCCTACTATGTTTAAGAAGAGTTACAACATTAGAGGTTATGCTGAATCGAGAAAGGGGATTATTTGCTGGATATATGATGAGCAGTTGAGGCTCTTTGTGATTAAAAGATATGATGGTGTTCAGTACTTCAAAAGGCTGTTGAGATCGTTGAATACATTGCCAGAATGTGAAGTGAAGGACTTAGCCAGATTGGGATTAATAAACAGGAGTGATGATAACATGGCTAGAGTCATTGGGAAGATTGTTTGGAAGGAAAGTATAAAAGAAAAGAAGTTCGAGCTGTTAAAACCACAAAAGGGAAAACTCATTGAAGACAAAGATAGAGGATTGAGAGCAGATGGCAAGCCTTGGATGATTATGAAGTATAAGCCGATCCGGTGTTTAAAAGAAGTGCCGATGAAACAAATGCCCAAGGACGTGCTGAAAGATTTGAAGTGGTGGTATGTAGATTGTGAAACAGCTGAAGTAGTAATGGAGGACAAAGATGAACAAGAGCTGCTGAGAGTATATGATCCGATGCATCTAGTGAACTTGTCTCAAGCTGATCTGCAGGTGCTGAATGAGAAGAAGATATTCTATATTCCGGCTTGGAAAGAAGAAGCGAGGAAGTATCAAAGAGTTGTTTCGGTATGTGTACGAGAAGGAGTGCATGATTAAAGATGAAGATACAAGATTATTCAAGATTACAAGACACGTGTTTGAAGATAAAGATATGAAGCTACTGCCAAGGGGGAGTCTGTTGGTGCATGATGTCAGTAGTTCAGTAAATAGTGTCTGTAATCGAGTCGTTTGGATTAGTATTTTGTATTAAGTGAAGGTAGCTAACAAGTTCGCTGATAAAGGCGAACTTGTTAGATAAGCGAAGTTAGTGACAACTTCGCCTGAACATGCCAGGCGAAGTTGTCGTGTTATATATAGATTAGGTTACGGCTGAGTTAGTGGTGAATCAGTTAATCATTGTATCGAGTTTACGAGTCCTGTAATCAGTGATTGATATCACGTGTTTCCAGTTGCAATACAACGAGTCTTTGTTTATTGTAACGTGTGTTCGATCGAGTTAACGTATATCGTCTTCTACACTCGTAACGTCTTACGTAGGGATTCCGCACCTACGTAGAACGAGATATTCCGTGTAGATCCGGCTGGGAACCTACATTTTATGATAAATAATATGATTTAATTATATATAAAAAAATAAATAAAATACTTAAATAAATATTTTGAAGGATTTTATAGTTTATATAACGATATTTGTTTTTAAACGTTTATTTTAAACTAAAATACGTTTAATATATTTATAACTAATAGCGATTTCTTATAAATTAATATTGTAAATAATTTGTACTAAATAATAAAAATAATAGAAAATCGTTTATAAAATACTCGAGCTTATACCCATACTTTGATATGTTTAATAACAAAATTATACCTTTTAATTAAAACCCTATTAACTCTTTATTATAAAAACCTTTAACAATTTAATACATAATATATATTCATATATATATATATATGATTTTAACAAAGATTCGGATAAACAATATGTTGGTTTTGATAAAATAATATTTAATTGACATTTAATTATAATGTTTAACTCATAAAAACCTTTAAATAATTAACAAAAAAATAATTTACCCAAAAACTGGGCTGGCCAGGGCTCGAACCTGCGCCCCTGGCCAGCTCAGTATCTTGTCACAGAAACAACAACCCAGCTGCACTAGCATGTTAGTTGGTTAATAGTTTAGTACAGATTTTTATAAACAGCAGTGACAAAAACCCCAAAATTGAATATAAACCCT
Source organism: Bidens hawaiensis (assembly GCF_021521415.1). Classification (NCBI taxonomy): domain Eukaryota; kingdom Viridiplantae; phylum Streptophyta; class Magnoliopsida; order Asterales; family Asteraceae; genus Bidens; species Bidens hawaiensis. The sequence goes on along the minus strand of NW_027491896.1, from coordinate 167,593 downwards.
AGATCTTAAATCAATCAATCTATTCGTTTTAGATTTAACTAACGTTAGGGCTTATGTTTCTGGATCAAAAACGAATTTGTTGCATACAATTATTACCAATAAAAACGACGGATTAATGGCAGATGACGAGATGTAACGGCCGGCTTTACGTGGATCAAGAACAGGTACCAAACGACGATGAAAATATAATTGATTGTAGGGATTTGTTAGGCGCTGGTATAAGGATGATTTTGGTTAGATTAATTGCGATTTAGTGATGTCTATAAGGGAAAATGCGAAACGGGTATGACGGCTTGTATATTCACTCAAACGAGGTCGGTTTTTGATTATAAATTATAATTATATTGTCGGAGTAATATGTTTAGACATTAGGAATTATTTGATATGATAATTTCCATGTTAAACGCGAGAATTGTGGCTCAAGATACAAAAACGGGTACCGAGTTGCGATGTGGGTCGTGGATACGGGTTCGGGTTATTGGGTTAATAGATTATAATATATCAGTTTTGCTATTTGGTCCCTGAACTATGGACATGGAAACAAAAGGAGGTTAAAGTAAGGTTAGGGGTTAAGATTATACATAGTTTAAAGTTGTTTTAGTAGTTAACCAAATATTTACCAATAATATTAAAATAATAATATTTAACTCGAATAACGTGAAATTTCGCAAACAAAAATAATTAGAACATAGAAACGGATCGGGTTATGATTACTAAATATTAAGTTAGAAAACCCGAGTTGTTACAATATTAATAGTTGAGCTAAGTTATGGCAGTTGTGAAGTTTGCATAGCCAACATATAATCACTTTTACTTTAAAATCTCATATTATTTGTTAACAATATATGGATATAAACATTTATAAGATAAAATTAGATGATGCTATACACTTTCACAACTTTTGTTATCATGCAAATGAGAAATCAACAAAAGACAAATGAGATCTATAAATTTCATCCATTAAAACTAAATTTCATGAGAAATCATGACATGGTTGATGAGGATGTTTTTTCATCTAACCTTATTTTCAGAGATTTTAAATCGTGTGTTAGATGCCCTAAACATGAACTGGCTTAAGAAATTAAATACGTGTCCATAGAATTTATATGTCATTGACATTCATGGAACTTATTCAAACGGACTATTCAGACATAATTTTATCATTTAAAGATTATCTACTTGTATCTAATCTATATTCAATGGTCCACGATCTTAAAGTGATCTATTCATACATATACTTAATATGATTTCTTCGAAATATTTCCCTAAGTTTCTTATGACATCTAGATGATGTGTTGTAAAACACACTTATTTTCCGCACCATTTACGATTGTTTTAGTTGATTTTATGTATAATACATAATGTTTCTTAACTTGTTTTAGTATGGTATTACATATTTATATATCTTTCGTAGGTTGCGGGTTTTAAAGTGAAATTAACTGGGTTTATGGAAGATGAAAAAAGGCCTTTATGATCAATTTTTGAAAAACTAGGTTAAAGCCCGGCCCGAGTCTATTTAGGTGAGGCCTTCCATGGATGTTATAATATATTATAACATAAAAGACATAAAAAAAACCCTATCAGCTCAAACCATTTTTCCATACGTCAGCTTGGAAGAACAAAAAGAATAGAAACCTAAGCCCCTAACCTAGTTCCGATCGGCATAAGGGTTGCAAGAAAGAAAAACATAATAAAAAGACCAAAACATAATAAAAAGACCACAATTGTGGTCAACCATTGCGACAGCCAAAGCAATCAAAGAAGAATACAACAAAAAAATATTAAAGTAACTCATTTCTTGAATAACTCCGATCGCAGCAGCAACTAAACAAAGAAAAAGAAAATAAAACCTAAACACTCTCCCGAGTTTCGATCGGCAGTTTGAGCACGGAAGAAAAAGAATTGTGGCATCCAAGTGTGCAAATATTTTCCAAGTGTTGAAGCCTAAAAAAGCATCCATGAACATTAAAATACATCTCCACATACTTTGGTTTGTTTTATGTTTCATAACTCTCTTGTTTTTTATTTCGAAATTAACTTATCTTGCAACTGAGTTTATGATTGAGTTGTTATTGAGTATACTTGATTGTGGATTGAGTTTGATTATGATTTGTATGAGTATTATGATTATAATGATGTTTTGCTGTTGTCCAAAAAATATGAGTAGCTAAACTTGTTAGTTCTACCTAGGTGTGATGATTATTGTTCGGTTTTAATGAGTTGAATGGATGTATGGTTAATATGACTTGAATTGCTATTGAAAGTTTGGTTTAATGAAAAATTAGGGTGTGTTTAGTGGCTGCCATATTATTGATACTATGTCATAATCTCATACTTCGTTTAATTGAATTGGTTTTTATTGAAAGTTGCATGTTCAAGTCTTTACTTTGTGATTAGAGTTTTTTTGCGGTAGGTACAACCGTAGGGTTTTGTTGAGATTGTTAATTGATATATTCAGCCGGTAAACACCTTCTTAGAGACCGAGAGGTGATAAGAAGTAAAGTCAACTCATAGCATTTGCTTGTTAGGATTAGGATTGCGCGAAAGCGGGTTCGGTTCTTATCGGGTTTGGGTTTGTGAGCGGTTAGTTGATCTAGTTTATGTTAAGCTAAATTGCTCCTCTATCCTTGGTTGTGTAGTATTCATTTCCATTAGGGTCGAGTTCCGGTGAGTCCGAGAGGAAGGTCGACATTAGAACACCTTAGTAATCGTTTTCCGGTTTGGTTTTAAAATCAATTAAGTGTAAGTTAGGGTTTGTTGGTGAGACCGAGAGGTGATCTAGCTAGATTGAGTGAACCTTAGTTGTGTCATCTTTAGATACTGGTGTCGTGAGATCATTCAATCCATTTTCTTGTTAGACCGTCAATTTGATTCTATCCTAGGTAGACGTTTTCTCCATATTCGTTATAACCTCGTTAGGTTTCATTAAGTGTTTCAGTTAGTTTCATTAAGTTAAGTAAATTAATTTAGTTAAAGTAATTTAGGTCAAATAGTTTAATTATTAAAATTCAATTAAAAAAATATTATTCTTAGGAAGGTCTTGTCTAGGGTTTAGTAATCGTAGGCGTTTTCACGTGTCCTTGTGTTCGACACTCGGACTTTTAGTTCTATACTATTTACGATCGGTACACTTGCCGGTTGTGTGTGGTGTTAGTAGGAAATTCTGTTTTAAAATTAAATCTTAGTTGTGAGTCTCGTAGAAAGAAACACTCATTTGACACACATCAAGTTTTTGGCCTGTTACTTGGGACACGGTTTGAGGCGTATTGAGAACGATTCTAGTTAGGACCTACCTTGTTTGCTACTTGTTTTTCTTTTGCTTGGTTTTTTAGTTAAAATACTTTAGCTAATTTTAGTTTCTTTTGTTTATTTTAGTAGTTGTATGCGATGTACTCGATCTCAAGGACTGCCTGAATCTGAGGGATCCGAACCAGAGAGAGACAGAGAGAGAAAGAGTTGCGTGAAAGACGTCGTACCAGACCGTCTTCCTGTTCTTCTTCGTCTGTTGGTAATACATCTTCTTCTCCTACTTTTTCTAAATCCGTCATTAGGGATAGGATTATGGCCGACGCACCACAGAGGATGACAGTTGTAGACCAGGCCCGTCCGATTGATGCGGGCGTGAGATCCAACATAGCTCCACTAGTCATTGTAGTTAACACGAACTGGCAGTTTCCATCGAACATTCTGGACACAATCTCACATTCCGCTCAATTTCATGGGTTGCTCCACGAAAACACGCATTCTCATCTCACTCGCATTACACGTATTTGCGACACTTTTCATCTTCTTGGCGTATCCGAAGACGCCATCAAACTTCGAGTTTTTTCTGTTCTCACTCATTGATCATGCGAGTATGTGGCTTTAGTCCCTCCCATAGGGCTCCATATCTACTTGGGCTGCCATGCAGACCCAATTTATTGAAAAAATACGATCCTCCATCTAAGGCCGCTCGTTTGCGTAATCAGATTCATTCTTTCATATGGAGAACACCGATAGTTTCTACGAGGCATGAAGATTCAAAAATCTACTTACTTAATGTCCGAATCATGGCCTACAAGATTGGGCAGTTGTTGAGAAGTTCTATAAGGGGTGACATACGCGACGCAGAGTATGCTTGACACGGCAGCGGGAAGTAATTTGTTGACGACGAAGGATACAGATGTGTGCATTTATTTGTTTAACAGATTAGCCATGATTTAATACCAACGACCACCAGCTAAGAGTAATAGGAGCGTCGATTCTGCATCACGAGGCATGCATTCAGTCGACACGAGCACCGCACTTGCGGCATAGGTTGAGGCGCTAGAGAAGATTGTGAAGGACTTGCGGGTGAAGAGCAAGTTGTACGAAATTTGTAAAGGAGGGCATGATACTTTTCAGTGCCCCGTAGGTTTCTAGGAGGAGGCGGTAGACTTTTTTAATAATCCGAACTGAAATCAAAATTCTTCTAATTCTTATAATTCTGGGTGGAGAGGCAATCAAAATTCCAACTAGAGGAACGAAAATCAGTCCAGCTTCCAGCAATGTCAGAGTCTATTCCAGGATTCCGGTGAGGGAGCGAGTAGCGGATAGAAGAAGCCCATTTTAGAGGAGATGATGACACAACAGCCACAAATGTTGTCACTATTGTAATCGGTCTGCCCAAGACACATATTATAATTGATGTGGCTAGTACGTTATGATCCAAGTCGGTTCATACCCAATAACAAGTTAGACAAACACCATAATATTTATTGTACAAATGATCTAACAAATAAATATTAACACTTATGATATTTAGAAAATGGGTTTCTAAATATTTGCAATTGAGGAATCTATAAATTATATGGATAATTTATTTAGAGAGATTATCTTATGATATTATATAAGTTGGTTAAATAATATACATATATGATAATGGTTATGATATATCGCCTGAAACTTATGGCAAGTTAAAATTGTTAAATGTCATAAAGTTTCAATAGACCTATGACTAATACATCATGCGACTAGTACATGGAGTTTAGTCATTGGACTAGTACATGGGGTATTAGTCTATTGCCAGGAAAAAAGAGAAAATATTTTCTAGTAGGACCAACCATTTTGGGGGGAAAATTCCCACCCTTTTGTTTAAATCTATTTTCTCTTTATAATCCTTCTTAGGACATAACACAACACAACACAACCCAATTACTTTACATGCAATATTCATATCTCCATCTCCTCAGATCTCTTTGAATTTCGGCCAAAAGAGGAAGAACACAAGAAAGGATATTGTCAAGTGCAAGTGCCATCAAATCCTACCTAGCATACAAGGGTGTTTTTTGGATGCTTGTGGGTATACAAGCTTGAGGTTCTTCTCTCCTTGAAGACTAGCCTTTCAAATCATCATCTCCTTCATTTCATGGAGTCTTGAAGGTATAATACATAAACACCCTATGGTTGTTTATATCGGTAAGTATGTAATTTCATATATGGATCCGAGGCTTGGGTATTTACATATAAAATCGGTTTTATATTAATCTTATTAACAAGTTTTAAAACAAATTAATCCGCTGCGTTTTTCATATAAATGGGTTTATATGAGTTTGATAATCTTGTTAAAACCCAACAATGACATCAAGAGCCCCTTATACATGCTTCAATAGATCTAAAACTTTTTCGGGTTTTATGGTGTGGTTCACCATATGAACGAAAATTTTTGAGGCTTTTGGTTACCCTTTGGTGTTTCAAGATTATAATTTGCATGCATGTGATAATCTTGCAGAATTAAGTCATTTGGATGATTGTTTGTTTTGTTTGGACAAAACCTGAAACTTTCGGCTTTCTTATCATTGGCTGAAAGTTTGAGGTTAAAAAGATGAACCATTTTAGACATGTAATACTTGCATATTTGGATGTTCATAACCTAGCCATGACCTTGTGTTTGGAAGAATGTTTGTGTTGTGGTTCTTTTAATTATTCAATTTGGTTGTAATATTCATTTAATTGGGTTTTGTAATCTATTTATTTATTCATATTGGTTTGTAATAACAAGTAGATTAGTTGTATTTCTTTTACTAGAGAAAAATGTATTCGGATATATTTTTTGTAAAAGAAGATGCAACAAGGTTACAGTTTTGGTTTTGGGCCTTAATGGACCTCATAGTCCAAGATGGGATTTTAGCCCAATATCCAAAGCCCAAACTTGGAGGTCCAAGAAAGCTAGGAGCTGAAGTTGGAGCCCAAAAGGAAGCCCAAATAAAGTGGAGAAGTCACAACACAAAAGTTGACACTTGAGGCATTTGGATGCGGGATCAAGTGGAATTTCACCGACACATGCCTTGTGTCATTCTCGTCCATTAGGAGAGACCTTTTGGCACATTTGTTTCGGTCAACAAGTGTTGTCATTTTAGGTGGCTATGGTTATGAACTTGTGGTTGTTTATTTATGCTTGCATGGTTGATTTATATTTTGTTTTATCTTATTTGGAAAAGGATAATTAACAAACTTAATATCAACAACTTGTATAAAATTGGTTCCTTAGAAATCATTAGGTAATAAAATTGGTTTTATTAAAGGTTAAAGGTTTCACAATAAAATGGGTTTTATTAAAAGGAACTTTGAAAATTGGTTTTCAAACAAAGTACCATACATTTGAATGCATGCAAATGAAAGGTACATAAATAGTTTTTCAATCTAGAATTTAGAAAACTTAAATCCCTTTTTAAAACAAGTTTAACACCATCCTTTTATACAACACTCGAATCACTTAGGAACTAGATGTGGGATAAAGGTCACCTAACCACACTGGAGAAAACTTGTAAGTTTGAGGTGGGTTTGCCATATTTGTGGGATAAAGGTCACCTAACCACTTGTATGTCAAATTCACATGTGTGTGTAGGTAGGACGAAATGATTTCGAAACCATGTGAATAGGGTCACCGAAGCATGGCGTACAAAGGTGTTGATGGGATTAAGCATGCCAACTAAACATATGATGTTTAACCAATCCCATAAAACTAGAAGTTGCAAAGGGTTACAATCGTCACACGTTGACTACCTTGTTAATTCAATAGTAGGATAAAGGTCACCTAACTACTATGTGAATGTAATGCTGGGTTCTAGATTTTAATCATTAATTGTCTTGAAGACATAAAGGGTATTAAAGATTAAAATTAGTTAATTGATATCGAAAATACTAAAATTGAGCTTTGTTAAATTATGTAGATGGCCGCAATCTACAATCACCTAACGTAATTATCCCACCCGTGCATAACCTATCACTAAGAGCTATAATTGATAAGAATCGTCTTAACTACAACAATTTTAAGGATTGCTATCGAAACTTGAGAATGGTTCTCAAGCAAGAAAGGAAATCCTATATATTAGACGATCCTATTCCCAACGAACCAAACATTGAAAATTTAGATGCCTATAACGATTGGTTGAAATACACCGAGGATTTGGTGCAAATTTCTTGTCTCATGTTGGGAACTATGATTCCCGAGATTCAAAAGGATTTTGAAAATCATGGGGCATATGACATGATCACCCAACTTAAGGAAATGTTCCTTACTCAAGTTAGGGTGGAACACTTTGAAAGGGTTCAAGCGCTTCATGCATGACATATGGAAGAAACACAATCGGTGAAGAGGCATCACCCGAAACCTAAAGCAAAGGTTGCTAAAGGTGAGGGACACGTCAACGGTAAGTTAAAGAAAAGACTAAAGCGGAACCCACCAAACCAAAGGAGAAGAAGCTAAAGGTTAGCTTGGAGGATCCGTGCTTTGGTTGTGGTGAGATAGGACATTTGAAGAGGGATTGTCCAACCTATCTCAAAGAGTTGAAAGACAAGAGGGATGCGGAGAAAACCTCGGGTACAACTTTCATGATCCATATTGATCTTAATGTTATTTCTTCTAACACATAGGTATTGGATACCTGATGTGTAACTCATATTTGCAATTGTTGCAAGAGTTAAACAGAAATTAACATTTCAAGAAAGGAGATACAAGTATCTTCATGGGCAACGGAGCAAAGGTTGTTGTAGAAGCCCAAGGGGACTACATTTTGAAGCTTCCAAATGGTTTGGAAGTTGTTCTGTAAAAACATTTTGTATACTCCTAGTTTGACTAGGAACATTATCTCCGTTTCTCTTTTAAGACAATATGGTTATGATTTGAAGTTTGTAAACAATGGTATTTGTGTTTTCATGAATAATGTCTTTTATTTTAAAGCAATGCCGTCTAATGGCATTTATGAATTAGTTTATGATAACACATCCTTTGATAACACGTTGTACCAATCAAGCACCAAGAAACTCAAAGTGGATTTGAGTAAGACTTATTTTTGGCATTGTCGCCTTGGTCACATAAGCAAGGGTCGCATAAATACACTTCAAAAGAATGGTCTTTGGAATCAAATGATGATTCATTTGATAAGTGTGAATCTTGTTTACAAGGAAAGATGACTAAGGAACCCTTTAGTGGAACTAATGAAAGGGCAAAAGGCTTATTAGGTATCATACATTCGGATGTATGTGGTCCTTTTAAGACAATGGCAAGGAATGGTGAAAGATACTTCATTACCTTTATCGACGATTATAGTCGTTATGGGTATGTGTACTTGTTAAGACACAAAGATGAAGCTTTTGAAATGTTCAAACTCTCCCAAAATGAAGTAGAAAATCAACTCAGTAAAACCATCAAAGTACTTCGTTCGGACAGAAGAGGTGAATACCTTAATGATGTCTTTCTAGATCATCTTAGGAGATGTGGGATCATCTCACAACTTACTCCACCCAAAACACCACAACATAATGGTGTGTCCGAAAGGAGGAATCGAACTCTATTGGATATGCTTTGATCTATGATGGCTAGAAGAAAATTGCCTCTATCATTTTGGGGTTTCGCATTGCTCTCGGCAGCCCACATTCTAAATATGGCACCAACCAAGAATGTGGACAAGACACCATTTCAAATATGGGATGGAAGGGTTCCATCATTATCATATTTAAATGTATGGGGTTGTGAGGCTTATGTCAAGCACAACACCCAAAATAAACTTGAAAGCCGATCCACTAAGTGTATCTTTGTAGGATATCCCAAATACTCTATAGGTTGTTATTTCTACAACCCAATCGAGCAAAAAGTGTTCATTGCTCGAAAGGCCAAGTTCTTGGAAACTAGGTTCCTTATGGAAGGAACTAGTTGAACGATGGAACTCGAGGAGGATCGAGAACCACAAGCCGATACACGTTTGGTTGATACTAGAAATCAACAAGAGGTTGTTGAGAATGATCAAATTGTAGATCAAGACACACAAAACGTTCGAAAATCTGGTAGAATTAGTAATCCACCCAAAAGATATGGATATTTCATGGATGGATGCTATGTGCTAGATTCGGATGAACCCACCACATACCACGATGCAATGTCACAATCAGTTTGTGATAAATGTCTTGAAGTTATGAACGTTGAGATGCAATCCATGCATGACAACCAAGTGTGGGACTTGGTTGTACCACCTCTCAACTCCAAACCGGTTGGTAGTAAGTGGGTTTTCAAAAGGAAATCTGATATGCATGGAAACTTGGATACTTATAAAGCAAGACTTGTAGCAAAAGGTTTTACTCAAACTCAAGGGGTTGATTATGATGAGACTTTTTCGCCAGTGGTAATGCTAAAGTCTATTAAGATATTATTGTCCATAGCTGTGACAATCGTCAATTTCAGGTTAACCCCGTTAACTCAACTCCGTCAATTCAAACTTTAAGATCGTTGAATCTATAACGCACACTTCATTACATTTAAACTAGGGTTTAAATGACGCTTAACATTTACTACATGTGTAGTTTTTCGGGATTTGCACCGAAACGCAAACGAGTTGACGCAAACGATTGATAAATAAACGATAAACGTAAAAACAATAATTATGTGATTATTATGTGTTAGGATTATGTGCTATGTGATAAAACTATGGTCATGTTAACTTATTGGGCAAGTATGATGGAATGTTCTAGAAAAATAACACTTGGAAAGAAGAGGGACTAGAGTGTAACTTGTATTATTATAAATACATCACTAATAAACAAACCCTAACTTATTATTAACCTACAACCCTAAATCGGCTCTCTCTCCCTCTCTTGATCCACGGCTGCCGTCCACCTTCATCACACACACACACATCAATCAAGAGATTAATCCAAGAACTAGGTGCTAGGAAGGTATACTTGATCATCTCTTACCTCCTTGTTGTGTAATTTTGATGTTTAATGGGTTGTATGTAAACCCTAACTCAGCCGATTATATGTATGTATGTGATCAATATGATAGTTGTTAGTTGGATAATAGATTGATAACTAGATTGATGTTGTTGCATGATTGATTGTTGTTCTTGATTTGAATTAAAACACAAACCCTAATCTTGTATGTATGGTGTGATTTATATGCATGGATAGTAGTTATGGTGTCTAGAGGGTTATATGGATGCATGATAGTTCATAGATTGTTATGATGTTGAGTTTTGATGTGAACAGATTCTGGACAGAATATATATACGATGTTTAACTGACTGTAACGAAGTGTAAACGTGAAAATTGATTGAGATTGTGAGTACTGCAGTAAACTAGGTTGAGTCTAGTTTCTATAAAGTATAAATTCGTAATTTTTGGATAAGTGGAAGTATACTTTTATGATTTTACAAAAACGTGATGCAAAGCTGAGCTGTTAGACCTGCTGTTAGGTTATATTGTAAATTCTATATCTCATGAACTACGAGGCCAATTGGGTTGGTTCCACTTCTGGAAGTTGACTCACTGAGTTAGGAACCAAACCCAAGTGGTCTTACATTTATTGGATTTTTCGTTTACCGGGAATTGCAAATAACATTCTGTTGTGCATGAATCTGACTGATATGAGTTTACTGTAGTGTTTTGATCATTATGAGAAATCTATATGGAATAAAAATAATATAAAATATGTTCTGGAAACCTAAGACATGTATGTTTCAGTGGTGATTTTTGGTGAATTAATTGAGATGATATGATCGGTGAAATAGTACAATCTTTCAAGTAGAAATTCTGTCACAATGAAACTAGCTGCTGAGTTGTATAGGAATGCATGAAATATGATAGTTTTTATATAATTGTGGTATTTTGACCAAAATACCCTTGCGGGGAAAAATTGCTAGTTGATTGCCATGAATTGACCAAATTGCCCTTATGGGGAATAATGGTTAGTTAGTCTTTGTTTGTTGACCAAAATGCCCTTACGGGAATAATTGCTTGTAAGTATGTTATTAATACATGACACGAAAGTAATTGCTCACTCGTGTATCGTATCACAATTGTACTTGTTTAAATCACACACGGTTCACAAACGAAACACGAAACATGATACGTGCATAGGTATTATGTGCCGAGTCTAGAGACTCGTTAAACGTTCCGATACTTAGAAAATCTCTTTGTTATTTTAGAACGCTAGAGAGTTTTCTACGACGCGCATCACTCGGTGATCTAATTTGGAATATTCTTCGCAAACAGTGAGTTCACTTACCCCGCTCTTTGAACTGTTTTCAAACGTTTTTCACTTGGGGGAGATAACATACTCCGATAAACGCATTTTTGAGATAAACACATATTTAAGATTTTGTTATAAATTATATATATCACTTGTAGAGGCTAAGCGGCACGTAACCCTTGAAGTCCCACGCATCGAACCGGTTAATATTTGGAATAGCGAGTCACTGTTGAGTAGTACTACTGGGTTTGACAAACCCCACCCGACGCTAAGCTCAACTGGAGGTTGAGTGGGTGTAATTTTTGGCTAACACTTACCATGGTCTGGGTTGACCTGGTGACGGGCACTTGATAAACAGTCAGCTTCGGTCTCGAACCACTTAGTAATACTTGTTGTATAGATTAGCTACCTATCGATATATAATTTGACATAACATTATCTGGTAATACTTAAACGCTGTAACGTGGTTACACACTTAAACGCTGTAACGTGGTAATACTTAAACGCTGTAACGTGGTTACACACTTAAACGCTGTAACGTGGTTACACACTTAAACGCTGTAACGTGGTTACACACTTAAACGCCGTAACGTGGTTACGCAAAACTTTTAAACGCCGTAACGTGGTTACGCAAAACACTTAACGAAAACGCTGAACTCAAACGCTAAACGATTTGTCTTATATAACTTGTGAACTCACCAACCTCGTGTTGACCCCTTTTAGTATGTTATTCTCAGGTAGCCGAGGCGGGCGCGCGGTTTAGGAGCATGCATTAATTGAAAACATCTTTATTCTGCAAACTTAATTTTAACAGTTACATTTGGTTTTAAGTCGTCCTGCGTGACGCAACTTTTGAATTAAGGTTTTACGCTTCCGCACTTACTTTCATTTAAACGTTTTTCTTTGGTTTGATTATAACTAATGATTCCGATCCTGCCAGTTCACACCCTCTGACGGTAAAACTCCGTTAGTGGATTTTGAGGGTGTGACAGATTGGTATCAGAGCCATTGGTTATAGCGAACTAGAAACTGCATGCATACTAGACTATAACCGCGACGACCCATTAGTTATAATAATACGCACTGCATAGGTTTGTGTAGTCTTGTAATCTTATCTCTTACCTCTTTCGCTCATACGCGCGCGCATACACGGCTTACCTGTAGGAATGTCGACGCCACCCTCATCATCATCCGATTCGATGACGCATGCTCACGGGAAGGAACCGCAGTTACCTACTGCCTCGCCACCCCGTGTAGTCCCGGAACTCGAAGCTCCTGCACCGAAGAGGTACCGCCTATCCGGAGGCCTGTATGAAAACAACGTTAGCTGGGATTGGTACCCCAACATGATCAGACGTATGGTCTACCGTGAACAAGTTCCCCCATTGCCTCACCCGAACCATCCTGCTTATCCTAACACCCTACCACCCATAACCGAACCTGTAGAGCGAGTTCTCGCAGCTGTCGTTTCTTGTTTGGAGCGTGATGTGGGTTACATGCGCTACACGAGAGAGAACGTTTCCAGAATGTTAAAAGACGAAACTGAGACTAAGGAGGAGATTTCCCGCATGGCAGCGGCAATGAAGGAAATGCGAGAGGCTAGTGATCAGCAAACGAAGGTTATGATGAAGATGCAAGCCGAGATGATAGACTTGCAAGAGCAACTCCATGAAGCAAGGACACGAACCGAGATAGCTCGAGAGCGTTGCGATGTCTTACAAATGCAAATTGCTCAGAACGCAGCCGAACCTGAGGCGGAGCCTGAGGCCGAGCCTGAGGCAGATCCCGAAGAGGAGCCTAAGGAGGAACCTGAGGAAGATCCTGAGGAGGAACCCGAAGAGGAACCGGAGGAAGAACCGACTGAGCCAGAGGCACACTCAGAGGTGTCCCCAGACGATGTGCAGATGTGCAAATTCTTGGATTGGAACTGGCTAACGCGATGAACTGGGAGGAGTTCAAAAACATGATGCGAGAGGAGTACTGTCCGAGGGAAGAAATTTCGAAGTTAGAGTCGGAGTTTTGGTCGTTGAAAATGGCGGGTTCAGAGATTGAAGCCTACACTACTCGTTCGCACGAGTTGGCAGTGATGTGTCCGCGGATGGTGGATCCGCCGAGCAAGAGAATAGAGATGTACATTGATGGGTTAGCACCACAGATTCAGGGTATGGTGACGTCTTCCAGACCAGCCACGATCCAACAAGCGATCCGTTTGGCTCACAAACTGACGGATCAGGCTGTGACCCAGGGTGCGTTACCACCAAGGGGTTCGACTGTTAAAGCCCGTGACAACCCGAGTAATGACCACGTCAGCAACAGTAACAACAACAGCAACCCGAACAGCGGGAAGAGAAAGTTTGACAACACCAGAACTTCATCCTCAAACCTCCCACCGCAACACCACTACCGTAAGCCCGAATTTACTCGGAGTTTCAACACTCAGAATCACAACAACAACAACAACGGTAGCGGGCAGGTTTCGAGCGGATATGCTGGGAAATATCCAAAGTGCAACAGGTGCAACTTTCATCATGTTGGCCAGTGTGACCGTGTCAAGTGTCAAAGATGCGGAAAGATAGGTCACCAAGCGAAGGAATGTAGAGTTGACCTTGCGGCGAAGGGTGCTCCTAAGCCACCGATGACGACTAAGGGATGTTTTGAATGTGGACAGGAAGGTCATTTCCGGAAGGATTGCCCCAAGCTGAAACAGAATGACAATAATGGGGGTAATGGAAGTGGCAGTAACGGTGGAGGAAATGGCAAAGGAAGAGCGTTTGTGATTGGATCGGGTCAAGCCCGCAACGATCCGCATGTGGTGTCTGGTAAGTTCCATGTAAACGATTGTTTTGCTTCTGTTTTGTTTGACACTGGAGCTGATAGGAGTTTTGTGTCAAAAGCTTTTAGCCAACTTTTAGACCTTACTCCAACCCCGTTAGACGCTAAGTTTCCTGTTGAATTAGCTAATGGTAAAACTGTAGTAACAACTCATATACTTGCGGGATGTAAGTTGAAACTGTCAGGTCATGTCTTTGACATCGACCTTATTCCTTTTACGCTTAGTAGTTTCGATATCGTTGTCGGCATGGACTGGTTATCCGAGAACCGAGCGGAGATTATATGCCATGATAAGATAGTCCATATTACCACCCCTTCCGGCGAGATCATTTCGGTCCGAGGCGAGAGAAGCGGCATGACCACCAGCGTCATTACCCTTTTGAAGGCACAGAAGTATCTACGAAAGGGTCATCCGGCAATTTTGGCGCAGATTGTTGAGAAACCCGCGGAGGAGAAACGAATTGAGGACATACCGGTTGTGCGATACTTTCCGGAAGTTTTCCCGGAGGATTTGCCCGGACTCCATCCTATTCGTCAAGTCGAATTCCAAATCGAGTTGACACCCGGTGCAGCACCCATAGCACGAGCCCCGTATCGACTCGCACCAGCGGAACTTCAGGAGTTGTCCACTCAGTTGCAAGATTTGTTGGATAAAGGTTTTATCCGACCTAGCTCATCGCCATGGGAAGCCCCTGTCTTGTTTGTCCGAAAGAAAGACGGGACTTTCCGAATGTGCATCGACTACCGGGAGTTGAACAAGGTGACGGTCAAGAACCGTTATCCTTTACCCCGAATTGATGATTTGTTTGACCAGCTTCAAGGATCGAGTTACTACTCGAAGATTGATCTACGATCCGGTTACCACCAATTGAGAATGCGCGAAGAAGATATCTCAAAGACTGCTTTCAAAACACGGTATGGTCACTACGAGTTTTCGGTTATGCCTTTTGGCCTAACCAACGCACCAGCCGTATTTATGGATCTCATGAATCGAGTATGCAAGGCGTACCTCGACAAGTTCGTGATTGTTTTCATTGATGATATTCTCGTCTACTCCAGGAACGAGACTGACCACGAAGAGCACTTAAGGATATTTCTGGAACTACTGAAGAAGGAACAACTGTATGCTAAACTCTCGAAATGTGAATTTTGGCTTCGCGAGGTTCACTTTTTGGGACATGTGATCAACGAGAATGGTATCCATGTCGATCCCGGTAAGGTAGAGGCCATCAAAAACTGGGAAGCACCTAAGACTCCGACTGAGGTGCGACAATTCCTAGGACTGGCCGGCTACTACCGGCGTTTCATCGAGGGATTTTCAAAGATTGCTCAACCCCTCACCGCTTTGACTCACAAGGGCACTAAGTACAACTGGGGTGACGCGCAAGAATCCGCTTTTCAACTGTTGAAAACCAAGCTTTGTAGCGCCCCTATTTTAGCCCTCCCCGAGGGAACGGAAAATTTTGAGGTACACTGTGACGCATCTATACAAGGTCTCGGTTGTGTGCTGATGCAACTCGAGAAGGTTATAGCCTACGCCTCTAGACAACTACGGGTTCACGAGAAGAACTACACGACCCACGATTTGGAACTCGGAGCTGTAGTGTTTGCTCTTAAGATATGGAGGCATTACTTGTACGGTACCAAGTTTACCATTTACACCGACCACAAGAGTCTCCAACATATCTACGATTAGAAAGAGCTGAACATGCGACAGCGTCGTTGGGTCGAGCTGCTTAAAGATTATGATTGTGCCATCAAGTACCACCCTGGCAAGGCCAATGTGGTGGCCGACGCCCTCAGCAGAAAAGAAACAGATAAACCCAGACGGGTGAGAGCATTGCAACTCACGATTCATGCCAGCTTACCCGATCAGATTCGCGATGCGCAACTGGAAGCTTTGAAAGGTGATAATTTTCCATCGGAACTCATGCGGGGCATGAGCAAGCAACTTGAAACCAAATCGGACGGGGTCCGATATTTTGAGAACCGGATTTGGGTTCCACGATACGGAGAGTTGAGAACTCTAGTGATGGACGAAGCTCATAAGTCCCGATATTCTATCCACCCTGGCTCAGATAAAATGTATCATGATTTAAAGGCACTTTACTGGTGGCCGAACATGAAAGCCGACATTGCCACCTACGTTAGCAAATGTTTGACTTGTGCCAGAGTCAAGATAGAATACCAGAAACCATCTGGTCTACTGCAACAACCGGAACTCCCAATGTGGAAATGGGAACACATCTCTATGGACTTTATTACGGGTTTGCCTAAGACACCGACGGGATGCGATACCATCTGGGTGATCGTTGACCGGTTGACTAAATCGGCACACTTCCTAGCGATTAAAGAAACAGACAAAATGGAAAGACTGACTCGAGTATACATGAAAGAAGTGGTGTCTAGACACGGAGTGCCTGTCTCGATCATTTCCGATCGAGATTCTCGTTTCACCTCGCACTTTTGGAAGTCGCTGCAAAGCGCACTGGGCACCCGTCTCGATATGAGTACATCATACCATCCTCAGACGGATGGGCAAAGTGAACGGACTATTCAGACCCTGGAGGATATGTTGCGTGCATGCGTCTTAGATTTCGGAAAAAAGTTGGGAACCCCACTTACCCTTGGTAGAGTTTTCGTATAATAACAGCTACCACGCAAGTATTAAGGCAGCGCCGTTTGAAGCGCTGTACGGACGGAAGTGTCGATCACCACTCTGCTGGGCAGAGGTGGGTGATAGCCAAATCACTGGTCCGGAACTGGTACTCGAAACCTCGGAAAAGATTGTTCAAATCCGAAATCGCATGGCAGCAGCACGGGATCGCCAAAAGAGTTACGCCGACAAGCGCCGAAAACCTCTCGAATTTCAAGTGAACGATCGAGTGTTACTCAAAGTCTCACCTTGGAAAGGTGTGGTTCGCTTTGGTAAGCGAAACAAACTCAACCCACGATATGTTGGTCCGTACCGGATAACTGAGCGCATTGGTCCGGTGGCGTACCGACTGGACCTACCAACAGAACTCAGTGGCGTACACGATGTATTCCACGTATCAAATTTGAAGAAATGCCTATCTGATGAAACCCAAGTAGTCCCTTTGGAGGAACTACAAGTTGATGAACAGTTACGGTTCATTGAGGAACCAGTCGAGGTTTTGGATTGGGAAACCAAAACGCTCAAACACAGCAAAATTCCAATCGTTAAGGTTCGTTGGAACTCGAGACGTGGACCGGAGTTCACATGGGAACGCGAGGATCACATGATGAAAAAGTATCCTCACCTTTTTGAAGGGCTAACCAAACACCGAAAACCGCGAAACCCGGCAAACCGTCAAACATCACCGGAGGTATGAACTAAATTTCGGGACAAAATTTCTTTCTACTAGGGGATGATATGACAAACTGAAAATTTTTCTTCTTACTCTTTCAGACTCTCATCACGACTTGACTCAAATTTTCGGGACGAAAATTCTTTAACATGGGAATGATGTGACAATCGTCAATTTCAGGTTAACCCCGTTAACTCAACTCCGTCAATTCAAACTTTAAGATCGTTGAATCTATAACGCACACTTCATTACATTTAAACTAGGGTTTAAATGACGCTTAACATTTACTACATGTGTAGTTTTTCGGGATTTGCACCGAAACGCAAACGAGTTGACGCAAACGATTGATAAATAAACGATAAACGTAAAAACAATAATTATGTGATTATTATGTGTTAGGATTATGTGCTATGTGATAAAACTATGGTCATGTTAACTTATTGGGCAAGTATGATGGAATGTTCTAGAAAAATAACACTTGGAAAGAAGAGGGACTAGAGTGTAACTTGTATTATTATAAATACATCACTAATAAACAAACCCTAACTTATTATTAACCTACAACCCTAAATCGGCTCTCTCTCCCTCTCTTGATCCACGGCTGCCGTCCACCTTCATCACACACACACACATCAATCAAGAGATTAATCCAAGAACTAGGTGCTAGGAAGGTATACTTGATCATCTCTTACCTCCTTGTTGTGTAATTTTGATGTTTAATGGGTTGTATGTAAACCCTAACTCAGCCGATTATATGTATGTATGTGATCAATATGATAGTTGTTAGTTGGATAATAGATTGATAACTAGATTGATGTTGTTGCATGATTGATTGTTGTTCTTGATTTGAATTAAAACACAAACCCTAATCTTGTATGTATGGTGTGATTTATATGCATGGATAGTAGTTATGGTGTCTAGAGGGTTATATGGATGCATGATAGTTCATAGATTGTTATGATGTTGAGTTTTGATGTGAACAGATTCTGGACAGAATATATATACGATGTTTAACTGACTGTAACGAAGTGTAAACGTGAAAATTGATTGAGATTGTGAGTACTGCAGTAAACTAGGTTGAGTCTAGTTTCTATAAAGTATAAATTCGTAATTTTTGGATAAGTGGAAGTATACTTTTATGATTTTACAAAAACGTGATGCAAAGCTGAGCTGTTAGACCTGCTGTTAGGTTATATTGTAAATTCTATATCTCATGAACTACGAGGCCAATTGGGTTGGTTCCACTTCTGGAAGTTGACTCACTGAGTTAGGAACCAAACCCAAGTGGTCTTACATTTATTGGATTTTTCGTTTACCGGGAATTGCAAATAACATTCTGTTGTGCATGAATCTGACTGATATGAGTTTACTGTAGTGTTTTGATCATTATGAGAAATCTATATGGAATAAAAATAATATAAAATATGTTCTGGAAACCTAAGACATGTATGTTTCAGTGGTGATTTTTGGTGAATTAATTGAGATGATATGATCGGTGAAATAGTACAATCTTTCAAGTAGAAATTCTGTCACAATGAAACTAGCTGCTGAGTTGTATAGGAATGCATGAAATATGATAGTTTTTATATAATTGTGGTATTTTGACCAAAATACCCTTGCGGGGAAAAATTGCTAGTTGATTGCCATGAATTGACCAAATTGCCCTTATGGGGAATAATGGTTAGTTAGTCTTTGTTTGTTGACCAAAATGCCCTTACGGGAATAATTGCTTGTAAGTATGTTATTAATACATGACACGAAAGTAATTGCTCACTCGTGTATCGTATCACAATTGTACTTGTTTAAATCACACACGGTTCACAAACGAAACACGAAACATGATACGTGCATAGGTATTATGTGCCGAGTCTAGAGACTCGTTAAACGTTCCGATACTTAGAAAATCTCTTTGTTATTTTAGAACGCTAGAGAGTTTTCTACGACGCGCATCACTCGGTGATCTAATTTGGAATATTCTTCGCAAACAGTGAGTTCACTTACCCCGCTCTTTGAACTGTTTTCAAACGTTTTTCACTTGGGGGAGATAACATACTCCGATAAACGCATTTTTGAGATAAACACATATTTAAGATTTTGTTATAAATTATATATATCACTTGTAGAGGCTAAGCGGCACGTAACCCTTGAAGTCCCACGCATCGAACCGGTTAATATTTGGAATAGCGAGTCACTGTTGAGTAGTACTACTGGGTTTGACAAACCCCACCCGACGCTAAGCTCAACTGGAGGTTGAGTGGGTGTAATTTTTGGCTAACACTTACCATGGTCTGGGTTGACCTGGTGACGGGCACTTGATAAACAGTCAGCTTCGGTCTCGAACCACTTAGTAATACTTGTTGTATAGATTAGCTACCTATCGATATATAATTTGACATAACATTATCTGGTAATACTTAAACGCTGTAACGTGGTTACACACTTAAACGCTGTAACGTGGTAATACTTAAACGCTGTAACGTGGTTACACACTTAAACGCTGTAACGTGGTTACACACTTAAACGCTGTAACGTGGTTACACACTTAAACGCCGTAACGTGGTTACGCAAAACTTTTAAACGCCGTAACGTGGTTACGCAAAACACTTAACGAAAACGCTGAACTCAAACGCTAAACGATTTGTCTTATATAACTTGTGAACTCACCAACCTCGTGTTGACCCCTTTTAGTATGTTATTCTCAGGTAGCCGAGGCGGGCGCGCGGTTTAGGAGCATGCATTAATTGAAAACATCTTTATTCTGCAAACTTAATTTTAACAGTTACATTTGGTTTTAAGTCGTCCTGCGTGACGCAACTTTTGAATTAAGGTTTTACGCTTCCGCACTTACTTTCATTTAAACGTTTTTCTTTGGTTTGATTATAACTAATGATTCCGATCCTGCCAGTTCACACCCTCTGACGGTAAAACTCCGTTAGTGGATTTTGAGGGTGTGACAATAGCCGCATATTATGACTATGAGATATGGCAAATGGATGTCAAAACCGCTTTTCTAAATGGATATTGTCACACCCCAACCTACGGCGGAAGTGCCGGGGAGTAACCGATTGCTCACAGCTTTTCAAAGGTTACTATCAAGCAATAATATAAGTTTCAATATCTATTAAATAAATTTCTAAATAACAAACATTTTTACAAAATCCAAATAAAACAAAGTACATATATTAATCAATAACAATATGTCATATTAAGTTTTCTTCTAGCGTAAATCCTTAAGTGATCTTGTACTTCACATCAAATGAATACCTCCATATTCGTTGAAAATAGAATGGTTTTGTCAACACAAGGTTGAGTGAGCAACACAACAGTTCAAAGTATAAATAAAAATATGTATTTGGAACAAGTCATATGAGAATAACAAAATAACCAAATGAGCAAGTATAACTGAGATGTCGAGAAGCACAAAGCTATAACGACTGGTGTATGATCATACTAGACTGAGATTATGTTGGACCTCTCCGAATGCGAAAGCATACAAAGAAAACAAGCACATAAAAAAGTAAGGTATAAATTATTAACACATAAGACAAAGTTGCAGTTTTGAGTATAAGTATATATGAGAAATATATTTACGCATATGTCCCCAAAAGGTGGAAAAACAAGTAAAATAGGAGAATGTGGTACTCACCTCAGAGATGAACGAGGATGATTAAGGTAGTGAGAATGAGAGAAGGAATTACACGCGAACGTTAGAGCCTATGAGGAAACGAGAGTAAACAAACTCGTTAAGTACATGATTTAACTAGATAATTAATAACAAAGAAATATTATATTAATAATTATTTATAAGGATTTATTATAAAACAGTTATTTTGATTTATGAAAATATATACTTAATAAAATGTTATTGTTGTTTTCTTTTTATAAATATATAAAAAAAATATTAATTTACTTAATTTCTTTGTATATATGTTAAAAATTATTATTTAATTTAGGATATACTTTATATTTATATTTTTGTATATGTTATATAAATATGTGTAATTATACCTTTGTGTAAATACGAAAGTTAAACGAGTATAAAGCATCGATTTTTAGTGAAATAATCATTATTAAACATTATTATTATTATTAATACAATGGGTTATAAATTAAGAGAAACGAAAGAAAATATTTCAAAAAATAAACGGAGTGCGGGAAGGTCGAACCCGCGACCTTCGCCTCCATATTCAAACATGTTAACCAGTTGGGCTATCCAACCATTTGCAACATAACCAGTTTCCAATTAATAAAAAACCCAATCTGGTTATGACTTCCCCATTTGCCAAGAACCCTAAAAATTCGATTAACCCAAACCATTAACAACTGATCAAAACAGGTTTGGGGCTTTTACTCCTCAAGAAAACGCGATTAAAAACGATATATCAATTACCTCTAACTGTGATCGGATGAGGGATAACGAAGCAAAACAGCGCCGACGCTAAAAGGGGTGATGAACGGGTATTACAGGTCAAATGAATCCAATTATAAAGGGGATAATGTCGGCGATCAAACAAGGAAGGTATTCATACAATTAATTGCAATATAATCAATGTTTACGCTGTTAATGGCTGTCAATTAGTGTCAGCTAGGTTTAAAAAGGGAAGAACGAGTCATCAGAGTGTAATTAACTTAATTGGATTGACGGAGAGGCCGCGATTAACATATATAAACAATTTCCTAACCCATTACTTGATTACAAACGATTCTTTCCAGCTAATTAGTTGATTGATTGAATTCGGGTACACAAAGATCATGAATGTGGGTCGGGTAAGGTAATGGGTATCCATTTTGCAATATGGATTATAACAATAATTTACAGTTTAAACCCTATATTTTGGAATTGGATACAAAAGAGGTTAAATTTTATACTTTGGCTAAATTTGTCATAAAGTGAAAGTTATAAATATATATTATAAACTTAATTGAATAGTAATATAATAAAAATTGATTTTCTCGATAAACGCGCTATTTTAATAAAATAATCTGAACATCAAGACGAGTCGGATATTTAATAAAAATATAAATCCGAAAAACCCGAGTTTTTACAGACATCTTGAAGAATATGTCTATATGGTTCAGCCCGAAGGTTTTGTCGATCCACAAAATCCAAATAAAGTATGCAAGTTAAAGAAATCAATCTATGGATTGGAACAAGCTTCTAGAAGTTGGAATTACCGTTTTGATAAAGAGGTCAAGAAATTTGGATTCGTCAAGAATGCTGATGAGGCTTGTGTGTATAAGAAAGCTAGTTGGAGCATCATTACTTTCTTAGTATTGTATGTTGATGAATACTATTGTTTGGAATGACATTCCAACCATGGAAGGTGTAAAAGCCTGTCTTGGGAGTTGTTTTTCCATCAAAGATCTTCGTGAAGCCGCATATATTTTGGGGCTAAAGATCTATAGGGATAGATCAAGGTGGTTGGTAGGTTTAAACTAAAGTGCATACATTGATAAAATCTTGAAAAGGTTCAAGATGGAGAACTCTAAGAAAGGTTTGGTACCTATTCAAAGAGGAACGATATTGAGTGCGACTCAATGTCCAATCTCAAAGGATAAGCAAGAGAATATGAAAGGTATACCATACGCTTCGGCTATAGGATCCATCATGTATGCCATGATATGCACTAGACCGGATGTGTCATGCGCTTTAAGCATGACAAGTAGATACCAACAAAACACGAGAAGTAGCCATTGGATGGCGGTTAAGAGTATATTGAAATACCTTAGAAGGACTAAGGATATGTTTCTAATATATGGCTCTGGTGAGGAAGAACTCGTTGTAAAGGGTTACACGGATGCGAGTTTCCAAACTGATCGAGATGATTCTCGATCACAATCGGGATATGTTTTTGTTATGAATGGTGGAGCTATCTCTTGGAAGAGCGCAAAACCAGATGTGGTAGCATTGTCCACCACTGAATCAGAATACATCGCCGCCTCAATGGCAGCTCAAGAAGTTGCGTGGATAAGAAAGTTCATTTCCGATCTAGGGGTGTTCCACACCATTCGGGACCCTCTAGAGATCTTTTTGGACAACGAGTGTGCGATTGCAAAACCAAGGAACCCCGTGCATATCAAAAGACAAGGCACATTGAGCCGAGATTCAACTACATAAGGGACGAAGTCGAAAAATGAAAGATATGTATTCACAAAGTTCACACCGATCAAAACATTGCGGATCCACTCACGAAGCTCGTTGAAAGGCCGAAGCATGAGTGTCATACTTGCGCCTTAGGACTTAGATATTCTAGTGATTGGATTTGATTTATTTTGTATTTGGATATCGAAACAATTGCTATTTTGACTCATTCATATTATTATGGTTTATGATTATGACATGTTGAGTTATGTTCCATTTTAGCATGTTTAAATCCGTGAATAAGTTAATTATTCTAAATGTACGTAGTCGTTCATATTTGTGGGAACAAATATGAAGGTGAGACTATTATGAACTTGGATTAGTGGATATTCATAAGATATGAATATAGAGAAAGGGTTTGCTGCCAAGGTTCATAGATATTTATGGGATATAAATATTGGACTGACCCGCCCTAAAATGTTACTGCATGGAATCCTTGTGATTGGTGGTCATAAGTAAATTTGAGTAAATGCGAATATCATAGTATCCTCCGACCTAAGACACATTTTGGGTCTTGATATTCACCAAATATATGCTTTGACTTAGTTCTTCGCTGCTCTGAAACATGATGGTACATAAGGCTAAGATTAGGTATGGTACGAGGTGATTGTGAGAGACGTATGTAGTCAATAGGGGATTTGTCCTTCTTATTCGTTGAGAGTAAAGTGTCTAAGGCCTGATAAGTTAAATCAACAAAAAATGATAACTCTGTGTCTGTGTCTTTGGATTTGACATGACATCTGTGGCAAAAGGATAAATGATAGATTCATCTAAATCAGTTCAAGTAAGGGACTTGAAGGGGATGATGTTATTGAATGGCACTTTGTCATACGTATTAGGGGTAGTAAACCGTTGTTAGGCGGTATTTTCAACTTCCATCAATCTTCTATGTATCTTGTGCAAGTGGGAGATTGTTGGAATCGGTCTAACCAAGACACATATTATAATTGATGTGGCTAGTACGTTATGATCCAGGTCGGGTCATACCCAATAACAAGCTAGACAAACACCATAATATTTATTGTAGATATGATCTAACAAATAAATATTAACACTTATGATATTTAGAAAATGGGTTTCTAAATATTTGCTCTTGAGGAATCAATAAATTATATGGATAATTTATTTAGAGAGATTATCTTATGATATTATTTAAGTTAGTTAAATAATATACATATATGATAATGGTTATGATATATTGCATGAAACTTATGGATGTTAAAAGTGTTAATTGTCATAAAGTTTTAATAGACCTGTGACTAATACATGGAGTATTAGTCCTACGACTAGTATATGGAGTATTAGTCATGAGACTAGTACATGGGGTATTAGTCTATTGCCGGGAAGAAATAGAAAATATTTTCTGGTAGGGCCAACCATTTTGCGGGAAAAATTTCCACCCATTTGTTTAAATCTATTTTCTCTTTATAATCCTTCTTGGGACACAACACAACCCAATTACTTTACATGCAATATTCATATCTACATCTCCGCAGATCTCTTTGAATTTCGGCCAAAAGAGGAAGAACACAAGAAAGGATATTTTCAAGTGCAAGTGTCATCAAATCCTAGCATACAAGGGTGTTTGTTGGATGCTTGTGGGTATACAAGCTTGAGGCTCTTCTCTCCTTGAAGACTAGCCTTTCAAATCATCATCTCCTTCATTTCATGGAGTCTTGAAGGTATAATACATAAACACCCTATGGTTGTTTATATCGGTAAGCATGTAGTTTCATATATGGATACGGGGCTTGGGTTTTTACATATAAAATCAGTTTTATATTAATCTAATTAACAAGATTTAAAACAAATTAATCCGCCGCGTTTTTCATATAAATGGGTTTATATGACTTTGATAATCTTGTTAAAACCCAACAGTCACAACTCACGACTCGAGAGGACTCCCTTCACAAAGAGACCCAAGAAATATTTCGGGAGCACGAGTCATTCATGAGAAATCCGGGATCGTCAATTCAAAATCTCGAGCGGCAGATGGGAGAAATAGCAAGTCGTCTGAATGAGAGGCCGCCAGGAACACTTCCGAGCAATGCCGAAAAGAACCCGATGGGATTCGCAAAGGCTGTGACGACGAGGAGGGGTGCTGGGGCACGCAACGAGCCTGGTATTCAGGAGGTGACTAGAGGAGTCGTTGAGGAGCCTACGGTTAATGGAGAGGAGCAAGTAGATAAGGAGATTCAGATGGAGTCTCCGCTGGCCAAGGTGCTTCAGATGCTTACTCGGCACACCAGCGAGAGTCTATAAACCTGGATTTCCATACCCCGAAAGACTCTGCAGGGATAAAGACGAGGAGCAGAACTCCAATTCCCTTGATCTTTTAAAGCAGCTTCACCTTAACATTCCATTTCCTGAGGCACTCACTCAAATGCTGAAACATGCAAAGTTCCTTAAGAATATTCTTTCAAATAAGGAGAAGTAATCCGAGGTCTCTTCCATCCCATTGAGTGCTAGTTGCTCTGCAGTCTTACAGAGAAAGTTGCTAGAGAAGATGTCCGATCCTGAGAGTTTCACGATTCCCGCATCTTGAGTGATGATATGGTGGTTCAAGCACTGGCTGATCTTGGTGCCAGTATTAATTTCATGCCGTATTCCGTGTACAGCAAGTTGGGTCTAGGTGCGGTGAGGCCTACTAGGATGAGTATACAACTTGCTGATCATTCTGTGAAATACCCTCGAGGTGTGGTCGAGAACATGCTCGTTCGTGTTGATAAGTTCATCTTCCTGGTGTTTTGTCATTTTGGACATGAACGTTGACGATAGAATCCCGCTTATCTTAGGCCGACCATTCCTTGCCACCGCACAGGTGTTGATCAACGTCCGCGAGGGTACGCTAATATTGAGAGTTGGGAATGAGAACGTCACATTTGACGTTCGAAAGTCACTAAAACACCCCAAGTCTGTTGATGACTCCTTATACTTCATCGATACCATCATGGAACATGTTGGGGAGTTTTTCAGCGGATCTGTGGAGGATCTGCCTCCAACACCCAGATTTTCAATAAGGAGATTTCGGAGATTGAGATGGTTGCCATGACCGATCATTTCTTGGAT
Organism: Bidens hawaiensis; assembly: GCF_021521415.1. Taxonomy (NCBI): domain Eukaryota; kingdom Viridiplantae; phylum Streptophyta; class Magnoliopsida; order Asterales; family Asteraceae; genus Bidens; species Bidens hawaiensis. The sequence goes on along the minus strand of NW_027491896.1, from coordinate 140,739 downwards.
GACGATACCAAGTCACAGACCCTGAATCTGGCGTGTCTGCTGGGATCGTACAAGACGATTCGATGGACCAACCTTCTGTCGAGAGTCCTCATTCTTCCTTAGAGCTTAAGGATTTTCCAGCCCATTTGGAGTATGCGCTTTTAGATTAAAAGAGGAAGCTGCCGGCTATTATTGCATCTACTTTGACGGAGGCCGAGAAGAAGAAGTTGTTGAGGGTGTTACGAGAGAACAAGGAGGCGATTGCATGGCAGATTATCAACATTAAGGGTATCAACCCTTCGTTTTGCACACATAAAACCTCATGGAGGATAATTTCAAAACTGTCGTTCAGCTACAAAGGCGGCTTAATCCGAAGATGCTGGAGGTTGTGAAGAAGGAGATCACTAAACTCCTTGCTGCTCGGATCATTTTCCCCATTTCTGATATCGCCTGGGTGAGTCCAGTTCAAGTGTTTCATAAATAGGGTGGTATGAATGTCGTCACCAATGAGAGGAACGGGCTCATTCCTACTAGGACTGTGACTGGATGGAGAGTTAGCATCGACTACCACAGACTGAATGATTCCACCAGGATAGACCACTTTCCTTTGCCCTTCATTGATAAGATGTTGGAGCGTTTGGCGGGTCAGCAGTACTACTGCTTTCTAGATGGTTTCTCCGGGTATTTTCAGGTTCCGATAGCTCCCGATGACCTAGAGAAAACCACTTTTACATGTCCTTACAGAACGTTTGCCTATAAACGTATTCCGTTTGGATTGTGTAATGCTCCAGCCACATTTAAGAGATGCATGGTGGCTATTTTTGACGACATGATCGAGGACTCCATGGAGGTGTTCATGGACGATTTTGCTGTATTTGAGAGTTCCATTTATCATTGTCTTTCTAATCTTGAGAGGGTGATGACTCGCTATGTTGACACCAACATAGTCCTTAACTTGGAGAAGTGTCATTTCATGGTACGCGAGGGCATTTTCTTGGGGCATAGGATTTACAGTGCAGGGATATAGTGTAACATCGTGAAAATTTTGGACCAAAGTTGCCAAGTTCAAAAGTAAAGGGACCAAAATTGACAAATTCTAAACTCAAAGGATCTAAAGGAAAGTTCTGATTTTATGTCCCATAGCGATACGCGATGGAACAAGGGACATTCCCATTGCGTATCACGAAGGGCTTGGTCAAATATTCAAAAAGACTGGTCAATGGCGATACGCGATAGACAAAGGACCAACGCGATGACGTGGTCTGACAAGAGTGACACGTGTGGCCACGTGTCAAACGGTGGCACTATATGTCGCCACGTGTCACCACGTGGCACCGCGTCTGCCACATGGCAGAGGTACCGGTGATAAGGACAAGCTACGTCGCGATACGCGATGGGCTTGTCAAAGGCCATCGCGTATCGCGATGGGCTTCCTGACTTTGTCTATAAATAGCCAGCTCGGCCTTGATCATTCTCACACCAAAATTTCACATACATATCTCTCTCAAACTTCTCTCTAAATCTTCGTAAAGTATATCTTCGATCACCTCGATTTCCGCGCCCAAATTCCTCGATTCCCGTACCCTTTTCCTCGATATTCGTGCCACATACTGACGACGTTCCAACAAAGAAAGTTTTTCTATCCCAACGTCCCGACGACTCGCCTTGTAATGCGTGACGATGTGGGAAGAAGTGTTGGTGCCTCGTTTTGCGTGCAAAGGAAAAGGTGTCGAAAGGAAGGTATTTGATGAAGAAGATAGAGAAGTCAAGGTGGCGTTGAAGTGCCGCTCAAGTGTGTAGGGTGTTCTATAAGCCGACCAAGGTTGGCATAATGCCCGAATAAAATAATAATAAAATATTGAAAAGGCTTAAAACTCTAAGTCGAGGTTATACTCGATACCTCGATAAATAAAAGAAAATATAACAAAGAAAAGAAAAGAAAGAAATATGAATATATATATATATATATATATATATATATATATATATATATATATATCAATGTGATTATATTATATGATTCTTTGTTATAGATTATTATTTAAGTAATTATTAATATTCTTAAATAATAAAGAAAAGAAAAGAATGTGTTTCTTTGAGAAGAAGAAACGTGGCGTTTTAAAAGAAATAAGATTTAACTAAAGGTTATCTTATAAAGAAAAGGAAAAGAAAATAAGTTAAAAGAAAGACTTTTAACTTATAAAAGAAAAATATACTTTTTAACCAATAATTCACAGTAAAGAAAATATAATCGAGGTAAATGTTATAAAAAGACTAAAGGTCTTAAGCCGGACTGTATATCCGACTAAGAAAAAGTTATAGTCGTACTATAGGTGCGAGATAGCAAGGGAAAGACCCTCGGACAGTGTATTGAAGCTGATCCAAATCAAAAAGGTGAATACGCCCCAAACTTTATAAACTATTTAAAACGAGTCAAATGAATTAAATGGTTTACATGGGACTACGTTTCGCTAAAACGTTATAAACAAAAGTAAAAGCGCTAGCCCTCAGGCAGTCGTGTACGTTTGTCTGGATCCTTACATATGTGATATACGCGGTGGGCACACCGCACCACACCTGGTCATATTACGCTTTCCAGCGGGGAGCATGACCATGTGTATACGAATGGTACCTAACTAAGTCGAACGTTGCGGTGTTTGATGGGGTATATAGTGTAGAGACTTGAGTTTGTAATTGTATTGTTTTAATGCTTGACTATTCCTAAGCCAAGATGGGCCGAGCATAACTATGCTCGAGGGGTGATCAAGTAAAAGAAAATATTTTATCGTCAGCATATTCACCAGCATGTGTTGCTGACGAATTTTCTAAACATTTTGCAGGTAATCAAGAATAGAGGCTTGGGATGACGAAGTGCATAAGATATCCGATGGCTCGGATCTTTGGTTAAAACTATAACTTATAAATGGTGGTTTGTAAATAAACAAATAATCTTAAACACTAAAACGGGAATTTTTAATCACGTCTTTTGATAGTGTAACTAATATATTTTAAATCCACATGTATTTAAAGACTTCTACTTTTAATACGTTAACTCTGATATATTTACAAATGTGGTACAACATATGTGTTGCACGCCTAGGCCGTGGTCCGGCGTGTGACATAGAGTTTGACCGAGCAAAGGTCAAGACCATTCCTAATATTCCCCCGCCCACTTCTGTGAGATCCATCCGGAGTTTTCTAGGTCATGCTAGGTTCTACCGACGCTTCATCAACGATTTTTCTAAGATCGCGAGACCCATGACCAAACTTCTGGAGAAGGATGCTCCATTCGTTATTTCTGAGCAGTGTATCGAGGCGTTTGATCTTTTGAAAGACAAACTCGTTAACGCCCTGATCACGATTGCTCCCGACTGGTCGTCACCATTCGAGTTGATGTGTGACGCGAGCGTCTTCACAGTCGGAGCGGTTCTTGGACAGCGGAAGGATAAACATTTCCATCCGATTTACTACGCTAGCCGGACCTTAAATTGTGCACAGGAGAGTTATACCACCACCGAGAAAGAGCTTTTAGCTATGGTGTTTGCATTCAATAAATTAGGTCCTATCTAGTTTTTTCCAAGACGATTGTGTACACGCATCATGTTGTTATTCGATATCTCTTCAGCAAGTAGGATGCTACACCTCGTCTTATCCGATGGATCATATTGCTTCAAGAGTTTGATATAGAGATCCATGACAAAAGGGGGCCGAGAATATGGTGGCCAGTCATCTTTCGCGTTTAGAGGGAGGTGAGTTAGGAGATTCGGGGGGTCAGGATCAACGACTGTTTTCCGACAGAGAGTCTCGTGTTTGTTACAGCGCAGGAGGAGGGTTTTCTATAGTCCACTGACTTCGCGAAAAATCTTGCGGACGGGTACATCCCGAAGATGCCTTACCAGCAAAAGAATAAATTCTTTGATGATGTTAAGTTCTACCTATGGGCGACCCGCAACTTTTCCGTATCGGTGCTAATTAGTTGAATAGGAGGTTTGTAGATTCTAAGGAGGGATGATAGATTCTGAGCCATTGTCATGTAGGACCGACAACAGGTCACGCATAAACGCAGTCGTTTCCACCAGTTTCATGAGTTAGAGGAGTTGCGGGATCACGCATACACTCAGTTGTTTAGATATAAGGAGCGAACGAAGGAACTGCATGATTGAAAGTTGAGGGGTAATAAGCGGTTCAAGTGTGGGGATCTAGTTTTGTTGTATAACTCCCGGTTGAGGTTATTCCTGGGTAAGTTGAAATCCCGATGGTTGGGACTGTTCACAGTCACTGAGGTATTCCTGTATGGCATTATTGAAATACAAGATAAGAGCGGAAATTTTATGGTGAACGATCACAGGTTGAAGCACTATATAGGCGAGCCGGTTGGTGATCAAGTATCCGAGGTGTTCTACCTTAACTCAGTCACTGAGGCGTAGACATGTTGGATACATCACTCGGGAATTAGTCGAAGTTGTAAAGTGTGTATTATGATTTTCTTTATTTTATTTTTGTGGTTATATAAATATATATATATATATTAAAAAAATAATAAATAAAAATTAAAAATTAAAAAAAAATACGAAAACACAAAATATGTTTATTTCTTATGTTATGTTTTTAGTTTTGTACGACGATACATGCGAGTGAATTTGAGTTATTGCAGGTATTATTATGCGCATGGTAGCTTTGATGGTATTTTGATATTGGTTCTCCCGAGGTTGCGGACGCGAATGAAATGCTATACGGTCGTTCGATTGATACAAAACCGCAGTAGATTCTGCATATAAACCAGGGGAGTAACTCGTTCTCTGTTTTATTGTTGAAAATTTTAAGTTCTATATTTATTTTATTTTAGTTTTCTTTCTTTTCCTTGTTCTCATCGAGGACGATTTCGTTCGAAGTGTGGGGATGGGAGTTTATTTTACTTGGTTGTAAAAAAAAAATATTTTGCACTCTTTCGCTTCAAATGATGTCGGTTACTTAAGTTTGAGGGAGGGACATATACTTGTATATGTTTGGTCTATTATCTACTTGTAGATATACATGAAATCCATTTACCTGAAAACTGAAAGTGACTAGGGTGACTGTTGTGTGCTTTGTTTAATTCTTTCGCTAAAAATTATGTTGGTTACTTAAGTTCGAGGGACATGTGTTTTTAATTATGTATGGTCCTGTAATCTACCTGTAGGCATACAGGATAGCCATTTACCCGAAAACGGAAAGTGACTGCGGCGACTGAATTTAAAAAAAATATTTTAAGAAAATGTCCCTTGAAATTTGTTTTTCTTCTATGTTAAGCAGGAAATAATATTATTACCGGTGTTTTAACAATCTCTCGGAACTTTTGAAAAATATAATAATAATAATAATAATAATAATAATAATAATAATAATAATAATAATAATAATAATAATAATAAAAGAAGAAGATATGGTTTGCATATCAGACTTGGGATGTGTCGGCAAGCGCAACTAGCTTTGATAGTCCTCTTTAGATATTTAATGAACCTACTAATTTGAGAAACGGTGAAACCAAATTTCGATGCTTAGGGAGGATTGCCATAATCTAATAACTTTGAGATGGTAAGACTTAGATGAACTCAAACCAGCACACCACCACAATGCCCATCTTTTTACGAGCTTAGAAAATAGTTATATTAATTTAGGTGAAAAAAAAATCTTGCACAAGCATGAAAAAAAAAGAATAAGAAAAAGAAAAAAAAGAAAAGAAAGTACAAATAAAAGATGGAAAAAAGCATCCTAAAATAGTAAAAGAGGACAAAGTTGCATATACTAGACGGGGCTGAGAGTTTACGCAATGCTAAGGGGATAGTGACTCTGAGGTTATCTCCATTGGGGCTCGAGGTTCTTAGTCAATAAATATCAAATTAGGGATTTATAGGAAAAAGTCCAATAATATTTAGGAATAGCTCGTACGGCCTCCACATGACCATTCATCTATCAAATTTCACCGAGTGCATCTACTTAGTACCATCAATGAGTCCTTGGCTTACGGTGATTTGTCGAACTAGTCTGCTTCTAGTTTTTTTCTAGCTCTCTTTGTCTGAGATGGGGTAGGTGTAGCCGTGGCTTTTAAACTTAAAACGCTTAATGCAATTGGGGGCTTGATTGGTTAGTGGCTGGGTTTAAAGTGGACAAATATACCAGCAATCACGGTCAATATGTCGAGCTGTTTCTATTATTTTAAAAATATTAAATAATCTGGGAGTTTGTTGTTTTCACTTGGTTATGATCCTGTGTAGATTTCTTTTTCAGGGACGAAAAAGTCTTAAATGTGGGGATGTTTGATGTGTTGTAAATCGCACTTATTTCTGCACCATTTATCATTGTTTTAGTCGCTTTTATATATAATATTTAATGTTTCTTAACTTGTTTTAGTATGATATTACATAGTTATATATCTTTCGTAGGTTGCGGATTTTAAAGGTAAAAGAACCGGGTTTATGGAAGACGAAAAGAGCCTTTACGATCAATTTTTGAAGAACCAAGTTAAAGCCCGGCCCAAGTCCATTTAGGTGAAGCCTTCCAAGGGTGTTATAATATATTATAACATAAAACACATAAAAAAAACCCTAGCAGCTCAAACCATTTTTCCGTACGGCAGCTTGGAAGAACAAAAAGAATAAAAACCTAAGCCCCTTACCAAGTTCCGATCGGCATAAGGGTTGCAAGAAAGAAAATATAATATAAAGACCACACTTGTGGTCAACCACTGCGGTAGCCAAAGCAATTAAATAAGAATACAACAAAAAATAATTTAAGTAACTCAATTCTTGAATAACTCCAATCGTAGCAGCAGCTAAACAAAGAAAAAGAAAATAAAACTTTAACTCTCTCTCGAGTTCTGATCGGCAGTTTGAGCAAGGAAGAAAAAGAATTATGGCAGCCAAGTGTGCAAGTACTTTCCGAGTGTTGAAGCCTAAAAGAGCAACCAAGAACATTATAATACATCTCCATATACAATTGGTTTGTTTTATGTTTCATAGCTCTCTTGTTTTTTACCTTGAAATTAAGTTGTCTTACAATTGAGTTTATGATTGAGTTGTTATTGATTATACTTGATTGTAGATCGTGTTTGATTATGATTTGTATGAGTATCATGATGATTATAATGATGTTTTGATGCTGTTCAAAAACTATGAGTAGCTAAACTTGTTAGTTCTACCTAGGTGTGATGATTATTGTTCGGTTTTAATGAGTTGAATGGATTTTATGGTTAATATGACTTGAATTGCTATTGAAATTTTGGTTTAATGACAAATTAGTTTGTGTTTAGTGGCTGCCATATTATTGATACTATCTTTATAATCTCATACTTTGATTAATTGAATTGGTTTGGATTAATAGTTGTATGTTCAAGTCTTTACTTTGTGTTTAGAGTTTGTTTGCGTTAGGTACAACCGTAGGGTTTTGTTGAGATTGTTAATTGATATATTCAGCGGGTAAACACCTTCTTAGAGATCGAGAGGTGATAAGAAGAAAAGTCAACTCATAGCCTTTGCTTGTTAGGATTAGGATTGCGCGAAAGCGGGTTCGGTTCTTATCGGGTTTGGGGTTGTGAGCGGTTAGTTGATCTAGTTTATGTTAAGCTAAATTGTTCCTCTATCTTTGGTTGTGTAGTATTCATATCCATTAGGGTCGAGTTCCGGTGAGTCCGAGAGGAAGGTCGGCATTAGAACACCTTAGTAATCGTTTTTCGGTTTGGTTTTAAAATCAATTAAGTGTAAGTTAGGGTTTGTTGGTGAGATCGAGAGGTGATCTAGCTAGCTTGAGGGAACCTTAGTTGTGTCATCTTTAGATACCGGTGTCGTTAGATCATTCAATTCATTTGCTTGTTAGACCGTCAATTTGATTTTAACCTAGGTAGACGTTTTCTCCATATTCGTTAAAACCTCGTTAAGTTTCATTAAGTGTTTCAGTTAGTTTCGTTAAGTTAAGTTTATTAATTTAGTTAAAGTAATTTAGGTCAACTAGTTTAATTATTAGAAATCAACTAGAAAAATATTATTCTTAGGAAGGTCTTGTCTAGGGTTTAGTAATCGTAAGCGTTTTCACGTACCCTTGTGTTCGATACTCGGACTTCTTAGTTCTATACTACTTACGATTGGTACACTTGTCGGTTATGTGTGGTGTTATTAGGAAATTTCGTTTTAAAAATAAAGCTTAGTTGTGAGTCCCATAGAAAGAAAGACTCATTGGAAACACATCACTGGACTATACGAAAATCAAATCATATGACAGGTTCCCATGTCAAGTACATCATTGAAACGTCTCTTGTAGCTTTCGTAGAGATATCAAAGTTCAATGGGAGCATTAGGTGTCTTAATCATAACTTGCAAGATTTGCAAGAGGTGTGGAGTGAAAACTTGATATTATCTCAATTTAAATCTTGTACAAGATGCCGCTCCATCCGGAAACTATTCCATTAGAACTCATATCCTTAGAATATGTTGTTATTCATACAAAAGTTTCATTGTTGTTTAAACGTGGGTATAATTAGATATGTTACTAAAACAATCCTCACCAAGATAAACTACAACGACTAACATCATTAACTTTTTTCTGATGCAGCGGTAAAACGATAATCGAAGATCTACCACGTTGATTCAGTGAATGCCGGTGAAGAACTCTCAAACCCCACCCAAAGGTCAAGGGGAAATTGAAGAGAAAAATCTTTATTATCAAAATTCAAGTCTGACCATCCATATTACATCAACATCTTATAAATAATGTTCAAAATATGAAATGGGCCCTAAAAAGGCCATGGGCTAAACACAAACCCAAAAAGAAAATTTTAAAAACTGACAAAGAAACATAAAAAGGCCCATAACTTTATTTAGGAGGTTGTTTGCCACAATGTGCTCCTCGTCTCAAGCTTCGATTTGACTGGTAATGAGCTTGAAACGGAGCCTTGTGGGCCAAGTTATGCTCATTTTGTGGGCCTCCTTTGGAAGCAAAATCCTGGGCCTCCAAATATAACATGACACGTTGTTCAATGCTTGGGCCTCCATCAGTTTCTATACTAGAATTATTGATGTTTAACTATTGACCTTTAGTATGCTTATTTCCTTAATGTTTCTAAGGTCAGTGGGAGTAGTAAAAGTCCTTATAATGACTTGCCAGAAGTACAAAAGGCGGGGTGGGGGTTCATTAAATTTTTTACTCTGAATTTAACTCTAAATGCACCTTTTGTACACCATAACGCACCAACTCTTACTCACTTAGAATCCTGAAAATGATAGAAACCTAACCAATAGCTAATCCATAAAATCAGAACTTCTAATAAACCCAATAATCAACTTAGGAGGTCATCTAGGTTTTAAATCTACTAACTTTGATGATTATGTAACCTCTCTAATAAAAGTTAAATGGATGTTGGAACGTACTGATCTTACCCCTTATAATTAAAACATTAGCATCAATCATAATTGACTCCATAAGTCAGAATAATGTTTTTGGATTTGTTGAATCACCTAATGTAGGTTCCCAGCCGGATCAACACAGGAATATCTCGTAACACGAGGGTGCGATACGAGTGTCAAGACAATTAACAAGTTGAATATGTATATAAACACACGAGAATATACTGTAAAACTTGATGTATTGCAATAGCCAACACGTGATACTCAAGATCACCAAAACAACTCGTTCAACAAAAACTTAAACAAAATGGCCGAAGTTGAGGTATTTATAAACCTCGACAACTTCGCCTAACATACTAGGCGAAGTTGTCATAACTTCGCTAAGCCCCAAGTTCGCCTAAACCCAAACCCAACTTAACACGTTTAAAACAAAACAAACAGTTTAAACGATTACAGAAACAAATAAACACGAGATACTGAACTACTGACAACATGCACCAACAGACTCCCCCTTGGCAGTAGCTTCATATCTCTATCTTCTTTCTCGTGTCTTGTAATCCAAAAATCTCGTACCCGCCGTCTTCAAGCATGAATGCCTTGTCTCACACAGACAGAGACCACCCTCTAGTACTTCTTGGCTTCATCCTTCCACGTAGGAAGGTAGAATATCTTCTTATCATTTAGTACCTGCAAATCTGCTTGAGACAAATTAACCAAGTGCATGGGATCATACATTCTCAGGATCTCCTGTTTATCTTCATCTTCCATAACAGATTCAGCTGTCTGGCAATCAACGTACCACCACTTTAAATCCTTTAATACATCCTTGAGCATCATCTTCATCAGAACCTCTTTCAAGCAACGAATCGGCTTATACTTCATCACCATCCAGGGCTTGCCATCAGCCCGCATTCCCCGTTCCTTATCTTCAACCAATTTCCCTTTCTGTGGCTTCAACAACTCGAACTTTTTCTCTCACACACTTTCTTTCCACACAATCCTTCCAACCCATCTTGCAAAATTGTCATCACTTCGATTAATCAACCTCAAATTTGCCAAATCTTTCACTTCACACTCAGGTAAGGTGTTAAGTGATCTCAAGGCCTTCTTAAAATACTGAATCCCATCACAACGCTTAATCACAAACAACTTCAATTGTTCATCATACAACCAGCAAATGATACCTTTCTTTGACTCAGCGTACCCCTTGATGTTTTAACTCTTCTTAAACATTGTTGGCACCGCGGGCTTCTTTGTCTTGAAGAACCACTGAGCACAACCTTCTTTCCATCTCGGCTGTTCTTCCCACTCAGACTCATCTGACACATTTGCATCCTGACTCAAGTTCACTTTATCAACATTCGGAATATCATGCTCTACACCATCATCAACAATCTCTCCTTCTTCTAACTCACTATCAATCTCTATCTGTTCCCCAATATTTTCAATCTCATCAATCGTTAACACATCATCGACTAACTCATCATCATTTCCCAACACTTCCTCATCATCTACAACCACCACATCCTCACCACCTGTACTGCCTGACGGACCAGCAGACTCCCCCTGAGATGTGGAAGTCCCAAGAGTTTGTTCAGTTCTTGGCAACTCACCACCTGCACCTTTCGATGCATTGGGATCATCGTCTTTGTCTTGCCTCTTCTTTGTTCTCAGTTCATCACCCTTGCAACTATACTCCCCCTGAGATGCTAAGAACTGTTTAAGCCGATCAAACATCTTACCATGCTCCATAAGTAGTGCAGTTTGAACCTGATTTTGTGCCACCAGATGATTAATAGTCTCAGACTGAATAATATTTACCCATGACAATTCAGTAACCACCCTCTCAAGAGCTGCAATCCTCTCCGAATCAGATAAATTTGAATCAAAAACAACATTCATGGGAGAGGTAGCTTGAGGAAACCGTAGTGGGATCTCCAAGCTTGCGGGAATGACAGGTGGATGCTGAGTAGGAGTTGAGGATGGCATCGATACAGACAAACCAGCAGTCGCCACCATTGTGGACTCAGCAAACATAGCCACCACCTCTGATAGAGTAATGGTAGGTGGAGGTAGAGAGACAATCTCTGGAGCGGTAAATTGAAACGAGGTTTGAGGTACACCAAAAGATGACGACGTGGTCACCAAAGGAACACTTGAGGATAACGGCAGTGTGACAGTTGAAGTAGCAGGTAACATAGTCATACCCGATAAGGATGGTGGAGAAAAGCGAACAACTCTCGAAGTTTCACCAACTCTTGAACCTTCACCAGCCCTTTGCTTCTTTGATCTACGTACCATATGATATAGATCCTCCTCATAGTCTGATTCACTATCATCCGAGTCTTTCTTTCGTTTGCCATGGAGTTTTTCTTGTCTTGCAAGAACCCGTTGTGCTTCAGCAATATCATCAGTAGAGGAATCTGATTCAGTCCCCTCAGAATCCTCCACAACTGCAACCGACTGACCCACATTCATACTGGAAGCCGCGGCTGTTGAGGCAGGAAGTTCAATAAGATCTACCATACCCATATCAAAGAAGTCATCCCCACAAAAAGCAACCTCAAGATCTACCTGTTCTCCTTGAGCGACAACAGGATCAGCAGGCGGTGCTTGTTGCACCACCGGTGGTTGACCGAAATGAGGTGGTGGTTGAACCACAGGAGGTGGTTGAGGGACATCGGCCTGTTGTGGTGCTGATCAAGAAATTCATCACCCGGAGGAGCAACATATGCTGGATTCACTAAGTACCCAAATAATGTTGTGTGCCTAGGGCGGAACTCCTCCATACTACGTGCACTCGAAGACTTACATTGCGCAAAAATTCTCTTACTCACACTTTCAACATAACGGATAGGACGACGTTGTGGCAAATTGGGGGCAACATGATTGAGGATCATCTGTAAGAATCTCGGGTACATTAGAAATCTTTCCCGAGCCAATGCACGTCTCTATCGATCAATCTCGTAGAAAATCATCTGACTAAAGCTGTAAGGCTTGTTGTAAGTCAACACGGTCATCGCAGACTGCATAGTTGCACCCATACCATCTGTACCAGCATTACGACCAGACATACACACTATCATCACATGCATAAGAAACCGCCACTGATCTAACAAAAATCATTTTCTCCTCTAAGAGTCTCCCAAAGGGCCCGGATACCCCATACGGAGAAACGCACCATCTCTAAATGTAGCCGGAAAGTCTGTGGGATCATTTGTAGTTTCAACCCCGAACTGTAAAGCAACCCTTATTTGATCTGCCGAGAACTGTACCACTCGTTCAATTACAGTAGCTCGCATCACTGGAGGTTCAACCCTACAGTCATATTCAACAGTTCTCCAAAAGTCTTTAATATTTGGTAGTGAAATGGGAAGAGTAGTCGTGATGGCATGAAAAATACGTGAGCGAATGAGAAATGAAATGATCTCACGATAGTCGTCCATACCACGGGCATCCGGATCCAAAGTGATATACATGTTGTGACCCGGAAAGAAATGTCGGTTATTATCTCCACCTTCATCACTACCAGCACCACCAGCACCTGCCACAGCAGCCATAACTGCACAAAAAACGAGCCAAGTTAGATCAGTACCTCAACAGGTCATAACTTCGCTGTTACCAGGAGCGAAGTTATGATGGGGTGAAGTTGTATACTTTGCAGAATGTTTAACTTCGCTTAGTGCAACTTCTCCCTAACCTAAACTTCGCCTGACCCTAACATCGCCTAACCCTAACTTCGCCTCTGTTCATCACGTAAATCAACAATTCGATTTGACACAAAAAGGAGCAATCAGAGGCTAGGAGAAGATGGGTATATAGGCGATTAAGGTAAAGGATGGATCTGTTAAACATATAACAACCTTAATCGAATGAAACATGGGTATATATGGTTTGAACAAGAACAAGAGCAAAAACATACATTGCAGACCCGATTGGCAACATATAATACGAATTACAAGTCACATAGATCCTACAAACCTTTATCACAGACGAGTAGCAGATTAATATGAGGTTTGATTCAAGTGTATAAGTTCGCCGAGGGTTAGAGATTGAAAATAATTTGACCAATTTGACCAAAGAAACCCTTTATATAGTTTAGAGAAACCCCAGGGGCGAAGTTGGGTTAACTTCGCTCAGTCAACACGTGGTCAACTTCGCCTATTTTGCTCACCAATTAACTTCGCCATTACATTAAGTTCGCCCGTTTATGACAGAAACATATAAAGTTGACCAAGGTCAACTTCGTTTTAAAATTCTCCGAAAGCGAGTTAAACTTAATGATCAAAGAACCAAGTAACCAGAAGAATAAAAGTCTAAACATAATACTAAGTATATAGCGAAAAGTTAAATAATAGAATAAACGGGATCAAATTTTAGTCTTGACGAGAACCTGCATATTTTAGAAACGATCCGAACAGGAATCATACTAATTAAGTGGTTGTCGCTCAGATCCATGTTCGGCGGTATTATGACATAAAGAAATAGGTTGTAGGCAGGTATAAAACTTAGTATGGTTTTCATCGCTTCTGTGATACGGATTAGGTTCAATTAAGCTCAAAATTTAGATGGACATCACATGAGAGATTATGATGCCTCCTATCTATTCTCAAAGCGTATTTGGCTTTCCCCAAGTCACCCCGAGTTAACGTCGACCCGTAGTGTCTGATTAATCAATAAGCACATATCGATCTTCGTAGTCTTCTTCCCGTTCTTTCTCATACTTTGAAGTATTCGTTCTTGCATCTTTCTAGATATAAGCTTCAGAAGGCATAACAACAATAACTAGAGATTTTTTTTAATAAAGACATCAATACAACTTCAAATTGAAGACAACTGCAAGTCCCGAATCTGGATCACTGCAGGTACTTAACACTATCTTTGCGGGAATCAGAACACTCACGGGCTCGTGTATGACTTGGTAATCACTTTTTTGCCTATCATTCGGAAAAATGTATATGGAGACATGCACAACTCAGAATGATTCTCCACATTAAATCGAGAAGATTTAGTTTGTATCACTTCTACTTTTATGCACCATAGAAAGCTACCATAACACACAATGACTGTTCTAGAGTCTTTTATGCCTAACTTCACCAGTTAAGCACACAAAATCAGTTTATCTATCACTTTCCAAGGTTGGATCAATTTTCTTTCAAACATCGTATTGAAACTTCTTACGAAGTTATAGACTTGAAAAAATATATCATCTCCCAAAAAAAAAACATTTTAAATTCTAGCGCCCCGATCAAGTCAAAGTCTTTAGGTAAACGGCTATCCTGAAGATCCAATGGATCAGCCGGACCGACCACATACGAGTATGTGTCCTTCTAACTATGTATGAACGACTAATTTTAAGCGAAAGAATAAAAACTCATCATAAATCGCCCCGGTCACTTTCAGTCATCAGGTTAATGGCTATCCTTATAATCTACACGTAGAAGTAAGGACCAAACATATCCTTGGATATGTCCTTCAAACTTGAGCAACCGACATAATTTTAAGCGATAGTGATGTTTTTTGTTTTTTTTAAGACAAAACTGAAAACAAGGTTACTCGGGATTGATCATCCCATTAAGCTCAACCAGATTTTGAAAACGGGATCGGTCAAACGCTTTAGTAAAAAGATCGGCAAAATTATCCAGTGAATCAACCTTTTCAAGCACAATTAATTTCTTCTCAGCACAATCCCGTATAAAATGATGACGAATGTCAATATGTTTAGTTTTACTATGTTTAACGGGATTGTTAGTTACTGAGATAGCAACAGTATTATCAATGCAAATAGGAGTTTGAGTGAAATTCAGACCATAATCACACATTTGTTGTTGTATCCATAAAACCTGGGAGCAGCAGTTTGATGCCACCATGTACTCTGCTTCGCAGGTGGAAATGGCTACTGAGGTCTGCTTCTTGCACTGCCACGACACCAATCTTCCTCCGAGAAACTGACATCCACCGGTTGTTGACTTCCTGTTCTGATTGCAACCTCCATAGTCAGAATCTGTGTAAGCTACCAAATCCAGTTCTCCCCCTTTCGTGTACCATAGTCCCAACTTTGGATTCCTTTGAGATACCTCAAGATTCTCTTTACTCCCTTCATGTGAGATTCCTTCGGGTTTGCCTGAAAACGAGCACAAAGACAAACTGCAAACATAATGTCAGGTCTAGATGCAGTTAGATACATTAAATAACCTATGATTGCCCGATATTGAGTGGGATCCACATCTTCATCACTGTCGGAATCAGCACCTAGTTTGTGGTTGACGCATATTGGAGTGTCAAATGGGGTACTATCATCCATCTTGAAGCGTTTGAGCACATCATGGACATATTTCGTTTGATGAATAAACATGCCATCTTTCTTCTGATCTACCTGCAATCCCAAAAAGAAAGTTAATTCGCCCATGGCGCTCATCTCAAACCACTTCTTCATGACGGCTTCAAATTCCTGACACATAGTAACTTTTGAGGCAGCAAAAATGATGTCGTCCACATAAACCTGAACAAGTAGGTAATCTCCCCCTTTTCTCTTGATAAACAGTGTGCTATCAATCTTTCCTCTCTCGAACCCATTCTCTGGCAAGTAATCTGACAATGTTTCATACCAGGCACCAGGTGCCTGATGTAATCCATATAGTGTTTTACTTAGTTTGTACACATGATCAAGAAAATCTGGGTCAAGGAAACCCGGAGGTTGTTCAACATACACCACCTCATCGACTTTACCATTAAGAAAGGCACTTTTCACATCTAACTGGAACACTTTCATCTCTTTGTGTGCAGCAAATGCCAGAAACAGTCGAATTGCCTCCAATCTTGCCACAGGAGCAAACACCTCGTTGTAATCTATTCCTTCCTGCTGATTAAACCCTTTCACTTCTCATCTCTCTTACACTTAAAAACCCACTTTGTAACGATAACGTTCACTTCTCGCGGTTTTTCAACTAATTGCCATATTTCCATCTTCTCAAACTGTGCCAGTTCTTCCTACATGGCTTCAACCCACGAGCTATCCTTCAGTGCCATTTGATAATTCTTTGGTTCAATCTGACTGATGAAGCAGGTGTACAAACATTCATTTATAATACCCGTGTCTTTAATGCTTGCATAAACACACGTGTGTTCATCCAAACTTCTTCTGGTACGTACACCATCAGAAGGATTACCGATCTCATTCTCCAAAGGATGATTCTTGTGAATTTTGGTGGACTGTACCGGACCGACTTCCAGATCATTCTCAAGATTCTGAGAGAGTTCATCAGGATGAGGCTAAGTGTGAAATGGATTGTAGAATTCATCTTTATTCGAGACAGCTGGAGTTTCAACCGCACTAGACGAGCTCGGTTGATTTTCATTGTATTGCGGCCGTTGCACAATGTCCTCCTCTTCGTCATACAACATATGTGAGGCCATTTTCTCATCAATGTCTCCAAAATCCAAGTAAGACACATTAAAAGATTTGAATAACTTATCATAGTCGAAAGCCTCTGCCGGTCCCATGCTAGGCCTTGGTGATTTGTAACTAGTAATGTCCATGTTACAGACCACCTCAACCTTGTTGTTCGATTGATTAATGACTCTTCTGTTGGGTGTCCCAACAACATAGCCAACTAAGATACCTTCGTCAGCTTTCTCACCAAATTTAGAGTTAGTCTTTAGTATCGAACATGGGGACCCGAAGGGTTCAAGACCCTTCAAATTTGGCTTTCTACCATGCATAAGTTCATAACAGGTTTTATTTAATCTTTTAACAGTTAAAACACGATTAAGGATATAACAGGCTGTAGCAACAACTTCAGCCCAGAACACCACGGGAAGTTTAGCATCCGCCAGCATGGTCCTGGCGCCTTTGATTAGAGTTCTGTTCTTCCTCTCAGCTACTCCATTTTTTTGCGGAGTATATGGGGCGCTGTACTGATGCTCTATCCCTTCTGCAAGCAAAACATCTCCATCTGATAGTTCTTAAACTCTGTACCATTATCACTCCTGATGTACTTCACCTTCCTCCCAACAATATTTTCCACCTTGGTAATCAAGTTAATTACCAACTGAACTATCTCATCTTTTGTCTTCAGAAAATATACCCAAGAGTATCGTGAGTAGTCATCGGTTATCACCAAACAATATGAAGTTCCTCCTAGACTCTTTACATTCACAAGACCAAAAAGATCCATGTGAAGTAGGTCTAGGGTACTAACAATTGAGTTAACCTTCTTGGAGTGATGAGGCTTTTTGTGTTGCTTTCCATTCGTGCACGACATGCATTGATCTTCAAAGATAAAATTCTTCATGGGAACCCCAAGTACCAGCCCATTCCTGACAATGTAATTCATCTTGCGAAGATGAATATGACCCATTCTTCGGTGACACAGTTCTGACTCATATTCTGTTGCTTTTGACAGGAGATATGATTCTTCTGATGTTATCTCGGTTGATCTCATATCCATCACATACGTGTTCTTCTCTCTTGGAGCTCTCATTACAACCCAAGTCTCTGGTATCTTGAAACCAGGATAAAGTACGAGTGCTTCATCTTTAGTAAAATGAACAGTGTATTCTTTGTCACAAATCTGGGATATACTCAACAAGTTATGCTTCAATTCTTCCACAAAATTCACCATTTCCAACTTTATTCTTCCATTCGTCACAGTCCCAATCCCAGTAATTCTTCCTCCACTCTCTCCTGTGAAACTAACCCTTCCTCCTTGAAAAGATTTCCAGTCACGTAACAATTTCTTGTTAGCAGTCATGTGCCGGGAACAACCACTGTCAACAACCCATATATTGTTTACAGCCCTGTTTGACTGTTCCTGCACAATTAAAGAGATTGATTAAAATCTGGGGACCCAAGACCCTCTGGTCTTGGGTTGAGTAAACCTGTTATCCGAAATCCAGTACCTTGGTTGCCCAAAGTCAGTTTGAGGATAGTTTCTATCAGTTCTGAAAGGAAAACTTCTGGAGGGCTGGCTATGAGGCCATCCAAACCTTCGTGAATTAACTGAATTAAACTTGTTGGTCTGGTAGTTCACCGGGAAAAAACGAGACTGATTTCTTTGAAATCTTGGATTAGTCCAATGATTGAAATTTGGTGTGTTCACATTCTTACAAGCATCATAATTAGTATTCATTTTATTCTCAGTTTTAGGAGGCCTCATATTTCTAGATTTTCTCTATTTCAGAGGACAATCAGCGACAAGGTGTCCCACTCTGTTGCATCTGAAACAACTTCTGTTCGAACTATTTTTGTTGTTTTGAACTTTCATCTCAAAAGCTGTTGCAGATGTCGAGGTTGCATTATTACCCGTTTGTTTAACATATGGTGGGACGAACGGATTTAGGGAAGATTTCTTTTCATCAGGATTATAATCCTCCCCTCGTTTTAGTAACACAACCTTTTCTTCTATCTCATCCGATTCGGATGTCTTGTCCGAATTTGACGACACAGAACTAGAGATAGAACTTGTGGCATTTGAACTTGTCTTATTTGTTTCACTCTCATTAACTTCAATTTCTTTAGCAGAAAATTTTATGGGAACTGTCTGACTAATTTCAACATTAGCAGATTGCTGATTACTCAGATCATAAGTATAATTATTGTTGTATGGTGGTGGAACTTCAGAGAATCCAATTCCCCCTTTGTTTATCGGGGAACGTTGAACACTTATGATGTGATCTAACATTGCAGAAGAATTTCTAAATTGTTCAAAATATCTGTTTAGTTCCACCACTTTAACTTGGTAATCAACTATCTGTTTATCTTTTTCAGCAATTAGTTTGGTCTTTTCTTCTAACACTTCATAACTAAGATCAATTACTTGTATTTTATCAGCTAGATTGGCTTTTAGACTTCTGATATCTTTTTCACTAGCTTTTATTTTTACCGAGTAACTGTTTTCTTTAGTTTTAGAATAGTGATTTTCTTCTTTTAAGTTTTTAAATTGAGTGTCCAAACTAACAAACTGATCATTTAATGTTTTCAATTGATCAGACAGTTTTTCACATTGTTCACAATGAGAGTCAGAACTTACCTCTGAGAGTTGATCGTTCACTTCTGCCATGTATGCTTGATCTTCACCTGCCTCTCTCTCACTTCCTCCAGTTTCAATGCTTACCAGATTTTTCTGTTTGAACACCTCCTCAACTTGTATATTCCAGTTGTATCCACCGTTCTATTGAGATACCATAGCCTTATTTTCATTACCACCCCCATTTTGTTGAGCAGGCCTGTTCTGGCTTCGTTCGACTCTCTCATTTGTATATTCTTTAACAAAGTGACCATTTTGTTGACAATTGTAACAACGAACTTTTGACTTATCAAACCCCGGTCTTTCTCCAACAAACTTTCTACCAGTTTTCTTCATAAATCTCTTAACCCTTCTTACTATCATTGCCATCTGCCACTGCAGATCCATTTCCTCCAGATCATCTGCGTCTATCTGATCAAAGTCTTCATCCAACGTTGCAGGGTCAACGATTTTACCTTCGAGGTAATTCTCATAAGATGCAATGAAGAAGGCATAGAGAGCGAACTGCTGTTCAGCGGATTTCACACTCATAGGCATATGTGAGTAGTTCTTGCTTGTAGCACTGGATGAGAAGTTACCAGTTGTGGTTTGAGGTTTTGAGGAACTACTACCTCCTGCTACGAAACATACGTCACCATCCATATTGAGAATCACATGACCATCTGAAGTGGAGTTTGATTCTCCCTTTGAGTAGTAGGCAGTGGATTCTGATTTTGAACTTGAGTTTGGAGTGACTTTCGCACCATACATTCCCGGATCCTGAACCTGATCAGTTAGTGTCTCCTTTCGAGCCATGTTAAGTTCAAAATTTCGTAACTTATTTACCACTGTTTCCAAATCAATCTTCTCAAAGTCTTTATCTTCTCACATCATAACTGTATACATCTCCCATTTTGGTGGCAGAGCATCAAGAAGTTTCTCTACTATTTCTTCTTCCTTGTATTCAATGGAGTAGTTATTTAGCTCGGTCATCAGATGATAATATCGTGTGATGATATCATCAAGTGATTCGTTTTTCATATACTTGAATACTGAGAATTAATTTTTTAGCAGCTTTGTCTTGGAGGTACGAATACCAACATTACCTTCATATCTATTTTCTAGTGCTTCCCATAGCTCTCTAGCAGTTTTGTATTTCTTGAAGGTATGAAGAATTTCTTGTGGAAGTGCCATTGTTATAGCTACATGCGCTTTGCTCTCTGCCTCATACATTTTCTTTTCATCATCTTCCATCTTACTGTACTTCTTAATCTGTTCACGACCTTCAAACATGGATGTAGGTGGAATGTATCCATCTTGAATGCAAACCCACATCTTGGTGTCTTGATACTTCACATACTGTTCAAACCGATCTTTCCATGCAACTAAATCAGTACCTTTCAGTAGTTTTGAAGCTTTCGTTGCAGAACCAGCCTCAACCTCCATCTTTACCAGTTCTGTGATGTTTATCGAAGTCATACTTGAACTAGACGAGACTTAGAATTAAAAATTAGGATTCTGGTGCAGTAGGCAGCGAAGTTACTACAACTTCGCCTGTAGAACTTCGCTTAAGGACAACTTCTCCTGCCACACAATTTCGCTAAGGATAACTTCACCTACAACTTCGCTGTTATGCAACTTCACAGATCTCTTAACTTCGTTGATCCCTTAACTTCGCAGATAATCAACTTCGCCAAACACTTACATGTTCGCTTAAACCCTACTTTCTGTGACGGCAAGTTCGCCAGAAGAACAGCGAGTTTTGCAGGTTTAGTTAGGTCGATTGCGATGGATGCGAGGGTGATTTGAAGGTATATTTGATGAGGGAAGATGGGCAAAAGAGAAAAACAAGGGATTTCAACGTAAACTTGTTCCGCGAATAGTCAAACGAAACGATCTTAACACCCGTGTGATAATCCCGAACCACACAATCACGAGCAATTTGCTCTGATACCAATTGTAGGTTCTCAGCCGGATCAACACAGGAATATCTCGTAACACCAGGGTGCGGAATCCCCACGTATACGATACGAGTGTCAAGACAATTAACACGTTGAATATGTATATAAACACACGAGAATATACTGTAATACTTGATGTATTGCAATAGCCAACACGTGATACTCAAGATCACCAAAACAACTCGTTCAACAAAAACTTAAACAAAATGGCCGAAGTTGAGGTATTTATAAACCTCGACAACTTCGCCTCACAGACTAGGCGAAGTTGTCATAACTTCGCTAAGCCCCAAGTTCGCCTAAACCCAAACCCAACTTAACACGTTCAAAACAAAACAAACAGTTTAAACGATTACAGACACAAATAAACACGAGATACTGAACTACTGACAACATGCACCAACACCTAAGAGTGTTCATAAGTGACTCAAATCCTAATAAAAACGTTAAGACACTATAAAACATGATTGATTGTTAAATGTTATATACAAGATGAGATTAATTTATCAAAGAATCTTCTCACATATATAAAAAAAGATCTATTTAAGGATTATTATTGTTATAGTAGCTTATAATATTTAGAGCTACATTAGATGAACATTAAAACAATTTTCCTTACAACCGACTTGCATATTAACATGTTCATAAAACAACTTTAAAGTTTTAAACTGAAGGTAAAAGAACACTTAGTTTGTAAGTCAATATAATCCATGTATAGGTTAATACAAACATCATAATATAATGAAATCTTAATACAATTATTTTCATCAAGAACGATGTGGATTAATGTACCTACCTCAAGATGAGTGGGAGCAACTAAAACAAACTTGTCCTTATATAGATGACATTCTTTTGACAAGTATATGTTACATAAGTCTAAGAACTGCTCATACATAATTTGATATGATAGATCTAAGAGATATACCTTAGATGATAGATATCATGACATTCTAAGATAGACCCAATGAGACATTAGTTTTATTTCATAAACTTACCATAAATGGCTCCTTACGCATGTAACAGGCTATATTACTCTTCTTTAGAGGATAATAAGATAAATAAAATTATTTTCTTTTTCTTCAATAAGCAGAAGTCTTATGTAGGTTCAAGTCTATACTCGTACAGATATTACGCAAATTGAAACACACTAGATATGTCAAGGTTAATGTGAAGCATCTAAAAGAGTATTAAAATCTCTTTAAAAGAAACGAGAGACTATAATATAAAAAGAATAATTAAGAACTCAAACCGGTTGATTACTCTAAACTTTGTTATATTCGAAGATAACATAATGTAATTTTCTAGAAACGTTCTTATGTCAGCAGATTAAGCTATCTCATGGATTACTCATAATAAGTTCAACAACCAAAGTTGTGATGATATAATTTGTCGATTAATCACAACGCAATTGTCAATAAACATTGTTGAAAATTTATTAGTAGACTCATAAGTTTATTAGAACCATCTAAAATATATACTGGAGTTACTATGATAAAGTCAACTACAATGTTTTCTCAAACAGTAACAGATCGAGAGGTGCTGCATTAAATTTTGATATGAAATTAATTATTCGTTTATAATGAATTGAGGAAGGTAAATGTTCATCGATAGAATTCATGACATGCTTAAGGATTCTATAATTAAAGTTCTATCACCCGTAAGTATTATAAAATTGGGTATAATAATGACGAGTTCATTGATGACTATGCTTAATTTCGTATCGTACTATGAGTGATTAGTTATTAGTTTTCCTTATTAGTTTTGATTTTGTATGTGTTTTAATATGTTTTGCATGCATAACGACATATAGAAAAAGTAAAATACAAATCAAACATACTAAATGGTTACTTGAAACTTTTGATCATAACTACTTAGCTTTTAAATAAGGATTGCAGTATGACTAATGGGGGTCTTGAGCTGATTTCTAATTCAATGACTTTATTTTTCTGCTCCAGTTTAATTTTAAATGAGTATTACTTTTTATCAGACATATCTAATACTCATAATAAATGATTACTCGAACAAGTGGTAGAGTGTAAGAAAAAAAAAAATATATATATATATATATATATATATATATATATATATATATATATATATATATGACCATTATTATTATTTATATAATAATAAATCAACATAATTAAATTCTATCTTATTATGACTCATCATTATCATTTATATTACCGTTTCTAGCTAATTAAGGGTTTCATATTGGATGTATGTGTATATATTGAGAGAATAGTTAACACATAACTTAATCTAATCACATAAACATCAACTTCGTGTTCTCCTCTCTCCCGAAATCAGCTTCTCTCTAGAACCCTAATCCCCACCCTTAAACTATGCATCCTAAAGGGGGGACTTGACCAAGCTGATATTCATGTCATCTACATCCTTCTTTGTTGTGGTTACTACTCACCTTACTGTAACAAGTTCACAAGTTTAATATTTATCATGTTTTCTATTACTTTCATGAATAACTGATCAACATTAGTAACTCAATCTATCTTCCTAGGTAGCCATATAAATAATATTCTATCCACTTTTAAATCATTTTCCTAATTCCCAAAATTTTGTAAATCCTAATTCTAGGGAAACATGAACTCTGTCGTTCTAATCATAGTCCTGACTTTTCTTTTTGAATGGCATATTTTACTGTTTGTCACTCGGTATTGAACAATTTAGAAAGACAATCTAACTCTATGGGTAGACCATGTGTTGTGATTGATGGTTAGTTAAAGAAATGTTATGTCACATCACTGAGCAATGAGACATTAACTAATCAACCCAAAAAATAATTGTTCTGGAAGGTGTTAAACAAGTTATCTTCATGGTGATGGTTGGACAATTTAAAAAAACACACAAAACATGTGATGATTATGGGGATGAGGGAATGGGTGCCAATACATTAGCATGAAGGAGCGTGGTGCCTAGTTTGATGGGTGAACAGTAGGGTGGTTGGTGCCCACCACAATGTTAGTCTATCAAAAAAAAATTAGTTTTACGCGCATGTTAAAATCTCAAACGACTCCATAGAATTTTACTATCGCTCCTCTTAACTTTGGCTTTCATGAAATTTAGGAACAAACACCTAAACAAAGCTGACTAAAAGTTTATTAATTTTCAAAAATAATTTTTTATATTAAATATTAATTCTCAATCAAACACTAATTACTAATAAAATTATACTATATATAATAAGGGTATCATATCAAATACTATAGTTCTACTTTTGATTGGTGGGTTTTTTTTTTCAAAAGGGAAAAGGGGGAGGGGGGTATGGGATCAACACGTGGATGTCACATGGAATCCATTAATTATCTTTCTTTTTTTTCTTTAATTTTTGTTGTTAGCTAGAGATATAATGCATATGCATAGTTTACTCAAAGGAATATCAGCTAAGAAAAATTTACAAGGGGTGTGATAGTATGGCTAATGGGTCGCAACGAGAAGGACGCAAGTTCTACTCTTATTTATATACTAACTAAAGCCCAAATTAAAGAATGTTCTATTAGGTTTAATGGCCAATGTATAAACTTAAACAATTTATTGACTTAACTCCTAGTAATATGCCTGAAGTCTAAATTTAGCCAATAACCTCATTAAAAAAAAAGGTAATGAAGGAAACCGAAAAAAGAACAGAAGCAGGCACATGCCATCGCTGATTACTCCAAAACGCTATCCAATCACTCAATGTCAATCAAATCAAACTCAACCAGAATTCTGACTGACCACCACTGTAACATTCGTCTTTTTCGGTTATTTTCGTATTTGTATTTGTATCAAAACCAGACCCGATTTGTAAACCGAATCTTTTGATAATATAAAATAATGGGTTTTTATGTTTCATAATCATCTCTTACTATTTGGATTTTGCTACTTGTTTGTATTACTTGACTTGTTTAAACCTTTTTAAACACATGCAAGTCTTGATATAAACCAAGGAAATTAACTTTGACCACTACCCTATATATACAAGCTTATCCCTTTCATTTCTCTTGCTCATTTCATCTTCTTTCTCTCTCAAACAAAGAACACCATTCCTAACCTTCAAGGTTCATAATAATCAAGCAACAGCCTTCTTTAATTTTTGTTTTGTTACTTACTAATTGAATCTTGTGGTACAACATATATATAATATGCACCCCTTGTTTCCTTCGGCTTTCATCTTCTCTGGCCATGGTCGGTTGAGGTGATATGCTACAAGGTAAGGCTTCATGGAGGACTCATTATAGTCCTTTATTATACTATTTTCCTTTAATGCTTTAATAGTCTTGTTTATATTGTAAGTGGTTTAGTTTCTAATTAATATTTAAAGAGTTCCATGGTATTGGGTATGAAGTCACTCTCCTCGGTTTTATCCCGAGATGAGAACCAAATCAAGACTGAATCAAGACCGGACTCTTGTTTACTAGTTTGTTTACTAGTTTTGTTTAATATAGTTAAATAAACATGTTTATGTAAGATTTGAGTATTATAACTTCTAAAATAATTTTTATAGTTCTATGGTATTTGGGTATGTGGCAACCATCCTCGGTATCATTCCGATTCAAGGACGAACAAAACCGAGTTCACTTGCTTAAGACACACAAGTGTGTTTTCGGCCACCGAAACTCATCTTTTCTTCAAGAGTGTATTTTAAACTAATTTTAAGTTATTTTATCAACATACTTGGTGTGTCGGAATCCAACTTGATCTTATAACAAGTTTGGACCGGTGAACCAAATACTCGCTTAACGGACGTTAAGTTTCTTCACAATAGAACTATATACTTGGTTAAGTCTTTTGATTTTATTGACTTATCTCAAAACATTTTGGAAACTTGACTTTGAGTTTAGTTAATTATCTAGACCCAAATTGACACATCCGAACACTCGATTAAAACCTTGTTTTGGTATCTATATAACCAAGGGTCTTGCAATAGTGCATTATAACCCACGTAAGTTACTTAACATAGGTTGAGTAATAATTATGAATGAAATACCAAGACCCGGTTTCGAGTAACTTACTTTTTAGAACATGTATTTAATTTCCCAAATATTTACATTTCTAAACCATAAACTTTTTTATTTACTTTACTTGTCAAATTTTACTTAAACCCTTCCAAGACTACTTACTAACTTAAGACCCGTTTAATCTAGGTCTTGTTCGTTAACCCGACCTCCGATTATTCACGAATCAATCTTTCAAGTTACTTAGTTAACTTGAGTACATTTCATCCCTCGTTTTCACTTTTATATTTTGGGGGTAACATGCATACTTTTTCAAAAGAAGAATGATTTATTATACTCATATCTTAAACCACAAACTTTAGGGTGTATGATACTTAGAATACTTGCTCCATTGTGTGTTATATGTCTCATATGCTTTACGTGCACGAGTGTTTATTTTTATGTTGTTGTTGAGCCTCATTAAGTATGATCATACACTCCCCTAACTACTTAGCCTTGTGCTAGTGGAATAGGGCCTTGTCCAAGTATGTCGGTTGTTACCGATTAGAAAGGATCCTCAATTACATATGTTTTATATGCCACGATTGATGCTTTTATTTATGGTCTCATATACGTTTGTGGATTTCGCTCATAATATATATACTCAAAACTATGAAATTGCTCACCAACATACGTGTTGAAAAATATTATTTTATGCATTGTTACAGGTTTGATTATTACTTGAGTTGGAGTTTGAAGACGTCATTCTATTTTGATACCGCTAGGTTATTAGAAGAATGAACAATATTTATTTCTTATATTTTGGTGTTTATTTGTATGAACAATATGTGTTACTTTGGTGATTGAATAAAATTAATGAGTTGATTAAATATTGTCACTTTAATAGTGTCTTGTGTTCTTGGGCAATCCGTTGCGCCCCGGCATGTTCCGCCACCTTTGGTCGAGGTGTGACAACCACTCTTTTAGATTTTAGGTATGGTTTTTGTCACTAAATCACTGATTTGATAGTTAGATTGAATTATTTGACTAGGTACTAAGCTAGGGTTTTAAATTTTCAACTTCATGAATTACTAGTTGCGAAATTTAGATTTAAAACAATGTTTATAACTTTGTATTAGTAGACGAGGATATGATGCTATGGCTAGAGGTTTGGCGTAATTTAGGCTTTAATTTTTCATTATGCATTTGTAACTGATGTTTGACGTACTTTTGTTGATTATATAAAATTTAGTTTAATTATCTTTCTTCTCATATGAAACCACCTTGATCCAACCCGAACCTGACGAAAAAATTATTATATTTAGAGAGATAAACGGCCCTATAATTCTCCCCCCCCCCCCCCCCGAAAATTCTTTTTGGGTCCGACATTGTCTACTCCTTAATACCATTAGGCAAAAGAATTTTTAGTGATCATGTTTGTTTTTCGTTTCCGATTTATGTAACCTGCGTACTACTTATTGCTTCAAGGCTAGTGCTCTCTATCCTTTAAGGAATTTCGCCTCCTTCGGTTATTCAACTTGTGTGCCATGGGATTTGACAAATTTCCTTCCAAGTACAACGAAGCAACGTGTGTAGGCTTTAAATGTCTCCAGCATGAAAGAGATACCCTGATGAACTAGTGAGTGTGTATAACACCCCGCAACCGCAGCGGAAACGTTAACAGGATGCAACAGACACCTCTGATATCAACCACATTGTTTATAAGGAAAACTGAATGCATTAATATACTTCCAAATTACATTATCTCGTATTTCATTATCGTCTAGGTGATACACACATCATACAATACGATACATAATTCTATTTATTATAATGTATCCTAACATTCCGCACGCAAATCTTACACACATCAAACACTTAGCACGTAAACAATCACTTCATCTTAGTTGTACCTGAAAAAGCATGTGAGAAAACGGGTCAACTACGAATAGTTGGTGAGTTTCACATTTTGAGTAAACCATGATAAATCCATATCAAAATATAATATTATCTGGGGACACTGTTAACCCAGTACTGTACTCATTCCGGGGGCAATGTTAACCCAGAAACATGATGTAATTATGCTGAGCCCACAAGCGAAACCTCTGTCTGGGGACACTTTTAACCCAGTACAGTACTCATTCCGGGGACAATGTTAACCCAGAAACACTTCTAGGGACATCTGGGGACACTGTTAACCCAGTACTGTACCCATTCCGTACGATTCCCGTATAATCAAATATTTATAAATACACGCAAATCCATGCGTTCAGTATGTACTTAAACATTTTATTAGTAACATGCTTTCCGCCCCGGGAAAATATTTGAAAACTATTCAGAAAAAGGGGCTCGTGAAACTCACCTTAGCACATGCAAGCAGGTAACAACAATCATTATCAGTTAACACGTCCAATCTGTAATATGATCCCTACGATCGTTACTATACACTCATTATTAATATAACTTTAACCGCGTTAACCGGTACATCTGGGGACACTGTTAACCCAGTCCTGTACCCGTTCCGGGGGCAATGTTAACCCAGAACACTTCTCCGGACTCAGATTGTGATTTCGTTTAGAGTTCAATGGTCAAAATCATTATTAATCGTTTTTCTCGTTTTGCGTGCCTAGCACGGTTATCCGTTTTTACGTTTCAAAAATGAGTTTGGTCACACACGACCCGAAAATAGTTGTTGACTGATAATTTAGTTAGAGTTGTGAAATTTGAGCTCGGTTTAGACGCCCCGATTGGCCGCGGGACCCGTTTCCGTCTTTAGCGTACCGGAAACTGTTAAATCGGACAAAAATTACTCAAATCATCCAAATTATTTTCGGATGATTTATTTTTACTTGTTTAACTCATTTATATGAAAATAGTTCATTATTAGGGTTTTTATACACCAGTCAGCTCGCTTAAGCGAACTTCACCGGTTTACGCGTTTTAACTTTAAAAGTTTGATAATTAGCACAAATAATTATCCGTTTAATCTCGGATCTTGAAATTTTGTACCAATCACTTTTTGACAGTGGGGAATTTTATAAAAATATTTCCAGAATTAATTTTTATATTTAAAATTTATTTATCTATTTTTAAACACCATTTAAACACTAAATATGTCGTAAATACCAAACGATCTTAGAAAAATCCCAAATTTTTCCTGGATGTCCCCTGCCATCCACATAGTCCCCTGTAATTTCTCCAGAACCAAAATCTTCCTTTACATGCCATTTTCACTAAAACCGAGCTAGTAAACTCTAGAACTCGTTTAACCGAAAAGCCAACTTAGACTTCTCCAACTGACTCCAAATTTTGTGTGTGACTTATACATGATATAAAAAGCTTATCTGCAATTTTCCATAATTTTTCATGATATTTCACTATTTTTCACCATTTTTGGCCAAAACCGAGCATTAAATTCACCAAATATTCATCCTTTATCCAAAAATTACCAAAAACTCACAGAACTCATATTTTCATGTGTAGAACATCTCTGTAAAATTTCATAACCCAACTCTAAACCATAAACAATCTGTCCCAAAACACATACACCGAACATAACCGAATATACCTTTCGTTTTCCGCCACTACAAGCTACAAACTCGTCTTTCCGCCTTATCTACCACTAAATACAGAACCTACAACCAACATACCACAATACCAAACAAGTTACACTCACGATCAAGCCTCTTACACTATAGTTTCGATTATTATTCAAAAACAAAGATTTAAACCGTAAAAATTCGTTTTTGGTTCGTTTAACTCCTTTCTTGGACCAAGATCCCTTGTATAACCCGTATACATCACTTGATCATGCAAGAATCGGTTTTCATCTTTGAAACCTCATTTTCTTACAAACCAACTCAATAAACGAAGATGGAAACGTGATTAACTCGATTCTTTACCTTGTTTTCTTGCTAAAAACTCTCGGTTTTGGATCATGATCTTGAGAGGATTCATGGATTGTTGAATGCTTGTTTGGAAAAAGAAAATAAAGGATAAGGGGTTTCCCCCCATCCGATCGGAATTATGTGGGGGTGGGGTGGGACCCACCTCTTCATTCTTGGCCACTCATTTGGATATCGGATATCCGGATAATGTTTTGGATAATCTGGTTCAGTTCGTTTTTGGTTAAATGTTTAATTCGGCTTAAAACGAGGCAAAAACGGTCGTTTTTCGGCTTAAAAATGAAATTTATATAAAACCGATTTAAAAACTTTAAAAACTTAAACCATGACATTTATTAACTTAAAACATCATATCATTAATTATCGCCCATCTTTTTCGGCTTGATCGATCATCTCTTGCTCGGTTTGGTATTAAAGGTTTCGTTTAACACACCGACGTACTATTAAATCGAAATCCTTTTTCTGTGCTTTAATCCACTTATCCCGAAGCTTTAATACTTCGTAACATCACTAAATATCATATATCTCGTCTATAATTGAACCCTCGATTCGTTCGGGTTTCAATAACTATCGATCGATTAATCGCATATTCAATACGATGAATTATATATTCACGTACAATCAGTACAGTGAACCATGTATTCTCGTATAATTACCATGGTAACTCATGTACCCGACATAAAGTATGACGTAACTATCGTCTACCGGTTAGGGTATCCCTGGTTTCGTCGGAATCGTTACATTCTCCCCCCGTTAAGAAATTTCGTCCTCGAAATTTTACACGCCCACTATCCCCTTTAGAGATAAAGGTGGGGGGTTTTTCCTTCAGAATTCACCCTCGCGTTACCAGGTATAATCTGGTTCTCGCTATGAATTTCACTTAATCTTAATCAATAAAGCTTGGTATGTCCAAACTGTTTAGTTTTCCCGTCTACTATCTCTACGGAATTAGTTATGATATCAAGCATGTCTTCTATGAGTACCTCTATTACTAGTACTTTCGTTGCCTCATCGCTTAGGCACTTTTCAATCCGTATACATGGCAAAACATTATGTATAGTACTTAGCCCCTGGAGTACTTTAATCGATAAACTACATGACCAATCTTGGAGATAGTCTAATGAGGTCCTGTATATTAAGGAGCTATTTACGGTTTTGCCAAACCTCATATCACCTCTCTAAGGTGATGCCTTAAAAATACCTTGTCACCTCTTTCCGGCGACAATGGTTTCCTTTGAATGTTGGCATAAATCCTTTGCCAATCTCGCGCTGCTTTCAACTTATCTTAAATATTATAAATCCGATTGGTTGATTCTCGAATCAATTCAAATCTTATGGCTTGATTGACGCCCATTTTCAATTTAACAAATTGGTGATAAATACTTCACCCATAGAAAGCTTCAAGCTCTCGATGCTTCCTTCCCCGCCTTCCAATATTGGAAGTAGAATGACTATTTCGATATGAGATAATTGAAAATGGTACTCCACGACGAGATACCATTTCACCAACATGAATTTGGGCGAGAATTCATTGTGGTAATCGACATGGATTGAGATGAAATGCGAGGATTGGTTAATCGATCCGCGATTACCCAATTTACTATATCTTGGGGATTTGCGTCCCGAAACCCATTGTAATTTATTCCCACTATCATTGGCGAATTTTCTGTCGTTGTGGCGTTCCCAAGGGTTTTCGGTATGCAGCCTTATCTCTTGCATAACTTAAATTTTCACCAACATACGTAACCATATCTTTCTCCACACTCGGTCATTAACAAAATCCTTTCAGATGTTCGTATCATCAATAGACTAATCCGATCCCGGATGTATGGAATATTTCGATCTATGCGCTTCGTCCATGATTAATTCACGAAGGTCATGGAGGGTCGGGATCCAAACCCGATTTTTTAAGTAGAGAATTTCGTCCACGCGCTGTTCGACATTCTTCTCGTTGCCGTAAAGCTCCTCCCTTTCCAATTGTTCCTCTCTCAACGCCTCACGTTAAGCGACTCGAATTAGGTCCGAAAGGTTCGACTGAACTATCATCCCCAGCGCTCGCACTCGCAATGACTTAACCCGACCTTTCCTACTCAAGGCATCGGCTACGACGCTAGCCTTGTCGGGGTGATAACGGATGTCACAGTCATAATCGCTTAACAACTTGACCCATCTTCGTTGCCTCATATTCAGTTCTTTCCGATCGAATATGTGCTGCAAACTTTTATGATTAGTGAAGATGGTGCACTTCGTACCGTGGAGATAATGTCTCCAGATTTTAAGTGCGAAGATAACCGCTCCCAGTTCTAAGTCATGAGTAGTGTAATTTTTCTTATGTACTTTTAACTGTCGGGAAGCATGGACTATAACCATATTATTCTGCATTAACACGCATCCTAACCCTCTACGCGATGCGTCACAATACGCAACAAAACCATCGTCTCCATCGGGGAGACTTAAAATCGGCGCTCGGCACAATTTTAATGGTTTCTACCTTATTTGGGTCTATGTGAAATCCTTGTTGCTTTACAACATGACCAAGGGATTATGCCTTCTTTATTCAAAATCACATTTCGAAAACTTAGCGTACAACTCTTCTTTCTTTAACACTTCCACAATTTTCCTTAACCGTCGTTCGTGCTCTTCTTTACGTTGCGAATATATCAAAATATCATCAATGGATGCTATGACAATTTGTCAAAATAAAGTTTACAGACTCGGTTCATGAGTTCCATGAACACTGCCTGCGCATTTGTTTGCTCGAACGGCATGAATAAGAATTCATAATGGCCGTAGCGAGTCCGAAACGCTGTTGTTGCAACGTCCTCCTCTTGGATTTTTCATTTGGTGATAACTATATCTAAGATCAATTTTCCAAAAATAAATCGCCCCTTGCAGTTGGTTAAATAGATCATTTACTTCGAAGAAGTGAATACCTATTCTTGATCGTCATTTTATTCAATTCTCCCTAATCAATACATATCCTAACACTTCCGTCCTTCATTTCCCAATTAAAACTGGTGCACCCCATGGTGACTAACTAGGTCGTATAAAACCTTATCCAACAATTCTTGTAACTGATTGGATAATTCTTGCATCTCGGACAGTGCAAGTCGGTAGGGTGCTTTAGCAACAGGGCCAGCTTGAGGCATTAAATCGATTCTGAATTCGACCTGTCGGGTTGGCGGTAACCCAGGAAGTTCTTCTGGGAAAACTTCTGGATATTTACGTATCACCGAAACATCTTCTATATGTTTTCTTTTAAATACTTTGGCAATCGCGTTTGTTAAATACACCACGTTTTCTTGTCGTAAATATTATAGCATCTCAAGATGAGACTAGAGTGGTAACATAATACCGTACACTTTTCTCTGTATTTAATCGCTTCATCGTCCGAAGGAGAGCTTCTAATCATCTTCTTTTCATATTTGATTTCAGCTTCATGTTGAGTTAGCCAATCCATGTTAACTATTATGTCAAAACTTCTTAACTTTACTGGTCGTAGGTCAATAAGGAAAGGATTAATCGTTCCGAATAATAGGGCAATTCCGAACAATTTAGTTAACCATTAGGGATTCACCGTTAGCGATTCTACAGTATAGGGTTCTATAGTTTCACTAATCGGTATCTTTCCAAATGATAGGAGGTTAACAGGAACTAACTTCTATCGACGACCGTAAAAATATCACTGAAGCCCATTGATTTAAAACTACAACGTACTTAATACCACCTTTGGTTCATGACGTGCTTTATTCGAATTACTCACAAAGGCACGGCTCCTTGCTTGATCAGAGGTTGATGCTTGTCATGAGGTTCGTCTTCCAACGACACCTTGGTTCAACTTTGGGCAATTTCTCTTGAAACGTTCTGTACTGCCACATTCATAGCAAGTACAACTGTTTGGCATAATTTGATTTCTTTGGATGGATTATTATTGAAGTTGTTGGGTTCGGAGTGGTTGTACACGAATGGGTTGGGGTTGCCGGTTCACATGGCTTCAATTGGTTCTACAATTGGGGCATTACTTCCATCTTTACCACACCTGTGGCCTACTATCACTCGACATTCTTCTTCCTGCCGATAACCATATTTTCCACATTTAGGGAAGGACCCTTCATGCGGTTCATGTTTTCACACCAGAACTAGTCTTGGTATAATTCTGGATTGTAGGGCATACCTACTTATTCACAAGTCTATTTTGCACTATACCTTTATCATTTCTCTTCTTTAGCACTCGACGTCTCACCTAACGTCCTTCCATTCCGCTTCCCATAAAGTCGAATATATCAATGCTGGCTTGTGACACAACCCTTCCAAATGTTGTATATTTTACAGGGTTGACTATACTCCTTATCGATGGAGTTAGTCACAATATAGCGCTCACTTCGCTTAGTTTCAGGAGTAATTAGCCATGTTACCAGACATGACAATTCCTTCAAACGATTAGCGTGTTCTATGTGATCAGCACACAACATTTCTATCTTCCATAACTCAGTTTCCAATCTCTGAACTTAATTATTCGAATAAAAGTGCTCTAGCACAAGAATTTTAAATTCCGACCATATCATCTGAGTAATAATTTTCTAACTGTAATTTTGTACCATCGTGTTCCATCACGATACAACATAATCTACCAACATATCTGTAGCATATTACACTACACAATGTTCTAGACTCTTACCAATATCCTTAACCATTTCGATCTTTTCTATCCACTCGCTAATCTATTCCTCCCTTTACCATCAGTGGACTATTAATAATTTCCTTAACACAACCGATAAACATATCCTTCATACCGGATCTAATTCATTACGACTACCATTCATGTTTAGTTTATAACTAATACTTGTAGTCGTAACAGTATTCGGTGGTACAATATCACTCTTAGTAATAACACTAAGAATTGAAATATTCATAATCATGTGATTGCTCGATCTATAATTCTGCGATCACATTTGCATCAACACTAGCAGTGATCTGTGATACGACATTCGGTATCATCATCTGCTATCTTTGAGCAATCAACTGAATCATATCAATCTCCATCATTGGAGTTACTCTCTTTATGTCATTCTGCCGTACTCATCCCGTACGCAGTAATCAATACTAATCTCACCGTATAACTCGTTACCAGCTCAATCATAACAGCAGGTACACATACACACCAAATATTATCATACATATTACACATACCAGTATCTAGTATATAAGTCCCACAAGTATAATAACATATGGACTTAACCTGACGTCGGTTAACGTTCAAATATGTTTCATAATCCTTGTCACCAACTGACATATAGATCTTTCTCAACAAAGGTTAATGTTTAATATACTTGATTTCAATATCCTTCTGCATGTCAGCATAACCGATACATGCTCACCGTGAGCACCAAACGATTACGTACCACGGAGTTATAATATCCGTGTCTATTCGTATATCCGGCATACACGGTATACCACCTACGAACGAATAACCAACTATGCTATAATGATTTCAACACCTCTTTGTGTATGGGTAATCATTCTATTCGAGTATACATGGGTATGGGCATCTAACGGATGTAAGGATAGCATAGGGAATTGCAAGGTTCAAGGTAATCGCGCAACATGGGTTGCCTTCAAATATTATCAATTACTATTATGAGGAACTCTATCACTCGCTCAGTCAATGTCCTCAGGCGTTCTAGGTTCGCTAAAATCGGTAATTCTCAATCTGGAGGTGGTATGACTCATATGTTTGAGAGTGAGAAATACATATATATATATTTCTTTATATTATTTTTATCTGCCCATTTATTATCAAATTCATTATTATTATTATTTTATTTATTTATATATTTATTTATCTTAATGGAATGAGAATGGGTTCAGGTACAGGTCCATCCGTACGTGAGGGTCGGCGGTTCGGGTGAACATATGGGGTTATTAGGATATACGGTACCGGTGTTGGTAGGGTAAGGGATTTATCAATTTCGGTTGGGAGTGACGGTTACTAGATATTTCTGGTTAATGTCAAACGGGAGATCTAACTTGGTACTATCATAACTATAGCCCGATAAGTCAGGCTTATCATCAACCGATGCTCTAAGAATTTCAGCATCCTCGGTACCTTTATTATTTCATCCCCCGGTTCCTTATCCGGGTCTTATTTCTCAATACTTGTACCCACAAGATATGCACACATATATATATATATATATATATATATATACACACACCTTAGCACGCATAAATAATATTATATACTTTACACATATGTTGCCATTTTTACCTATTAATGTACCCCGTGACTTCCCGTGAATTCCCTCGTGCGGACAAGTCTGTTATTATGTTCCGGACCATAATAACTCACTTATCCGTCCAAGTTCATCCAGCTCTCGTCACTATAAATTATTAGTTAATATTCAGATCCTATAATACTTGAGCTACTGGTTATATTTTAGGTATCTTTTAAAGACATCCTAATTCCTTATAACCAATGGCTCTGATACCAACTTCTGTAACACCCCGCAACCGCAGCGGAAACGTAAACGGGATGCAACAGACACCTCTGATATCAACCACATTGTTTATAAGGAAAACTGAATGCATTAATATACTTCCAAATTACATTATCTCGTATTTCATTACCGTCTAGGTGATACACACATCATACAATACGATACATAATTCTATTTATTATAATGTATCCTAACATTCCGCACGCAAATCTTACACACATCAAGCACTTAGCACGTAAGCAATCACTTCATCTTAGTTGTACCTGAAAAAGCATGTGAGAAAACGGGTCAACTACGAATAGTTGGTGAGTTTCACAATTTGAGTAAACCATGATAAATCCATATCAAAATATAATATTATCTGGGGACACTGTTAACCCAGTACTGTACTCATTCCGGGGGCAATGTTAACCCAGAAACATGATGTAATTATGCTGAGCCCACAAGCGAAACCTCTGTCTGGGGACACTGTTAACCCAGTACAGTACTCATTCTGGGGACAATGTTAACCCAGAAACACTTCTAGGGACATCTGGGGACACTGTTAACCCAGTACTGTACCCATTTCGTACGATTCCCGTATAATCAAATATTTATAAATACACGCAAATCCATGCGTTCAGTATGTACTTAAACATTTTATTAGTAACATGCTTTCCGCCCCGGGAAAATATTTGAAAACTATTCAGAAAAAGGGGCTCGTAAAACTCACCTTAGCACATGCAAGCAGGTAACAACAATCATTATCAGTTAACACGTCCAATCTGTAATATGATCCCTACGATCGTTACTATACACTCATTATTAATATAACATTAACCGCGTTAACCGGTACATCTGGGGACACTGTTAACCCAGTACTGTACCCGTTCCGGGGGCAATGTTAACCCAGAACACTTCTCCGGACTCAGATTGTGATTTCGTTTAGAGTTCAATGGTCAAAATCATTATTAATCGTTTTTCTCGTTTTGCGTGCCTAGCACGGTTATCCGTTTTTACGTTTCAAAAATGAGTTTGGTCACACACGACCCGAAAATAGTTGTTGACTGATAATTTAGTTAGAGTTGTGAAATTTGAGCTCGGTTTAGACGCCCCGATTGGCCACGGGACCCGTTTCCGTCTTTAGCGTACTGGAAACTGTTAAATCGGACAAAAATTACTCAAATCATCCGAATTATTTTCGGATGATTTATTTTTACTTGTTTAACTCATTTATATGAAAATAGTTCATTTTTAGGGTTTTTATACACCAGTCAGCTCGCTTAAGCGAACTTCACCGGTTTACGCGTTTTAACTTTAAAAGTTTGATAATTAGCACAAATAATTATCCGTTTAATCTCGGATCTTGAAATTTTGCACCAATCACTTTTTGACAGTGGGGAATTTTATAAAAATATTTCCAGAAATAATTTTTATATTTAAAATTTATTTATCTATTTTTAAACACCATTTAAACACTAAATATGTCGTAAATACCAAGCGATCTTAGAAAAATCCCAAATTTTTCCTGGATGTCCCCTGCCATCCAAATAGTCCCCTGTAATTTCTCCAGAACCAAAATCTTCCTTTACATGCCATTTTCACTAAAACCGAGCTAGTAAACCCTAGAACTCGTTTAACCGAAAAGCCTACTTAGACTTCTCCAACTGACCCCAAATTTTGTGTGTGACTTATACATGATATAAAAAGCTTATCTGCAATTTCCAGAATTTTTCATGATATTTCACTATTTTTCACCATTTTTGGCCAAAACCGAGCATTAAATTTCACAGAACTCATATTTTCATGTGTAGAACATCTCTGTAAAATTTCATGACCCAACTCTAAACCATCAACAGTCTGTCCCAAAACACATACACCGAACATAACCGAATATACATTTCGTTTTCCGCCACTACATGCTACAAACTCGTCTTTCCGCCTTATCTACCACTAAATACAGAACCTACAACCAACATAACACAATACCAAGCAAGTTACACTCACGATCAAGCCTCTTACACTATAGTTTCGATTATGATTCAAAAACAAAGATTTAAACCGTAAAAATTCGTTTTTGGTTCGTTTAACTCCTTTCTTGGACCAAGATCCCTTGTATAACCCGTATACATCACTTGATCATGCAAGAATCGGTTTTCATCTTTGAAACCTCATTTTCTTACAAACCAACTCAAGAAACGAAGATGGAAACGTGATTAACTCAAATCTTTACCTTGTTTTCTTGCTAAAAACTCTCGGTTTTGGATCATGATCTTGAGAGGATTCATGGATTGTTGAATGCTTGTTTGGAAAAAGAAAATAAAGGATAAGGGGTTTCCCCCCCATCCGATCGGAATTATGTGAGGGTGGGGTGGGACCCACCACTTCATTCTTGGCCACTCATTGGGATATCGGATATCCGGATAATGTTTTGAATAATCTGGTTCAGTTCGTTTTTCGGTTAAATGTTTAATTCGGCTTAAAACGAGGCTAAAACGGTCGTTTTTCGGCTTAAAAATGAAATTTATATAAAACCGATTTAAAAACTTTAAAAACTTAAACCATGACATTTATTAACTTAAAACATCATATCATTAATTATCGCCCATCTTTTTCGGCTTGATCGGTCATCTCTTGCTCGGTTTGGTATTAAAGGTTTCGTTTAACACACCGACGTACTATTAAATCGAAATCCTTTTTCTGTGCTTTAATCCACTTATCCCGAAGCTTTAATACTTCGTAACATCACTAAATATCATATATCTCGTCTATAATTGAACCCTCGATTCGTTCGGGTTTCAATAACTATCGATCGATTAATCGCATATTCAATACGATGAATTATATATTCACGTACAATCAGTACAGTGAACCATGTATTCTCGTATAATTACCATGGTAACTCATGTACCCGACATAAAGTATGACGTAACTATCGTCTACCGGTTAGGGTATCCCTGGTTTCGTCGGAATCGTTACAGTGTGACAAAGATTTCTTGTATACAATTGTTAATGTCTCTAGCAACAAATCAACTGTACTTCTGTTGTATAAACGAAGAGACTTTCCCAAGTACTTATTAACACTACAATTTATTTCTCAGCAAATGCATAAAATAATTTGAATATCAAATTGTTGTTACATATTTGACCATATATATTCAATTATAGCGTTTATTTATTTGTTGTAATCAATACATTATTCCTTGCCTTATTCATAACCTAGACTCATGTTGTACTTTGTATCTATTAACAATCAGTTTAATGAAAAATTATCGACTTGGTTGAATATATTTTACATGGGATCAAAGCCAGGAAACCTAATTTCTTAAAAATATAGTTGCTGCCTAACCCTACCATTTGCCGCTCAATTTTATGGCAACTCTTTGTTTTCCAGCAACCATGGTAACCACCGGTTCTATTACATCTTCCACCATCTGAACCATACCTCTCAACACCTCATCTTCTCTCACAATTATCACCCTACCTCCCTCTCTAAAACTTACTGAAACCAACTATTTAAGTTGGAAAACACAAATTTAAGCCCTCTTCAATGGCATTTAACCTTTTCAAATGACACACTTCTGTCACCAAAATTGTTTATTGACATAGACAGAAATTCAATTCCCCATGCTAACTAAAACGCCTGGTTCCGTCAAGATCTCCTGCTGTTTGAGAATTAGTCGGTAGCCTTTCTCCCCCTTTTGTCCCATTAATCACAAATGCCAAATCTTAACTTAAAGCTTGGAAAATACCTTTTGACACCTATGGCTCCACCTGCATTGGTCATATCAAACATCATCAATACCGCTTAAAACAACCCACCAAAAGTCCAAACCAAACAATAACCAACTTCATGCAATCAGTCAAAGTTATAGTCGATGAACTTGCTATCCTCGGTAAATAACCAGACCTGGATGAGGTTATTGATGTTGTGTTAAACGGGTTGGATCCCACTTCCTACAAATCCGTCATCGATGCAGTTCGTGGTCGTGATACCCCTATATCGTACACGAAAAACTAAGAAACAAAGAGTTATTGTTAGCCCAACAACACACCTTTGTTCCGACTCTCCACCAAACTACTACTTTTGCTGCAAATACTAGTCACACACATAAAACCTTCGGCCACACCCTAACACCCCTTAAACACGGCCTTTTTTAGGCAAATGCCAATTTTGCTTTGCAAAAGGTCACTCTCTTACCTCATGTTTTTCCTTCAAGAAACAATACCCTCACATTGGCTTACCTTCTTTGCCCAAAGGAACATAAAACAATGCACTACAAGCCAATATGATGTAGGTTCCAAATGCAAACACCAATGACACCCGCACATGGCTCTTTGATAGTGCTGCTTCTCACCACATTAAAAATGATCTAAATGCACAATCTCTTCACACTTTGTATGATGATACACAAGAACTCGTCATTGGCGATGGTTCGTCTAACTCATGTTGGCTCTTTAACACTTCATATTGACACTGTTTCATTAACCCTACACATTGTTTTATGCATTCTGTCCACCTCTCGTACCATTATTTCTATCTCACGTTTATGTCTTGATAACAATATACTAGTACAATTTTTCTCTCTTAATTTTGTTATCAAGGACTGCCACTCCCATCTCCCCCTCAGGGAATAGCTAAACGAGGGATCTATGAACTTTTACCAAAATCACCGCCTCATGTTTTTTATGTTCATCAAAATAAACCATCCTTGTGGCATCACCGTCTTGGACACCCGCATGCACTAGTGTTCCAACATTTATTTACTATTGTTTCGTACATTTCACTTTTAATAAGTCATGTAATTCTTGTTGCATAAACAAGAGCCACAAGCCTTCTTTTTTTTAATCTTCTATTACTTCCAATGCACCACTTAAAATTTTATTTTCGAATGTACGGTCCTCAACGGTTATCTCTTGTGATAGTTATAAATATTATATAATCTTTGTTGATCATAACACCAAATACACATGGATTTACCCTCTTAAAAAGAAATTCGGCTCTCTCAATACGTTTATTAATTTTCAAAATATTGTGGAAAATTAATTTTAATGTAAAATGAAACAATTATTTTCGGACAATGGCGGTGAATACATCAAACTTGCTTCTCATCTTGCCTCATGTGGCATTTCTCATCTTACATCCCCACCCCACACACTAGAACATAATGGTTATGCCGAACATCGACATCATCATATTGTCGAAACCAGCCTAACATTTCTATCTCATGCCAAAATACCTCTTAAATGTTGGCCTTTTGCTTTCACCCCAACTAATTATCTCATTAATCGTTTGCCCGCCTCTATCCTCAAAAACGATTCTCTATATATACGTTTATTTAACAAATTACCAAACTACAATAAACTAAAAAGTTTCGGTTGTTTGTCCTATCCTTAGTTACGACCACAGTCTTCCCACAAACTTCAAGCTAAGTCTAAACCATGTGTCTTTGTTGGGTACTCGTCCACTCAAAGCGCATATTATCTTTTAGATCTCCAAATAAATAAA
Organism: Bidens hawaiensis; assembly: GCF_021521415.1. Taxonomy (NCBI): domain Eukaryota; kingdom Viridiplantae; phylum Streptophyta; class Magnoliopsida; order Asterales; family Asteraceae; genus Bidens; species Bidens hawaiensis. The sequence goes on along the minus strand of NW_027491896.1, from coordinate 98,597 downwards.
ATTTATATATTCCTTCATGTAAACTTTATTAAAGATAAAATTCCCCTATGAATTTCCATCTCAACCGTCTACCCCCTCACCTCCTATTCCAGACACTTGGTTACCATTAACCATTCATTTACATCCTAATTCCACAATTGTCACACCATCTCACACAACACCCACCATTAACTCCTCCTCACAACCTATTGTCAATTCCCCACCCAATCCTCTTTTTGACTCCAACCCAACGACAACACAAAGCCCACATTCATCCAATTTCGAACCCACATCAACCCAAATATTTCCACAACCCATCGACCCCTTCAATAATTAATTCTCCTCATCAGTCTACTCCCTCCTCTTCCTCGCACCTCGCAGACAACCCTTCACCACTTCTAATTCTTTCACATCCCCACACACAAACAATGAACACATTACTTCTCCGCCGCGTACCCACAAACCAAATCTCAAATACCACAATGATACATTTGTTCTCTATAATTCCACCTCTCCTCATCTTAATGAACCAACAACAGTTACCCAAGCATTCAAAATTCAACTATGGCACAAAGCCATGCACGACGAATTCAATGCTCTACAGTGAAATAAAACTTGGTCCCTTGTCCCACCGGATTCCGCATCCAACCTTGTTGGTTGTAAACAGGAATTTCAAACTAAATTTAAATAGGATGGAACGGTGGATCGCCTAAAAGCTCGCCTAGTTTATGTCGAAACATTTGGACTGGTTTTCAAACCCATTACTCTTCGCCCCATTCTTTCCTTAGCCACTTCTCAACGTTGGTCTCTTCGTCAACTTCACATAAATAATGAATTCTCCAAGGTACTCTAACCGAGGATGTTTCCATGTCTCAACCACCCGATTTTGCTGATCCATCCTTTTCGAATCACGTTTGCATATTACACAAGGTCATATATGGTCTTTGCCAAGCTTCACGTGCTTGGTATGATGAACTAAAATCATAACTTCTCTCGGTTGGTTTCACACCAACTATCTCTGATCCATCTCTATTCATTAATCATGTTACTCAATCTCCTATCTATCTGCTCGTCTATGTCGCTGACATTATTATCATCGGCCCGAATTCATCGCTCATTAGTTATTTCATCAAATCTCTTTCATCTCGCTTTTCCCTTAAAGATCTAGGTTCTCTGTCATATTTTTTAGTTGTTAAAGTTATTCCCCAAAACAATGGCCTTTTTTTTTCTCAATCAAAATATGTTCTTTATTTGTTAACACTCACTAACATGAGTTATTGCAAGACAACGTCCACTCCAATGTCCTTCTCGGATTATCTCCCACCCACCGATGGAACACCTCTACCATCGCCAACCCAAAACTGTGCATTTGTCGGTGCCTTATAGTACCTATCCCTCACAAGACCCGACGTTGCCATTGCCATTAACAAACTTTCACAGTTTATGCATTCACCTAGTAATATACATTGGGCAACACTTAAACGATTATTTTTCTATCTTCACATTACTTTACTGTAAGGCCCCGAACCCGGTAGCCTTACTTTAGCGTCGGATTTACTCATAAACACAGTTCTTACAAATCAGAGTTCATTAAAACTTTCGCGGAATATAAAAACTTTCATGAAACGTTACAGCAATCCAAAACTTGCCTTAATTAAACATTCTTGTCTTTCAAAATAAACGTCAATTACATTAAAACATCTTGAGTCTTCAGATGCCAGTCTCCTATTCGCCCACCATGTGCCTGCTCTAGCTAGCTGTCTCATTCTACTCACCTGCGTGCATACTAAAAGTCAGCTACGCTGAGTGAGTTCTAGTTAATCGGACGCCATACAATACATACACATACATACATATCCGAAGATACATATCCATACTTAACCAGTTACCCTTCTGTTCTTCATACATACTTACTACCATACATACATACATATCTACAATCACTAACCTCAGTCTACCGAGAGTACGTTCATAGTCCGCCGTCTATACCTGTACTCAAGGTCGTGAACACGTAAAAGGTCCGCAGTCCTTACCTATGTTCACCATTCATGGTACGTGCAAGGTCCGCGGTCCTTCCCTATACCATCCCACTTCCACAACACGTACAAGGTCCACAGTCCTTCCCTATGTTGCAACCTAATTCATAGCACATACGAGGTCCACAGTCCTCCCCTATGCTACCACAGCACGTATAAGGTCCACAGTCCTTCCCTATGCTGATGCCTATCTATAATACGTATAAGGTCCGCAGTCCTTAACTACGTTGTCGTCTATTATCTGTAACACGTATAAGGCCCACCGTCCCTATCTACGTTTACATCTATCATCTACATTACGTATAAGGCCCGCAGTCCTTAACTACGCCATCACCAGCCGAGTCTATGTCCGACAGAAGCTAGAGGGATTTGCCATCCTAACTTACTATGTCGAACGTAGAACTCACATACCATTCGTGTACCTGTATACACATACTTCACATATACAATAATTACATTATAGCATAAGAACACTCTAGGCGTTCTTTACATCCTTCATTTAGCAACCATACCCCTTGTCGTTACGTGCAATATCCGAAGATCGTTCACGCCCCGAAAAATATTCATTTGTAATATTCATACATCTTCGATATATAATATTCGTACCTTTATTTTTAACCTGACAGTACGCGCAATATCCGAAGATCGTTCGCGTACCGACAAGCAATCATTCATATCCATCACATATATCACATATGGCATACACTTATCACTTAGGATAAATGTATTAACAACACATCGAGTATGCACACAGCCCCGAAAACATAACAAGGAATGGGGCTAGAAACTCACCTGAACTCTGCTTCTTCCTCTGATAGTTGTAAATCCCTTCTTTAACTGAGCTCGGCTGACTGTATAAGTTACACGTATCAATACTCGCCTGATCTAATCTGGTGGCCTAGTATTAGCTTACTTTTACTTATCGTTTTAATTTATTTTTTAATCGAACTTGGCTTTAGGCGAAGTTGTCATTAGGCGAACTTAGCTTTAGGCGAAGTTGTCGTCAGGCGAACTTAGCTTTAGGCGAAGTTGTCGTCAGGCGAACTTAGCTTTAGGCGAAGTTGTCGTCAGGCGAACTTAGCTTTAGGCGAAGTTGTCGTCAGGCGAACTTAGCTTTAGGCGAAGTTGTCGTCAGGCGAACTTAGCTTTAGGCGAAGTTGTCATCAGGCTAACTTAGCTTTAGGCGAAGTTGTCGTCAGAAGAACTTAGCTTTAGGCGAAGTTGTCATCAGGCGAACTTAGCTTTGCAGGCGAAGTTCATCAGGCGAACTTAGTTTGCAGGCGAAGTTGTCGGCAGCAGCTACTGTTCGTTCTTAAATCCTTCGTTTCTTAACCAAATAACTCGATTTAGGTATCCACGGAATCGTCTGACCAGCGCCTACAAACCCCAACCATCAAATCGACCTAACATCGATGTTTAAAGGGTGCGATTTAGGCATATAGGTTACGGGTTCTTTTTATCAATCGATTAACCCATCAAATCATAACCATTTTCAGTAAGTTTAGCTTTGTTGGATTCGTTTTTACCATACAAACACAGATCTATCATTTCTATACTAATCCAAACCTAAACGAACAAGTTCTCGATATAAACGTACCGTAAATGAGTCGAACTACGAACACGAGCTGGTCTTGTTGCTTTGGTTCGTCACGACGATCTAGCACCAACAAGCTCGGGTCCTCGCCTTTGGATCTTGGTTCGGGTTGTGTGTGTTTTGGGTGTGTGTAGAGATTAGGATGGATAAATGGATGGAATGGAAAGGATTGGGGTTTAAGGGGGTATTTATACTCCCTCAAGCCCATGGACCGAAGGCCCATATTTCCTTTTGGTCCATATCCAAACCCATCTAATTATCCTACTAAGTCTTCATATTATGCTGTTCCACTAACTCGTTTATTTCACCCGACAAAATAATATATTAAATATTACTTAGAAATTTCGGGATGTTACATTTACACCATGGGTAGTCTTCAAAAATAATTTTCTTATAAACCTCCATGCATTCACCGACAGAGAGTGGGCTAGTGATCAACCTAGTTATTGTAGTAACACAAGTTACATTGTTTATCTAAGATCCAATCCAGTTTCTTGAAGCTCCAAACTCCAACCAATAGTGACGAGATCATCCACCGAAACAGAATTTAGAGCCTTTTCCTCCACTACCATGGAAGTTCAATGGCTTATATCACTTTTATCTAATCATGGTTAGAAGTCAAAGGTCACACCTGCAATCTATTGTGGCAATCTAAGTGCAACGCATTACTCGCCAACCCATTCTTTCACCCCCGTATGAAACATCTCGCTCTTGATTTTAACTTTGTACGAGAAAATTTTCAAAAACATGCAATATGCGTCACGCACATCTCCAGTGATGACCAACTTGCTAATGCTCTCACTAAACCACTACTCAAGCAAAGATTTTACACATTTATTTTCAAGGTTGGACTAATCTCTCATTCTTTAATCTTGCGGGGAAATATTAACACTATAACTGATTCCCCACCAAATGCGTAAAATAATTTGAATATCAAATTATTGTTAAATATTTGATAGTATATTTTCAATTATAGCATTTCCTTATTTGTTGTGATCAATCCCTTATTTATAGCCTAGATTCGTGTTTTATTTTGTATATATTAACAGTCGGTTGAAAAATTATCGATTTGGTTGAATACATTTTATGGTACTTGTGTGTATAAAAACTTGGAAGCTGAAAATGAAATGGAAAGGACTAATTTATGGGATCCCAGTACACTGGAAATAAAATTGAAAATGAAATGGAAAGAACTTATATATAGGAGCGTAGTCACCCTCTCGAACGGTTACAAATCTTTGTCTGAATCGTTGCACCTTTCTTGTTATCCAAATCCAAATGAAAACAGATTCGAGGAGTCCTATGAACTATCATCATATTATGTCTTATTTATAGTACATATTTGAAGATTCATGACATTTCATCTTTTTATTCATTTATTAATAACATCTACTTATACTGTTAAAGCAACATTTTTTATCCAACGTGGCCTCTTCATATTGAATAAATTTTCTATTTTTCATAAATAACAAGGTCTCCCATAATTTTTAAGCAATAAAATACTTCAAAAAATCTAAAATTAGCATACATTTGGACGCACCCATTTTTAACATCTCTTTTGACTTGTTAACCTGCTTGTAGATTCAAACCATCTTATGCGTAACCCTAAGAGCATTCCTAACTCATTCTCTAAAATTGTCAGTCCCATATAACTTATGGTAAATTTTGAGAAAACTAAAAAAATCAGCTCTTCAATCCATTCCTTATTATATGGATGAGTTATAGGAAAATAAAAGTAAAAACCTAAATATATGACTCACTTTTGATCCATACCATATAATATATAAACTATTTACTAATCACTATATACGATATAACAAGACAAAAGAGAAAAAAATAATAAAATAAGAATTTCTAGATATAAATATGGAATAGAATGTGGAAGATTTTTGAAAAATGATAGATAAATTTATGGAATTGTGTTTTTAGCTAAATTATAGAGAAAAATATATGGTCTAGGCCGGGAATGCTCTAAGGCCTTTATCGACATACCATCCAAGTTTCATAAGTTTATCGGCCCTCTCTTCTCATTGTCGTCCAACCTCCAAGTTGTATCATCTTTCGGATCATTAATTGCATTCATGAATGGTGTAATCTATTGTATTTCATAAATTTAATTACTTTATGCGGTTTTCATATATGTGTTTTTGCATTTTAATTTTCATCCAAATGTGTTTGTATTCTTGGTAGTCTGGTTCCCTAAATTTAAACCCTAGCTATCATCCAATTGAAGAAATCGGATGCCTGAACCTGCTGGCTGAACAATCCTTATTCTTTTAGTGGACCACATCACCACATGTAAGTCTTTATAATCCTTATATTCTAGACTACCCTAATTCTTTATTGGACCACATCACCACATGTAAGTCTTTATAATCCTTATATTCTAGACCAGATGTTAAGACTATTAAATAAATAAAAATAAAAATAAAAATAAAAATAAAAATAAAAATTATGTTGTTATAATTTGGTGGTATTCTTGGTTTCTGTACACACTTTTTTAATATATTTCCTTTATCTAAGTTGAGGAGGGAATTGTTAGTTGTGTATACCAAATTATTATTCAATTCTATTATCATCATGAAGTGGCAAAATTGATTGTGTTATATTTTATAGTTGTTTACTTACGGGTATACAGTGTTAAATATAAAACTTTGGTTTTATTATAAGAATATTGTTAAGTGTGATATTGTAGATGTGTTTTTAACATTGTTTGACTCCTTAAATTTGAGGCTAATTGGTAACATCATACCATGCATTTTTCTTTCTAAATGAAAATATTTATTTTGCTTATGGGTTATCAATTATTTCCTATTCTCTGCCGGTTCAAGAATAGTAGAATCTTGCGGATCAGCCTGTATTGGTTCTTTTCATAAACCTCTGGAGTCAAAGTTTGTGAAATATTTTTATGCTATTCGCTTGGAAATCAGGGAAATGTTTCTTAGGGGTCCGAAAACCAACTTTCATGTTACCTCTTAAATCATATAATTACCAAATTAGCATAAAATTAAGGATTTTATATTTTTTTTATACAAGTTGCGTTTTTTTATTATTATTTCGGGTTAGGGTTTAGGGTTTAGGTTTTCGGGTTTAGCGTTTAGGGTTTAGGGTTTCGGGTTTAGGGTTCGGGTTTAGCGTTTAGGGTTCGGGTTTAGGGTTTAGGGTTTCAGGCTTCGGGCTTATTTTGTAAAAGATAAAGAGGTAAAATAAGGATATTATAAATATATATACTATTAAAATTTAAAAAAAAAAGATATTATAAATATTTACAATATTAATACTAAAAAATAAATTAATATTAATACTTGATAATTTTTAATTTGATATATGTAGTGGAGATTATTAAGTTAAAAAAATATTGTAGGGACTAATATGTATATAAATAATGTTAAGAGGTAATAGTAATTGATCTAATAAGTTCAGGTGGGGTGTATATTTAGAAAAAAATGTGTAAAGGGGATACGTTTAGCAACACCCGTTTCTTAGTTGTGATAATTGTTCCAGTTACTTGATTTGTTTCAGATATTATATTCATGTTTTTTTTGTTTGGTTTAGTTTTTAAACAAAATGTATCTAAAAAACCAAACTTTGAAAAATTCGAAGTTTGCTTTATCAGCCTTTTTATTTGGTTGAATTTAAAATGAAAAACATTAATTTCTTGTAGTTCTTTAATGTTTCAAGTAATTCTTCGGTTTTCGTTTAGTCTTATTTGATATGGAATTGTCTTTGATGTTGTAAAACACACCTATTTTCTGCAACTTTTTATCATCTTCTAAGTGCTTAATTATATAATAATTGATGATTTTAACTCATTTTAACATGATCTTACAAAGCTTAATACTTGGTGTAGGTTATGAGTTTTACAAGAGAAAAAGTATGGGCTTTGGAAGAGAAAAGAGACATTTTTGATCAATTTTGAATACTAAAACATAAGGCCCGACCCAAGCCCACAAGATCAAAGCCTTACATGATATTATATAAGATTATTAACAAAAACAACAAACCCTAACCAGCCCTAAATCCCGAAATCAACACCCCCTTCACCAAGAAAATTCGTTTTTTACAATTGGCAGCCAAGGAAGGAAGAATAAAGACTTGTGGACGTTTGGTGGCGGCTAGGGGAAGAAGAATAACATCAAGGGAGACTTGGTACAGCAGCTAGGATTGATCTTCATCAATAATCTCAGCCCTAATCTTAAGTATAACTCTTATAAACTTTGTGTTCTTGTTCAAGGTTCATACTTGTTGATTTTGATCTTTAAACTTGATTTCTTTGCAATTGAATTGACGATTGGATTGTGTATGATCTTGATAGATTGTTGAATGATTAATAGGATGTTTGTGATGATTAACATGGTGTTTATTAAGAGTTATAGCTGCTGTCCAAAAATTGTGTTAGGCTAAACTTGTTAGTTCTACCTAGGTTTGATGAATATTGTTAGGTTTTAGTAAGTAATATGGATTGTTTGATCAACATGACTTGATATGTTAATGAAAGTTTGGTTTAATATTGAATTAGGTTGTGTTTAGTGGCTGTGATTTTATTAATTATACTCATAAACCCCTTGCTTTGATTGATTGAATTAGTTTTGATTGATTGTTGCTTGTTTGACTCTTTACTTTGTGTTTAGAGATTGTTTGCGGGATGTACAACCGTAGGGTTTAGTTAGGTGTGTTAATTGATTTAATTCAGCGGGTAGGCACCTTCTTAGAGACCGAGAAGTGATAGGAAGTAAACTCGTCTCATAGCCTTTACTTGTTAGGATTAGGATCGTGCGAGAGCGGGTTCGGTTCTTGTTGGGTTTGGGTTTGTGAGCGATTAGTTGATCTAGCTTAAGTTAAACCAAATTGTTTCTCTATCCTTGGTTGCGTAGTATTCATTTCCATTAGGGGCGTGTGTCAGTGAGACCAAGAAGAGAATCGACATTAGAACACTTTAGCAATTTGTTTCCCGGTTTGTTCTTAAAAGCAACTAAGTGTAAGTTAGGGTTTGTTAGTGAGACCGAGAGGTGATCTAACTTTCTTGAGTGAACCTTAGTTGTGTCATCCTTAGATACCGGTGTCGTGAGATTATTCAATCCATTAGCTTGTTAAACGTTCAATAGGATTCTTACCTAGGTAGACGTTTTCTCCATTGTTAAGTCTCATTCTTAAAGTTTCATTAAGTCTTGTTAGGTTAAGTCTTTAAATTTAGTTAAAGTAAGTTAGGTCAAGTAGTTAATAACTAAAAATCATTTAAAAAATTATTATTCTTAGGAAGATCTTTTCTAGGGTTAGTGATCATAGACGTTTTCACGTGTCCTTGTGTTCGATACTCGGACTTCCTTAGGTCTATACTACTTTTGATCGGTACACTTGCCGGTTGTGTGTGGATTCGTTAGGAGTTTCGTTTGATCAATTTAAAGCTTAGTTGTGAGTTTCATAGAAAGAGCATCATTAGACACACATCAAGTTTTTGACGCTATTGTTGGGGACACGGTTTGAGGCGTATTGAGAATGACTCGAGTTGGGGACTTGCCTATTGTATTTCGTATTTATATTTAGATTAGATTAGTTATTTTGATTTCTTTAGTTTATTTTAGTTTAGTGTAGTTTAAGTTTAGTTTTATTTTTATTATTATTATTGTTATTCTTAATTATTTTATCTATTTTTATCTGGTGCCCGCGATCCTTTTCTTTTGAGTGTTCTTTACAGCGAAGATGTTCAGACTACAAGTTTGAAAACCATGGTGCAAAGTTTGTGGCAGAAATCACTGGGTGCATGATACTTATGAGAGGAGAAATATAGAAGTCGAGGCACAGAAAGCTCCATGGGAATCACTTTTTTCAAAGCCTCCTCCATACCGATTTGCATATGATCAAATGGGGAACTTCTTAGGGTATAAAGATTTGTCAGGAAATATATTATAGCCCACCCCAGAATTGGAGGCAATAATGGATGATGTATTGTTTGCTAATAGAAATTATTTGGAATATATTCCACCTTTGAATCCACCTTTGTTTGAAACCCTGAGTGAGATTGAAGATACCGGAATGGAAGAGCAGAGAGTAGATGAGTATGTTCCCTCTTGGGAGGAAGAATTTAAGGATGAGTTTGGTGAAGAGTTGATGGATTTTACCATGATAGATGAAGGAGAGTTTGACCCACTTGGAGATTTAAAGTTGCTTGAGAATCTATTGTATAACGAGCCAAGTGTGGGGATCAAGAATGAGCTTTGTAAGGAGAGCCATGAAGTAGTTAGTGATTCTGTCCTTCCGACACTTCACCTCGATTGTGAAAAACCAAAACACCAACCGTACTCAATCTCCATTCGGGACGTGTTAAGGTTTAAAAATTTGGCTAAAAGAATTAGAATGAGGATTTCTGGGCGAAGAAATCATATTGTGATGAAGAGATTGACTTCCCCGTTTCACTTCATTGAATCAATTTTGGGGGAATTCAAGAGTTGGTTGGCCGAGTTTAATTCATATGGTTGGGCGCATGAGAGTTGTGCAATTGGTTTCTTCCAGACCAATTGTAAGAGGAGAGTATTGAGGAGCATAGATGGAAGAGGATAAAGGAGAAGCCTCCTGATTGAGGTTTCGGGAGCGAGTCCGGCTGAAGACTATTCAATAAACTTAGCGCTTCCCGGGAGGCAACCCGGTAATATCTTTCCTTATTATTTTATCTTCATTTTTATTTTTATTTCTGAGTTTTGCCGGGTTGTTTCTTCTCATACTTGCAGGTTATTCTTGGTTGGTTGATGACGGTTGATGAGTTGGAGTTTTAAACTTGCGTTCGAATAGGAGGGCGAGGAACATGATTCAGCGCACACTTGCATGATCACATATACCAGGGGAGTTTGTTCCACTTTATTTTTCTTTATGTTTAGTTTTGTCTTTTCCTTGTCTCACATTGAGGACAATGTGAAATTTAAGTGTGGGGATGGGGAACTGACGTTTTCATTTTTAAGAAAAATAAAAGAATATTGAAAATCTTGGGAGTTAATATTTATAAAAAAATTAATAAATAAATAAATAAAATTTAAGAAAAATGTCCATTGAAAATTGTTTTTCTTCTACGTTAAGCAGGATATGATATTATTACCGTTGTGTTAACAAGCTCTCATAACTTTTAAAAAAATAATAATAATAAAAGAAGAGATGGTTTGCATATCTGATTTGGGATGTGTCAGGTAGGCCCAACTAGCTTTGATAGTCCTCTTTAGCAGATTTATATAAATATATATATATAATAATTTGAAAAATTGTGAAATCGAATTTCGATGCTTAGGGAGGATACCATAATCTAAAAACTTTGAAATGGTAAGAATTAAATGCACTCAAACCAATACACCGCCACATGTCCATCTTTTTACGAGCTTTGAAATAATTATATATTTTAGGGTGATATAAAGTATTGCAAAAAAAAAGATAAGAAAGAAAAAAAAAAGTATGTTATGAAAGTTATGTGTACTCTGAAAAGTTGTTCCAAAAAAGCAAATGATTATGAGAAAGTTATGTATTGTAAAATGCCAAAGAAGCATTCTCAAAGTTAGTAAAAGAGGCCAAAGATGCACATACTAGACGGGACTTAGAGTTTACGTGTTACCGAGGGGATAGTGACTCTGAGGATACACTATTGGGGCTCGAAGGTTCTTAGTCAATAAATATCAAATTAGGAGTTTATAGGACAAAGTCCAATAATATTTAGGAATAGCTCGTACGAACTCCACATGACCATCCATCCATCAATCAAAATTTCACCGAGTGCATCTAATTAGTACAATCAACGAGTACTTGGCTTATGGTGATTTGTCGAACCAGTTTGCTTCGACTCTAGTCTTCTAGCTCTCTTTTTCTGAGATGGGATAGGTGTAGCCTTGATTTTTGGACTTAAAACGCCTAATGCAGGCCGGTGGCTAGGTTTAAGTGGACAACAATATCGGCAATCGCGGTCAATATGTCGAACTGTTTCTTGTGCTTTAATAATAATAAATAATCTGGGAGTTTGTTGTTTTTCACTTGGTTATGATCCTGTGTAGATTTCTTTTTCAGGGACGAAAACGTCTTAAGTGTGGGGATGTTTGATTTGTTGTAAAACACACCTATTTTCTTCACCTTTTTAATATCTTCTAAGTGCTTAATTATATAATAATTGATGATTTTAACTCGTTTTAACATGATCTTACAAAGCTTAATATTTGGTGTAGGTTATGAGTTTTACAAGAGAAAAATTATGGATTTTGGAATAGAAACGAGGCATTTTTGATCAATTTTAAAGACTAAAACTCAAGGCCCGACACAAGCCCACAAGATCAAAGCCTTACATGATATTATATAAGATTATTAACAAAAAAACAAACCCTAACCAGCCCTAAATCCCGAAATCAACACCCCCTTCACCAAGAAAATTCGTTTTTTCAATTGGCAGCCAAGGAAGGAAGAAAAAAGAGTTGTGGAGGCTTGGTGGCGGCTAGGGGAAGAAGAATAACATCAAGGGAGACTTGGTACAGCAGCTAGGGTTGATCTTCATCAATAATCTCAGCCCTAATCTTCAGTATAACTCTTATAAACTTTGCGTTCTTGTTCAAGGTTCATACTTGTTGATTTTGAACTTTAAACTTGATTTCTTTTGCAATTGAATTGAAGATTGGATTGTGTATGATCTTGATAGATTGTTGTATGATTAATATGATGTTTATGATGATTAACATGGTGTTTATTAAGAGTTATAGCTGCTGTCCAAAAATTATGTTAGGCTAAACTTGTTAGTTCTACCTAGGTTTGATGAATATTGTTAGGTTTTAGTAAGTAATATGAATTGTTTGATCATCATGACTTGATATGTTAATGAAAGTTTGGTTTAATATTGAATTAGGTTGTGTTTAGTGGCTGTGATTTTATTAATTATACGCATAAACCCCTTGTTTTGATTGATTGTTGCTTGTTTGACTCTTTACTTTGTGTTTAGAGATTGTTTGCGGGGTGTACAACCGTAGGGTTTAGTTAAGTGTGTTAATTGATTGAATTAAGCGGGTAGGCACCTTCTTAGAGACTGAGAGGTGATAGGAAGTAAGGTCGTCTCATAGCTTTTACTTGTTAAGACTAGGATCGCGCGAGAGCGGGTTCGGTTCTTCTCGGGTTTGGGTTTGTGAGCGATTAGTTGATCTAGTTTAAGTTAAACCAAATTGTTCCTCTATCCTTGGTTGCATAGTATTTGTTTTCATTAGGGTCGTGTGTCGGTGAGACCGAGAGGAGAGTCGACATTCGAACACTTTAGCAATTCGTTTCCCGGTTTGTTCTTAAAAGCAACTATGTGTAAGTTAGGGTTTGTTAGTGAGACCGAGAGGTGATCTAGCTTTCTTGAGTGAACCTTAGTTGTGTCATCCTTAGATACCGGTGTCGTGAGATTATGAAATCCATTAGCTTGTTAAACCTTCAATTGGATTCTTACCTAGGTAGACGTTTTCTCCATTGTTAAGTCTCATTCTTAAAGTTTTGTTAAGTCTTGTTAGGTTAAGTCTTTTAATTTAGTTAAAGTAAGTTAGGTCAAGTAGTTAATAACTAAAATTCATTTAAAAAGTTATTATTCTTAGGAAGATCTTTTCTAGGGTTATTGATCATAGACGTTTTCACGTGTCCTTGTATTCGATACTCGGACTTCCTTAGGTCTATACTACTTTTGATCGGTACACTTGCCGGTAGTGTGCGGATTCATTAGGAGTTTCGTTTTATAAATTTAAAGCTTAGTTGTGAGTTTCATAGAAAGAGCATCATTAGACACACATCAATAATTTATACACAACAATTTGATTTTTCCAAATAATTTGGTACAACATAATATATATGTCAATATTTATAAACCAAACAGTACCATCGAATTCCTAGCACCCCATGATCTTTTTTGCAAAAACTTTGGTTTCTTTTGTACTCATCGTTCCATCATTTCCAGCCAACACCTTGTAGTTATCTTTCCTCATAAAATTCGTACACTCGTACGACAAACTCGAAGAGATCATCCGTTGAATATAGTTAGCCACATCGTGGCTCGACTTACCACTTGCACAAGTTAATTCATAAGGTAGCTTGTTCAAGAAGATAGCTTCGTAAGCTGGACTAGGGTTTATAAAAAAGTATGTCCTTCCACCCTCTTACGGTGGTGCCATGAAACATGCTCATTTTTTTCGACATCGCCACGGGTAATAGCTGTTAAACCTTAGATAAGTGAACCAAACACGATATTGCATAAAACGTTTATGCGACTCTTTTCATTAATAATAAACAAGAACAAAATACTTTCTACTCTTTCTACTCTCTACTGGAAATAAACCTTTTGATGGGTTTATATAACACCCACAATTCTAATCCTACTCAAACTAGAAAACATAATTAAACTAGACATCTAATTTATTTAATAATAAGTAAAAGATAATTATGACACCAAGTTATTCAACTTGGTCCCTGAACTTTGGATCTCCACCAAACCGCCCCTTGAGATCTTCCGTACCACCCTTATACATTTCGTATTATTCATTCGGGTCCTTCAAGTTGGTGTTGCTCCAAGTTTTACACTCCCTCTCAATACCAAATTCCATTGTTCCTCCAAGATCCTTCACACCTTGTAACGCCTTAACCTCTTTGAGCTTGATTCTTGGATTCGACTTCATAACCCTACATTCAGGTTTCTTTTTCCTGTTATCAATTGAGCTAGTTTCGAGATTACCATTATTTAGAACTGCATCACCCGTTTTCAGATAGGAACCAACTTTTGCTTTCTCAACTCCATGACCAACTATCATGGTACTTAAAGCAATTCTTACATCCCCTCTTAATGCATGCTCCCTCTGGAACTCAAGTTCTTTATCCGTTTGTTCATTTGGATCACCCGAACTTTGCATGAACCTCATGCAAACTCCAACATCAACTTTGTTGGTTTGTTGATTTTTGTAACGATTCCGGCAAAATCAGGAATACCCTAGCCGGTATATACTATTTACGTGTTATTTAATACTGAATATATGAATTATAATGTGTATATACGAGTATGTATGATTCACGGTACGAATTATACTCGATTATACAGTTAATCATATTGGAAGTACGGTTAACCGATTGACGGTTATTGAAACCCGAATGAATCGGAGATTACATTATAGACGAAATATATAATGTTTAGTGATGTTTACGAAGTATTAAAACTTCGGGATAAGTGAATTAAAGCACAGAAAAGAGTTTTCGATTTAATGGTACGTCGGTACGTTAAACGAAACCTTTAATACCAAACCAAGCAAGAAATGATCGATCAAGCCGTAAAAGATGCACAATTATTAATAATATGATGTTTCAAGTAAATAAATGTCATGGTTTAAGTTTTTAAAGTTTTAAATCGGTTTTATATAAATTTTATTTTTTTTAAGCCGAAAAACGACCTTTTTGGCCTCGTTTTGAGCGGAATTAAACGTTTAACCGAAAAACGAACTGAACCAGATTATCCACAACTTTATCCAGATCATGTAATCCGAATGTGTGGCCAAGAATGGAGGTGTGGGCCCCTCCCCGCACCCTTATGGAGACCGATCGGATGAGGGTGTTCCCCTCATCCCTTTCATTTTCTTTTTTTCTAAAACCCAAACTCCCAAATTCTCTCAACCCTTCAAACATTCATCCAACTTCCCTTTGATTTATACCAAGAAACCGAGGTAAAGATCGGATTATAGTCGTGTTCATCTTCTTTTCTCGAGTCATTTACAAGAAAATGAGGTTTCAAGTGAAAAATGGGTGAAAATCCGAGATGAAAACGATTCTTGCGTGATCAAGTGATGTATACAAGTTATACAAGGGATCTTGGTCCAAGAAATGAGTTAAAAGTGTCAAAAACGAATTTTTACGGTTAAAAATCTTTGTTTTGATGTCTTAACCGAAACCATGAAAGAAATGGCTTGATTGTGGGTGTAACTTGCTTGGTGTGGTGTTATTGTGCTTGTAGGTGTTATATCTAGTTGCTAGCAAAGGCTAGAAAGCAAGATCTTTGCGATCTAAAGCTAGAAACACAAGGTAGTTCGGTTTTTCATATGATTTATATGATTTGGACAGATTGTGATAGACTTAGATTTGGGTCATGAAATTTCACAGAGATGATCTACACATGAAAATATGAGATCTGTGACAATTTGGTAATTTTTGGACAAAGGATTAATATTTAGTGAATTTAATGCTCGGTTTTGGCTAAAAATGATGAAAAATAGTTAAACATCATGAAAAATTCTGGAAATTCCAGATAAGCTTTTTATAACATATAAAAGTCACACACAAAATTTCAGATCCGTTGGAGAAGTCTAAGTAGGTTTTCGGTAAAACGATTTCTAGGGTTTTCTAGCTCGGTTTTGGTGAAAATGGCATGAAAAATGAGATTTTGGTTCTGGAAAAATTACATGGAACTATGTGGATGGCAGGGATCATACCAGAAAAATTTGGGATTTTTCTACGGTCGTTTGGTATTTTCGATATATTTGGTGTTTAAATGACGTTTAAAAATAGATAAATAAATGTTAAATATAAAAATTAATTCTGGAAATATTTTTATAAAATTCCTTACTGTCAAAAAGTGATTTGTGCAAAATTTCAAGATCCGAGACTAAACGGATAATTATTTGTGCTAAAAAGAATATAAAAACAAACCTTTAAAGCTTAAAACGCGTAAACCGGCAAAGTTCGCCTAAGCGAGCTGACTGGTGTATAAAAACCTTAAAAATGAACTATTTTCATGAAACTAAGTCAATCAAGTAAAAATAAATCATCCGAAAATAATTCGGATGATTTGGGTATTTTTATCCGAAATAACAGTTTCCGGCACCCTAAAGACGGAAACGGGTCCCGCGGCCAAACGGGGCGTCTAAACCGAGCTCTAAATTCACGGTTTTAACTAAAATATCAGTCAAACACTATTTTCGGGTCGTGTGTGACCAAACTTATTTTTGAAACATAAAAACGGATAACCGTGCTTGGCACGCAAAACGGGGAAAACATAATAATAATAATTTTGACAGATAAACTCTAAGAGATATCACAATCTGAGTCCTGAGAAGTGTCTCTGGGTTAACATTGTCCCCGGATCGAGTACAGTACTGGGTTAACAGTGTCCCCAGATGTACCGGTTGACACGGATTTAATTTATGGAAATTGTATAGTAACGACTTAGGTATCATATTACAGATTCAGGCTCATAGCTGTTCACTGTACTACATACTGACTCACGAGAAGGTGAGTTTCACGAGCCCCTTTTTACTGAACTGTTTTAAATATTTTCCCGGGGCGGAAATCATGTTTCTATCAAAATGTTTAAGTACATGCTGATCGCATGGAAATGAATGTATTTATATAATGTTTATTGTACGGGAATCGTACGGTAATGTATTAAGATGGTAATTGTCTGAGTTGCTAACAGTGTAAGGCCCGAAACAGTGTTCTGTGTTAACAGTGTCCCCAGAGGTTATTAAATGGGTTTCTGGGTTAACAGTGTCCCCAGAGGGTATTAAATGTGTTTCTGGGTTAACAGTGTCCCTAGAGGTTATTAAATGTGTTTCTGGGTTAACAGTGTCCCCAGAGGTTATTGGATGTGTCTCTGGGTTAACAGAGGTTTCACTTGTAGGCTTAGCATAATTACATCGCTATTATATGATTATTATAATGATTTATCATCGTTTACTTAAATTAGTGAAACTCACCAACTATTCGTAGTTGACCCGTTTTCTTTACATGCTTTCTATGTACACCCAAATTGGAATGAGTGATACGTGCTTGATGATGTGTGCTATTTTGTGGAAGCTTAAGGATCTTTATTTTGTATTAAATATGCTAATGTACTATCGGTAAAACTTATGTGTTAACGCCTAGATGATAACGAAACTCGGAACAATGTATTGAGATGTAAATTAATGTAGTGGTGTTTTCTTTATAAGCAATGCTGTTGATATCAGATGCGTCTGTTGCATCCAGTTTACGTTTCCGCTGCGGTTACGGGGTGTTACAGAACTTGGTATCAGAGCCATTGGTTATAAAGAATTAGGATGTCTTTAAAAAGATACCTAAAATATAACCAGTAGCTCAAGTATTATAGGATCTGAATATCAACTAATAATTTATAGTGACGAGATCTGGATGAACTTGGATGGACAAGTGAGTTATTATGGTCCGGAACATAATAACAGACTTGTCCGCACGAGGGAATTCAGGAGAAGTCACGGGGGACTTTAATAGGTAAAATTGGCAACATATGTGTAAATATATGATAATATTGTTATGTGGCAAAGTTGTATAAGTAAGTGTATATTAATTTGATTATGATTTACACTATGGAAAGAACTATATGTTTGTTAACTTGTGTGCAGGTAAGAATGTCGAGAACTCATAGTTTATCGGTGGAGGAGGACCCGGAGGAAGTCAGCTCCGGGAACTCTGGGAGTCTACGCATATCATCCAGCTCTGAGCCTAGCGAGGCTAGTCGTAGGAGCTCTAGCCAGTCCTCCCCAGTCTGGATTGTCAGATCCCCCACCCCACCCGCACCACAGGCCACCCCTATCCCTCCCGGATTCGGACCCCGCCTCACGGCGCGGATCAGTGTCCGGCATGTCCCACCTACCTCTCCCCCACCCAGACCTGCTACCCGCAGGGGCGAGCCCTCCCGCTCCCAGCCCGAACTGTGACTCCACCTGTGTGGGGTCTCCCTAGGCAGGAAAGGGACGCGGCGGCATGGCTTCGAGTGCTCACCGAGCAGGTGAATGAGCACTCCGCCGCCTTGACATTGGGAGTGCAGAGGCGGATGTATCTGGGGGACTGCATACTGGACCACCAGTATGCGATTGCGCAGCTAAGGAGGGAGTGCTCATACTCCCATTTGATGATTGATCGGTTAGAGGCGCGGGTCCGGGGTGTGTTGGCAGTGATGGTGGTGTTGGTGGCAGTGATGTTGTGGTGGGTATACCAACGAGTTTAGTGATGTTAGGATGGTAGAAGTCATTGACCGCTTTTTGATACTCTGTGTAAGCAGTTAGTGGTGATGCTAACATAGAGTGAATCTTGGGTAGTTATAATACAACCACTGGCCCTTAGGGGGTCTCTTTTGGGGTATATCATTATAGATACTTTTGGGTATCATTCAAGCACTGACCCATTGTGGGTTATGTCGAGATGATGCCGACATAGGGCCCTTGTATAAAAAAACTTAACCTATGTAATGGTGACAGGGAAGTAATGTGAACGGATGTTTGTGTAATATGTACTAATGTTTATTAATGAATGGAATGTGTGTTGTGTTTTATGATTGGAATTTGTATTAATTACATGTATTTTTCTGAATGTTGTGTAGAATGGCACCAAAACGATCAGCACAAATGTCGGAAGTGGATGTGAGCCGTTTGATTGCTCAACAGTTGGAGGCGGCGATACCGGATATAGTATCGCGCATCGCCGCCAGTATTAACAATTCGACCAATCCAACCCCTCCGAGCAATCAAACGACCACCAATAATGACGGGGAACAAAATGCTAATCCTCCACAGAACGATAACACGATTCTGAGTAATGACGCACCGCCTAGGGTGGTCGTTACGGACAGTAATGGCCCTATACCAACTGTAGAAACGAACCGCACTGAACCAATTCCTGCATCCAGGGGATGTTCAATCAAAGACTTTATGTTGTGCAAGCCCCTAGACTTTAGCGGGTCTGAAGGACCAAATGGGTTAGTTAAATGGATCGAGAAAATAGAATCCGTTGTGAACATCAGCAACTGCCCCGAGGATTGTGTTGTTAAGTATGCTACCTGCACATTCACGGACCATGCCTTGACATGGTGGAACACCATAGTGCAGACCCTCGGTCAGGCGGCAACAAACCGCATGACCTGGACAGAGCTCAAGGCTCTTGTACTGGAACATTTCTGCCCGAAAAACGAATTGCAAAAATTAGAAAATGAATTGTGGAACCTGGAGATGCAGGGGGCAGACCACTTGGGTTATACGAACCGGTTTAATGAGTTGTCGCGATTGGTAACATGGTTGGTCACCCCAGAGTCGAAGAGGGTTGAGCGTTATATTTGGGGGCTAACTCCAGTTGTAAGGAATATAGTCAATTCTGGGGGACACCAGACGTATGAGGGTGCGGTGACGCAAGCTGGTATCGTCACGTATGATTTCGTAAGGAGCGGGTCACTGAAGGTGGCAGGAGAATCCGCTGGGGGAAAGCGGGGTACACATGACCATAGGATCCAGGAAAAGCAGCAAAATAAACGTGCTAGGCCCACTGCCCAGAACTACGCCATGACTAGTTCGGGCGGAAGGCAGGAACCGCAGACAAGGACGTATCCCAGGTGTGGGAAATGCGGTTACCAACATGGTGGCGAGTGCAGGGTGGTAGTGTGCCATCGGTGTGGCAGGGAAGGGCACTACGCACCGAGATGTAGGACAAACCTGAACACTCTGAACCGACAACCGCAACCTATCCGTGCGCAGCCATTTAGGACCCAACCAGCCCGACAACAAAACCAACAAGGAAACCAAACGGTGACCACCAGCCGTGCTTGCTATGAATGCGGCAGCATGGATCACTTCAAGAGTCACTGTCCGAAGCTGAACCAGGGAGGAAACGGGAGGCAAACCGCGGGTCAAGCGTCGTCGTCCAATCCGGCGAGAGGCCGAGCATTCGTGATGGGAGCGAGCGAAGCACGCCAGGACCCCAGCGTAGTGACAGGTACTTTCCTCGTCTCTGATCATTACGCCTCTGTATTATTCGATACGGGCGCCGATAGAAGTTTTGTCTCCGTTAAGTTTCTATCGATAGCAAACCTTCCAATTGGTGAAACCATAGAACCTTATACCATAGAAGTCGCTAACGGTAAAACCATGATAGTTAATCAAATAGTTCGGAATTGCCCTTTTATTCTGAACGAACAATCCTTCCTGATTGACTTGTTACCGGTAGAATTGGGTAGTTTTGACGTGATAGTGGGAATGGATTGGTTAGCACGTAACAAAGTGGAAATAAATTGTGAAAAGAAAATCGTCAAGATCCGGGTGTCGGATGACGAAGAGGTATTAGTTCAAGGAGAGAAGTCGGGCACCATGATGCCATTTATATCCCACCTCAAGGTGCTAAAATATATACGCCAGGGATGCGTGGCGTATCTAGCGAGCTTGAAGGGCAAGGATCCTGAGGAAAAACGGGTGGACGATATCCCGGTGGTACGCGAATTTCCACAAGTTTTCCCAGAGGAACTTCCTGGATTACCGCCAACCCGACAGGTCGAATTCAGAATCGATCTATTACCTCAAGCTGGCCCTGTTGCTAAGGCACCCTACCGACTTGCACCATCAGAGATGCAAGAATTATCCAACCAGTTGCAAGAATTGTTGGATAAAGGATTTATACGTCCTAGTTATTCCCCGTGGGGTGCACCTGTACTATTCGTGAAAAAGAAGGACGGGAGCCTTAGAATGTGCATTGATTACAGGGAGTTGAACAAGTTAACAATCAAAAATAGGTATCCTCTTCCCCGAATTGATGACCTGTTCGACCAACTGCAAGGTGCGAGCTACTTCTCAAAAATTGATCTTAGATCGGGATACCATCAAGTTAGAATTCAAGAGGAGGATATCCCAAAAACCGCATTTCGGACTCGCTACGGCCATTACGAGTTCTTAGTTATGCCTTTTGGGCTAACAAATGCGCCAGCAGTGTTCATGGATCTCATGAATCGAGTCTGTAAACCCTACCTCGACAAATTCGTCATCGTGTTCATTGACGATATTTTGATCTACTCGAAGAGTAAAGAAGAGCACGAGCAACACTTAAGATTAATCTTAGAGCTTCTAAATCAGGAGAAGTTGTATGCAAAATTCTCCAAGTGTAACTTCTGGTTACAAGAGGTGCAATTCCTCGGTCACGTTATAAACCATCAAGGAATACACGTTGATCCGAGTAAGGTTGAAGCAATTAAGAATTGGCAAGCGCCTAAATCTCCAAAGGAAATCCGCCAATTCTTAGGCTTAGCTGGATATTATCGTCGATTTATAGAGAACTTTTCCAGCATCGCCCAACCTTTAACCCTCCTGACTCAAAAGGATCGAAAGTATGAATGGGGAGAAGAACAGGAAACGGCGTTTCAAACGCTAAAACAAAGATTGTGCCAAGCGCCAATCTTAAGTCTCCCCGACGGAGACGATGGTTTTGTCGTGTATTGTGACGCATCCCGGAGAGGGTTAGGATGCGTGTTGATGCAAAATAATAAGGTTATAGCCTATGCTTCTCGACAGTTAAAAGTACACGAGAAAAATTACACTACTCATGACTTAGAACTGGGAGCAGTTATCTTCGCACTTAAAATCTGGAGACATTATCTCTACGGTACAAAGTGCACCATCTTCACCGACCATAAAAGTTTGCAACACATATTCGATCAGAAAGAACTGAATATGAGACAACGAAGATGGGTCGAGTTGTTAAGCGACTATGACTGTGACATCCGTTATCACCCCGGCAAGGCTAACGTCGTAGCCGATGCCTTGAGTAGGAAGGATCGAGTTAAGCCATTGCGTGTGCGAGCGCTGGGGATGATAGTCCAGTCGAACCTTTCGGATCTGATTCGAGTTGCTCAACGTGAGGCGTTGAAAGAGGAACAAATGGAAAACGAGGGACTTTACGGTAACGAGAAAAATTTCGAACAGCGCGTGGACGAAATTCTCTATTTCAAAAATCGGATTTGGATCTCGACCCTCCATGACCTTCGTGAATTAATCATGGACGAAGCGCATAAATCGAAATATTCCATACATCCGGGATCGGATAAGATGTACAAGGATGTGAAGGAGTTCTACTGGTGGCCGGGTATGAAAAAGGATATAGCCACATACGTCGGCAAGTGTACGACGTGTGCGAGGGTTAAGGCGGAGCACCAGAAACCCTCGGGGATGTTACAACAACCGGAAATTCCCGAATGGAAATGGGAGCAAATCACGATGGATTTTGTGACACATCTCCCTAAGACGTCCCGTGGACACGATGCAATTTGGGTAATCGTGGATCGATTAACCAAGTCGGCACATTTTATTCCGATTAGAAATAATTATAACACCGAGAGACTTGCGCAGATTTATATAAATAAAATTGTGTCTCGTCATGGGATACCCATCTCAATCATCTCCGATCGAGATAGCCATTTGACCTCCAATCTTTGGCAAGCTGTACAAGAAGCGCTGGGAACGCGTATTGATCTAAGCACAGCTTACCACCCTCAGACCGACGGTCAGTCTGAGATGACCATCCAAACACTGGAGGATTTGCTTCGTGCATGCGTACTGGATTTTAAGGGAAATTGGGATCAACATCTCCCACTCGTTGAATTTTCCTATAATAACAGTTACCATAGCAGTATAAAGGCAGCACCTTACGAAGCATTGTATGGACGGAAGTGCCGATCACCACTCTGTTGGACTGAAGTGGGCGACACACAGGTTATTAGATCGGACCTGGTCCAGGAAACGACCAGCAAAATCCTTGAAATTAAGAACAATCTGAAGGCCGCACAGGATCGGCAGAAGAGTTATGCCGATACCCGTAGGAAACCGTTATCATTTGAGAAAGGTGATAAAGTGTATTTGAAAGTATCACCTTGGAAAGGAGTAGTCAGATTTGGAAAGGTGGGGAAGTTAGACCCTAGATACATTGGACCATTCGACATTACTGCAAAAATCGGTCCTGTAGCATACCGATTAGAACTGCCTGATGAACTGAGTGCAGTTCACAATGTGTTTCACGTGTCGAACTTGAAAAGGTGTCTGTCGGATGAGACATCGGTGTTACCCTTAGAGGGTGTCCAAATAAGTGATAAGCTTAATTTCGTAGAGGAACCCATAGAAATAGTGGACGGGAAAATCAAGCAACTTAGACACAATAAGATCTCGTTGGTCAAAGTTAGATGGAACTCGCAACGAGGCCCAGAATATACATGGGAACGAAAGAACGAATTTCGGAAGAAATACCCCCACCTATTTCCTCAAAAGGAAGTAGTTGACGCGTAAAATTTCGAGGACGAAATTTTTGTAACGGGGGAAGAATGTAACGATTCCGGCAAATTCAGGTATACCCTAGCCGGTATATACTATTTACGTGTTATTTAATACTGAATATATGAATTATAATGTGTATATACGAGTATGTATGATTCACGGTACGAATTATACTCGATTATACAGTTAATCGTATTGGAAGTACGGTTAACCGATTGACGGTTATTGAAACCCGAATGAATCGGAGATTACATTATAGACGAAATATATAATGTTTAGTGATGTTTACGAAGTATTAAAACTTCGGGATAAGTGAATTAAAGCACAGAAAAGAGTTTTCGATTTAATGGTACGTCGGTACGTTAAACGAAACCTTTAATACCAAACCAAGCAAGAAATGATCGATCAAGCCGAAAAAGATGCACAACTATTAATAATAAGATGTTTCAAGTAAATAAATGTCATGGTTTAAGTTTTTAAAGTTTTAAATCGGTTTTATCTAAATTTTATTTTTTTAAGCCGAAAAAACGACCGTTTTAGCCTCGTTTTGAGCGGAATTAAACGTTTAATCGAAAAACGAACTAAACCAGATTATCCACAACATTATCCAGATCACGTAATCCGAATGTGTGGCCGAGAATGGAGGTGTGGGCCCGACCCCACACCCTTATGGAGACCGATCGGATGAGGGTGTTCCCCTCATCCCTTTCATTTTCTTTTTTTTCTAAAACCCAAACTCCCAAATTCTCTCAACCCTTCAAACATTCATCCAACTTCCTTTTGATTTATACCAAGAAACCGAGGTAAAGATCGGATTATAGTCATGTTCATCTTCTTTTCTCGAGTCATTTACAAGAAAATGAGGTTTCAAGTGAAAAATGGGTGAAAACCCAAGATGAAACCGATTCTTGCGTGATCAAGTGATGTATACAAGTTATACAAGGGATCTTGGTCCAAGAAATGAGTTAAAAGGGTCAAAAACGAATTTTTACGGTTAAAAATCTTTGTTTTGATGTCTTAACCGAAACCATGAAAGAAATGGTTTGATTGTGGGTGTAACTTGCTTGGTGTGGTGTTATTGTGCTTGTAGATGTTATATCTAGTTGCTAGCAAAGGCTAGAAAGCAAGATCTTTGCGATCTAAAGCTAGAAACACAAGGTAGTTCGGTTTTTCGTATGATTTATATGATTTTGACAGATTGTGATAGACTTAGAGTTGGGTCATGAAATTTCACAGAGATGATCTACACATAAAAATATGAGATCTGTAAAAATTTGGTAATTTTTGGACAAAGGATGAATATTTGGTGAATTTAATGCTCGGTTTTGGCTAAAAATGATGAAAAATAGTTAAACATCATGAAATATTCTGGAAAATTCCAGATAAGCTATTTATAACATATAAAAGTCACGCACAAAATTTCAGATCCGTTAGAGAAGTCTAAGTAGGCTTTTCGGTAAAACGAGTTCTAGGGTTTTCTAGCTTGGTTTTGGTGAAAATGGCCTGAAAAATGAGAGTTTGGTTCTGGAAAAATTACAGGGAACTATGTGGATGGCAGGGATCATCCCAGAAAAATTTGGGATTTTTCTACGGTCGTTGGTATTTTCGATATATTTGGTGTTTAAATGACGTTTAAAAATAGATAAATAAATATTAAATATAAAAATTAATTCTGGAAATATTTTTATAAAATTCCTTACTGTCAAAAAGTGATTTGTGCAAAATTTCAAGATCCGAGACTAAACGGATAATTATTTGTGCTAAAAAGAACATAAAAACAAACTTTTAAAGCTTAAAACGCGTAAACCGGCAAAGTTCGCCTAAGCGAGCTGACTGGTGTATAAAAACCTTAAAAATGAAATATTTTCATGAAACTAAGTTAATCAAGTAAAAATAAATCATCCGAAAATAATTCGGATGATTTGGGTATTTTTATCCGAAATAACAGTTTCCGGCACCCTAAAGACGGAAACGGGTCCCGCGGCCAAACGGGGCGTCTAAACCGAGCTCTAAATTCACGGTTTTAACTAAAATATCAGTCAAACACTATTTTCGGGTCGTGTGTGACCAAACTCATTTTTGAAACATAAAAACAGATAACCGTGCTAGGCACGCAAAACGGGGAAAACATAATAATAATAATTTTGACGGATAAACTCTAAGAGATATCACAATCTGAGTCCTGAGAAGTGTCTCTGGGTTAACATTGTCCCCGGATCGAGTACAGTACTGGGTTAACAGTGTCCCCAGATGTACCGGTTGACACGGATTTAATTTATGGAAATTGTATAGTAACGACTTAGGTATCATATTACAGATTCAGGCTCATAGTTGTTCACTGTACTACATACTGACTCACGAGAAGGTGAGTTTCACAAGCCCCTTTTTACTGAACTGTTTTAAATATTTTCCTGGGGCGGAAAACATGTTTCTATCAAAATGTTTAAGTACATGCTGATCGCATGGAAATGAATGTATTTATATAATGTTTATTGTACGGGAATCGTACGGTAATGTATTAAGATGGTAATTGTCTGAGTTGCTAACAGTGTAAGGCCCGAAACAGTGTTCTGGGTTAACAGTGTCCCTAGAGGTTATTAAATGGGTTTCTGGGTTAACAGTGTCCCCAGAGGGTATTAAATGCGTTTCTGGGTTAACAGTGTCCCCAGAGGTTATTAAATGTGTTTCTGGGTTAACAGTGTCCCCAGAGGTTATTGGATGTGTCTCTGGGTTAACAGAGGTTTCACTTGTAGGCTTAGCATAATTACATCGCTATTATATGATTATTATAATGATTTGTCATCGTTTACTTAAATTAGTGAAACTCACCAACTATTCGTAGTTGACCAGTTTTCTTTACATGCTTTCTAGGTACACCCAAATTGGAATGAGTGATACGTGCTTGATGATGTGTGCTATTTTGTGGAAGCTTAAGGATCTTTATTTTGTATTAAATATGCTAATGTACTATCGGTAAAACTTATGTGTTAACGCCTAGATGATAACGAAACTCGGAACAATGTATTGAGATGTAAATTAATGTAGTGGTGTTTTCTTTATAAGCAATGCTGTTGATATCAGATGCGTCTGTTGCATCCCGTTTACGTTTCCGCTGCGGTTACGGGGTGTTACAATTTTTAACGTTTTCTATTCCACCATGACCACCCGTAACATGAAACGAAACTACCTCCTCGTGCACTTCATCCAACACGGTTTCTTTCTCGTCTTGTTCGGTTACTATCATGGTTGCGTCTTGATCAACCGTTCTTTCTTCTTCAACCATGATTTCCTCATTATCTAGATTCAAAATAATAATAATAGATGATTCCATGGTTACATTTAACGACGACTCTGGAACTACTTCTTGGCTTATCCACCAACAGGAGCCTTCTTCAAACCACTCATCTACCATATTCGTTTGAATTCGGTGACAGCTGCGTATTTTCCTTGAACATATGAGCCTCCACATCCCACGGTTCTTCTTTTCTAACTACAGCTGCATTATCTTCCTAATTAGGGTCTCGACAGTATTTTGCCATATGC
Source organism: Bidens hawaiensis (assembly GCF_021521415.1). Taxonomy (NCBI): domain Eukaryota; kingdom Viridiplantae; phylum Streptophyta; class Magnoliopsida; order Asterales; family Asteraceae; genus Bidens; species Bidens hawaiensis. Next base: position 71,403 of record NW_027491896.1, on the reverse strand, counting down.
CCTTTTTGTCCACATTTATGGCACCTAAAAGGAAAATGTTTTGATTGGTACCTTGATTCCTTGTATCGGGTCTTTTCGTCTGATGAATCTTCTTCAGAGTTGTCATCTCGACCCTTTTGGTTCCATTCTCTCTTCTTGGATCGGTCACGTTTCTCATTCTCCCAATACTTACTCTTGCCTTTCTCGCCATAACGGATCTCATTTTTGTTGAACTGATGCTTCTCCTTCCTTCCGACATACAAGGCTTCGCTCTCGGTTTAATTGACACCCCAGCTAACTGTTTTGCTAAGGCTTCTTGTCCAGCAAGAATATTTTCGAACTCGGTTATGCTCGGTTGGGTCGCCCACCCTTGAATAGCGGTAACGAAGCTACGGTACTCCGGCCTTAAACCGTGAATGAGTATCCGCTTCATACGAGCATCGCTAACCCGAGACTGTGGATCGAGTTCTCCAATCTCGCGACACATATTCTTTACTTTACGAAAATATTGAGAAATTGGAAGATCTCCTTGGGAAATTGTCATCAACTCACCTTCGACTAGTTGCAATCGAGCATCGTTCTTCTTCGTGAATAAGGTCTCAAGCGTATCCCACGCTTGCTTTGGGTATTAGAGAACTTGAATGTGATCAAGAACATCATCATCCACCGTTGTCTTGATGATAAACATCGTCCGACCCGCTTTCACCTGCCACTTCCCGATACTACCGTTAACATCGTTTGCAGGTTGTCTCGTCTCGGTACCGTTCGTTACATGCCAAAGATCTTGACCTTGAAGATACGACTTGATACATGTCGACCATTGTTTGAAGTTACTCTGGTTCAACTTCTTGATTCCTCCTACGACCTGAAATTCTACCATTATTACGGTTTCTTGATTTTTTTTATCGTGACTATGAACTTCGAAAGTATGCTTGCTTCGAACAACAACTTTCTAATTATCTCTAAGACGGCCAAAAAGATAAGCTTCGTCGAATAAAACAAATTATTTTGGTTTGACTTCACAAAATCTCGACGAAAAATATGAATTCAAAACTTATCAATAATTACCATACTAAGCTTTCATAAAGAAAAGCAATCTATAATATATATAAACAAAGATCCAAAAATCCTAAGTGTCGTGATGTGGTCGCTCCCCCTTTTTTTGGAGTCACCAGATTTGCTTGATTTTTAAATGGAAGCTTCTCATGCATTTGACCCGAATTCATGGGTATGGATCTTACCAAACTCATATATTCCTTAAACGGGTTATAACATCTCATTAAATAAAAAATTATTATCACCAAATTATTGATGTAAAAATCCTATAAAATAGGATATACTAAAAATTAATATCTTATTTATTTTAAAAAAGATATATATTATTTAAATTAAAAAAACCAATTTTATAGTAAAAAAAATAAACGGGTCTTGGGTCTCATCAAACCATACGTACATTATTAACTTTCATAAATATTATTTATAATTAAAAAAACCAATTTTATAGTAGAAAAAATAAACGGTCTTTGGTCTCATCAAAACTATATACCTTTTAAACCGGGTTATAACATCTCATTTATTTATGAAACAATTTATCATCAAACCATAAGTATATTATTAACTTTGATACAATAAAAAAATATAAATTCAAAAAATAAAAAAATATTAGAACAAACAATATAAATCAACCCCGTAATACGGGGGATAAAAACTAGTATATATATACTGCAAGGTGACGTAGTAGTATTAATTCTTATCACCAATTGCAATATTCTTCATATAACACGACAAAGAAACACACTTCAATTATTTCCTTCTCCTCGATCAAACAAACAATTAATTAGGGGTGGCTAACCTCAACTTCCATTTATCTTCGGACTTGACGGTTGGCGCCTAGATCAATGAGATAAATAGGATGTTTCTCTACAACCTTTACTCGCTTCAGGATACGACCTACAAATCTTTGAACTGTATCTTAACCTAGATTGGTTTCTTGGCCTATTATGCCTTTGATTGGAACTACTACCGCAATCAAGACTTACCACCAATCGGAAACACGAGCATGGATCGTTAGGCGCTGATAACAATTGTTAAACCTTAGACAAGTGAATCAAGAACACCAAACACGATATTGCATAAAACGTTTATGCGACTCTTTTCATTAATAATAAACAAGAACAAAATACTTTCTACTCTCTACTAGAAATAAACTTTATGATGGGTTTATATAACACCCACAATTCTAATCCTACTCAAACTAGAAAACATAATTAAACTAGACTTCTAATTTATTTAATAATAAGTAAAAGATAATTATGACACCAAGTTATTCAACTTGGTCTCTGAACTTTGGATCTCCACCAAACCGCCCCTTGAGATCTTCCGTACCACCCTTATACTTTCCATATTATTCATTCGGGTCCTTCAAGTTGGTGTTGCTCCAAGTTTTACAATAGCTCCTTTGTAAGTTTCGCAAACAAAGCTGAAAACCTCAGTAGAAAAGGTTCCCTACAAATGGTGCCTTCTGGGCATATAACCAAATCGCCTTCTTCTAGAAGTTTCTTGATCATGTTGGCATCGGTTGTCCGGTCTCTTGTTAACCGGACAGTTTTAATCGGGGATATGATCTCCGATAGTCTTGATAATGAGCAGGTAACTGTGGGTATTGGGCGTCCGAGGGCGGTGGAGAGGAAAATAGAGTCAAGGAGGGTGCGGTGGGAGCAAATGAACAGTACGCTAGTTTGACCCGTGGACTATTTCGGCTGAGGGGGTGGAGTCCCTTTAATATAGACTCGCACTCCTAGTGCCCAAAAAGCGTAGTAAACTAACGACATTGGGAGGACTGCACCAATGGCGATTCGTAGGCATGCGAGGAGGAAACCTATTGGAATCCGAAGAATGAGGATGAGGGCTTTGAACGAGGTTAGTTTATGAACCAGTCTGCCGTCGTGAAACACCACCGGCTTTGGTAATTTGTCTATCGTCACCGCCTTTAGCTCTGCAGTCGATGGTGGTACCACGAAACGTTCCTGAGTTGGAAAAAGATAAGTTCCACAATTCGACAACGAAATTATATAATCTATAATATCAATACCAAATATTAAAAAAATGACATTATATAATATAACAACGACATTCAAGTTAATTCGATAGTAAACGTTGAACCGAAAACATAAAATATAGTATAAGTCGACAATATGTTTGGTGAAAGTTAATCCCAAACATATTGTTGGTTAGATAAATGGGTCTGTTCGGTTATGGCGGGTTTTGAATTATCTTTAACCAAAACCGATCCTTATTTGGTGGTTTTCAAAAACTAATTAAACCAACCCATCAATTATGTCGGTTATCTGTTAAAATTGTTTCGGTTAACGATTATGGCGATTATGTTGCGCACCCCTATTTCAACCAGACTCTATATCTCAACCCCCCCCCCCCCTAAAATTCTATCTTTTACATCTTTAAGTTTCTAACCTTAAATAAAAGAAATAGAAGTCGTCATCAAACCCCACCGGCAGCCGCTGTTCACAGAACCAGCGCGGCTCACATCCACCATTGTTCACTGCTACTGAAGATAATAACAACATTAGATCTTTCATTATTATAGCTTGCAAAGTCTTCTTTTTCTTCCTTAGATCTTTCATTATTGTTTGCAATTCACATATCTAGCTAGGCATCTGTTATTGCCATTCCGGTTAATGATGATAAGTAGATGGGGATGAATCCGTGATTTAGGGTATGAGATTTGATAGATTTTTACTTTTTCTAATTAAAAGTTAAAACAAATTAAGAAAATATGTTTTACCGGTTCACCTAGCGGTTCATGGTGTCCGGTCCAACCGCCAACCATCAAAATCGTCCGGGTTTTAAGAAAACGGGCTAAAGACGGCATACCGGACCTGTATGCTTAGTGTGTCCCAGTCCGACTCCGTTCGTGTTTCAAAACACTGCCATTAATTTCAAGATATAATTTACGTCATTAAATTTGTAGTCAACGCATTCATGTTGGACTGACTTTTTGTATGGTGAATTTATAAGTCAAACCTTATACAAGTTCATACTTTGTAATGTCACTTGTTTTAATTCATTTTAAGTAAAAATAAACATACTTTTAACTTGTATTTATTTTTAGTAGATAGATAAGTTTCACGTACATATTCAGACTTTAGCGGATGTGTAATCGAGTTAGTGGCTCAAGGACAGAGATAAATACAGATGTTTCAAAAGCATGACTTACGTACCTTGCATAATTTCATATACGGGTAACCAGTTTCTAGGCAGCCAAGTGCCATCTCTGGTAGTGATGTGTCTTTAAAAGCCTTCAAAAGGGCGTCAGCCTTATTACTTCCGACAAGCACTCCAGGTGCTTTCACCAGTCCCCAACACCAAATCCGCACCCAAAAACTCCTTCAAAAACGGCTCCACCATAACCCTCGGGTTTGCGGTCAACAGGCACCGTTTCCCACATCCCGAGAACACACGCCAAGCCTCCGGGTGCAAGTCGCTGGAGTTAAACTTAGGCAAGACCGCACGTGCCACGGACTCGATGTCCGAAACCTTCATTCCCAGGGTGGAATAATAAAAAATTCCGGCGATGGGGGTAACTAGAAGTAAGAAGAGGAGTCTTAAAGGTCCTCCAACTTCAAAAGCTACAAGGGCAAAATAGGGAAATGAACTACGCCCCCGCAGCAAGGTTCCGTCCAAGTCGGAAACCACCGTCTGGTTGTTTCGGCCATGTGTTTCGCAAGTTGATATCGCCCTAAATTCATGAGAGTGTTCGGGGTTCTTGTGATTAACGGGCATTGTTGTAATGAGGCTGCTTTGGTTTGGCTTTTATTTGGAGTATTTATAGTGTTGTTGAGGGTGATCACAATTTATTTTTTTTTTTATTATTCTTTTTTTGAATGATAGGTCGACATGAAGTTAGATGAGAGGTGTCACGTAGGGGTGCAAACGAGCCGAGCCGAGCCGAGCCGAGCCGAGCCTGAGCTCGACTAGGCTCGAGCTCGGCTCGTTTAACTTATACAGAGCTCGAGCTCGGCTCGTTTCGAGCTCTATTTTCAAAGCTCGAGCTCGGCTCGTGAATGGATTTTGAAGCTCGAGCTCGGCTAGGGCTCGGCTCGTTTACTTTTTATAAATTATTTTTTATATAATTATAATATTTTATATATTTGTTTTCTATTATATTTTTATGTATAAAAGAATATATATTATTTAGTTATATTTATTTATTTTTTCATAACATTATATTTATTAATTAATAATTATTAAATATATATTTATAAAAATTATACAAATGGCAGGCTCGTTTAAGCTCGCGAGCCGGCTCGAGCTCGATAAGTAGAGCTCGGGCTCGGGCTCGTTTATTAAACGAGCTTATTTTTAGGCTTGAGCTCGGGCTCGGGCTCGATAAAGCTCGGCTCGAACGAGCTTTTTAACGAGCCGATCTCGAGTAGCTCGCGAGCAGCTTGGCTCATTTGCACCCCTATTGTCACGTAAATGAATTTTATTTGAGACTACACGTACACATATAAGTTATTATTTTACTAAAACTAGTTTTTACACCCCGCAACGGTTGTGACGAGGTTGTTAATGAGTTAATCTATGTAGAGGTGGCGTTAAAGTAGACGTTGACTTTATTATTCGTCTAGTAGTTGTAGTAGAACTTAATTGAAAACATAACTTGCAGTTTATGTTTTGGATTGAAGTTGTTTTTATTATTTGCTAATGAAAAGAAAATCGCAAATATAGGTTTTATCATCCAAGGTTATAGTATACAAAGCAAAAGAATAAATAATGAAATAAGACTGGGAGAACATGGATCGAACCTGGATGGCTAACAAATAAGCAAGGTAAGGGTCGGTTTAGGTAATCGATTATGGCTAACTCCTGGAAAAATGTAACGAACGGTTGAAGAAGGTAATATATAGGCATAGACGTACTACATTTTAAGTTATGTTCTTACAAAAAATGATTTAAAATCGGTTAATATCCATATACATAATATTTTAGTCCTAAGAGCTGCCTCTTTTAATAATTTACAAAATGTTGTAGTTGAGCTGGTTGTTGCTGCAGACATTTCCTAAGTACATAGTGGCTATTATCTTATATTCAAACACCAAAACAGTTCGCAGTCAATGTTAGTCAGAAGTAGTTGATCTTTTCACTCTTGTTTCACCATCGCCTGGAGAAATCATCAAGTAGTTGATCTTTTCCTCAAGTCTTTTTGAAAAAATCATCAAGGTGCAGTCGGAAGTGCTGGTTGATGAAGCGCTAATGAAGAAGGAAAGGATTTTCGGTCAGCAAGATGAGTTGATGGAAAACACTCATGGTGTTAAGACTAGGTTTGACCGTATGTGGATTCCACGTCATGGAAATCTTAGAGGTCGAATCTTAGATGAAGCTCATAAGTCAAGATATTCGATCCATCCGGGATCCACTAAGATGTATCAAGACTTGAAGAGAGACTATTGTTTGAGCTCGTTAATCTTAACACAGATCTTAGATCCGATCTATGTATAATTAACCTAATGCGGATCTATTTCGTAATTGCCATTGATCGTCAGTAATACGTTATATGTATGTATCTTAATTGTATGTATGTATGTGTATAATAATATTAGTATGAGCTTGAGAGTGAATCTGGGCAGAGGTTCGATAATTAAACTCAAAATGCTTAACATTAACTGTGGACTAAAGCCACTATAAATAGAAGATGGATCTAGTTCGTTATTCCATAACGAACTAGAATCCATTTCGTCACATACACTTAATGAAATAACTTAATGAAACACCCCCTGATTCGTTAAACATCCTTAACGAATCAGGAGGGATAATAACTTAGATCTAGTTCGCTAAACATCCTTAGCGAACTAGACTATACTTTAACTAACTACATAAATATCTTAATAGTTTATTACATTGATAAAACGAGAAATACATTAACGATAGATACAAAGACTCGAGACGCAAAACCGTGCACTAACAGACACTCCCTCGTCTTGAGCTCTTTGTCTTTACTTTACTTGAAACTCTTGGACCTCCAATCTCTGCAGCTATGAATACCGTTCTCATAACATACACGCACAACACGTTGGAACTGCATAGCCAGATCATAGTCTTCATTGTGCTCGATCAATATCTTATTCTTGTGTAGCACGTCGTTGTCGGTCTCGGTAAAGTTAACAAGCCACATCGGATCGATGATCTTGATTAGCTCGGTCTTTAACCCTTTACCCAGGACAATGACGGCCTCGCCAGTTCGGTTGTCGTAGTACCAGCGGTAGAAGGATAAATGCATGTGTTGGTTCATCGTCTTCACTGGAACACGCTTCATCGTCTTCGGCGGCTTTACCTTAAGAACCAGCTTTTTCCATCCTGTTTTTGGATCGATCATCGATACGCTTGCGGATGGGAATTTGTGGTTTATAATATTTAAAACCGTTGTTCACCTCAAACAACAAGTGTTGGTGAAAACGTTTTGCATAGTAGTCCTCGTCACGATTAATAAATGGACGATACGCCAGAGTGCGTACATCCCATCTCGGTAATGAGAGAAGATCAGACATTCGTTTATAGTAGTGAACGCCCTTCTCCCATTTAACAATACATACTTTCAGATTAGAATCATAAAGCCAAGAAATAATATCACCTTGCACTGACACGGCCTTGAACGTAGTCTTCTGGTTGGCTTTGGCACGTGCAACAACTTCTTCTTTCTGTTCCTGATCCACATACCGAAATGCCTCGATGATCTTACGAGCATTCTTATTTCTAAACCATCTAAGAATGTCATCATCAGTTGGGTTTTCAAGCGAGTCAAATCTTGTATCAATGACATTCTTTCCTTTGGATGTCTTCTCAAGATGATCTTCTGCTTCTCTGACGGTTTCTTCATTAAATATAGGAGCACCCTGATCAACATTGATATGTTGAAACATATCAGGGTATTCGTCAGCAGTCACATCCTCAACCTCAACCTCCTCATTCTCATAAATAAAACCCGTACTCATCTCAATATTTGGATCATTTAAGATCTCATCATCATTTAATACCTCCATGTCCTTCTCGGCCTCTAACACGGTCAATTCGTCTTCATTCAGACCAAGCAAGATAACAATATGCTCTCGTGTTAGCGATTTCTCAACAAACTGCCCCACAGCTATCTCATTCACGTTCACAATGCTCCTAACCATCCCCTTTTCATCAACAAAAATAACTGTATCCGCCTCGATCATCTCAATTAGTTTGGCGGCCGTATAATCATGAAAAGTAACAATCTGCTTCTCTGAATCATCAACAGAACTCGTACCCGCACTAGAGGTTGGGTCTTGAGTTTGTTTAGTCTCACTACCAGCACCAGACTCATCCGGATGCTCATCATCATTCTTGAGCTTTTTCAGCGCGTCATCTTTGCACGTAAGTTGCAAATAAGCTCCTATTGTTCTTTAATTTTCACCCCCTGAGACTCAACAATCTCAAAAAGGGCCTTTGTTTCCTTTTGACAAAAGGAAACATAGCTGAGCAGCTTCCTCTAGTTCTCCATCATACGTTTTTGAGTCATACGATCCGCAGACATTTGATTTTCATACAAATGTAGTAGACTCAATACCATGCTCATCTGCTGATCGTGAGGTGATGCAGCAAAAGAAGGAGGAACAGGCTGAACTTGACCCATAGGCCGACTGAGCCTCAGAAATGAAATATTTGGTGGAGGCATCATTGTTGGTGTTGGAGGAACCACCGAAGTAGCAGTCGTTGGCCTTGGTATAGTAGATAAAACTGAGTGAGGAATCATACCAAGCTGTGGATCCGAAGTAAGCGTGGTCGTCAATGTAAGCTCCGGGGTGCTAGTAGTGAGCGACACCGCCGGGCGTTGAGGTGTGGACGACCTTGGAGGCTGAACTCCAAACGAGATGCCAGCCCCAGCCGACACTCGACGCTTTGAAGAGCCTTCAGAAGCTAACTCTTTCCCTTTTTGCTTGCGTTGAGCAGCAATTGTAGTTGCTAAAGCCACTTCAACCGCAGCTTGTTGTTCAAGAATAGCAGCATCTCCATCACCACCATTACCACATTCATCATCATCACCATCATCACCCTCGTTTCCACCTTCGCCTTCCTCTCACTTGGAATCCGAATCATTATGGATCCAGCGATCATTGTCAGGACATACATAATCAGGGTTTGCTGGATGACCAATCAATCTTTTAAATCTGGGAGGAGGAGATTGACGGTACTGTTTCATCCTTCGCATGGTATCTGCCTTCATGTTGTCCAAGATAAACTTATCATTCACATCATTCGGGTCGAGCACCAAATCCCTGATAACATCGTTAACAAACAATTGAATGAAACGCGGATACATCAAGAACTTCACGCGTCGTTTTCCAAGAATACAATTTTCTTTCAGATGATCGAAGTTCATTTCAGAAAAATTGTAAGGCTTATTCAAAACAAGAGCAACAAATGCCGATTGTGGCATGATGCGGCACTCGTCGAACCCAGCCTTTCGGCCACCAAGGCAGTGATAAGAACATGAAGTAAATACTTGTATTGGGGACACAAGTATGCCTTGTTATACATAGACGCACCAATATTACTAGCATAAAATAAACGTCCAAATAATCCCTGGATTAGCTCCTTGTGATATTCGCTCGGGTCATCAATAGTGTCGTTGAATCGTAACACCCTTCGAACAGTTTCAACGGATACGAAAACTGGTCTGTTATTAACCTCGGCAGCAATATGATTCTCGGTCTCTACATAATGAGCAGTGTTCCAAAATTGTCGAACAATGCTGAACCGAATATCCGGATTAGCAGTAACAGCGTAATGGATACGACAACGGCGGATAAATGCCAGCATATCACCAAATACATCCTCATCCGGAAAATTTGTGTCAACAAATGCACAAACGTTATGCCGTGTATCAAAGGGAAGCAAAGGAACATCCGGAGCTTGTTGATCTTGTGGTGCATCAACAGGCGGATCTTGAGCGACGTTATCAGCCATTGAACTGTATAAATAAATCCGAAGAATAATTAGAATTATAAATATTTAAAGATCATAAAAGTAAAAATTTGTAAAATGTTTAAAGTTATCACTAAAAGATTAATAAGAAAATTAATTTAATTAGAAAAATTAAATTTTAGTATGTCGTTCGTTAAATAATCAGGTTGATTCGTTACAGAATCATCTGATTCGCTATCAAGTAAATATGTAACGAATTAGAAGTAGCGAATTACTATTGAAAGATAAAGAATTAACAACTAGTTTGTTATAATTTATCGAATACACATCTGATTCTTTAATAAAATGGATTCGCTATTCTAGTTCGTGTGATTTACTTAACAAATTGGACACAAATGAGTTCCAATTCGCTATGTATAACGAATGGCCAAAAATGGCTTAATCTTTGACTTCTCTGGTCAAGGTCAAAATTAATCAAGAACATCAAAAGTCAAAGGTGTAAATCAGATCTCAATTACCCCCATAATCTTCTATGAATATCCAAACAAATGCCCATAAAGATCTTGGAAACTCATTACGATCACACTGGTATCATAATAGTACAAAATATGATAAAAGTTCAGTAAGTTAGGGTTTTAAACAAAGCATAAAAACCCGATAGTCAAAGTTCATAATTAAACCAGCAATCAACAATCAACATATGATTAAAGATCGCCATGGATCTCGGAAATCCATTCCGATTACAATGACATCAAAAAGAGATTAAATATGATAGGATTAAGCACACCGATAAAGGTTTATGTAAACCTTAAACACTCGATAACAAAATATCATAATTAACCTATTAAATCTGTGTTATTTTTTACGAAAACTACAAAGATGTGATCATCTATACCTTAGGAACTCAAAGGTGTAATCAAAATATTGAAAATCAAAGGTTGATAATTCTGAAAGTTTTTGGCAGGGTAACAGTATAAAGTGAAGAAGAAAAGTGAATAGTAGGACGGTTCGTATGCACGCCGTCCTATATACACTGACATTGCACGATTCTCAAATAAACGAATCAGATGATTCGTTCAAAATTTGAATTAATGAATCAGGTGATTCATTAATTTTAAATTAACACGTGTCATCACGAATCAGATTTTATTCTTGTCTAATTCGTTAACTTATGCATAACGAATTGAAGTCATTCATTACAGAGTGCAGAAGCGAATTAGGGTAACGAACTAGGATGTAGTTCGTTAGAATGACCTAATTCGTTATTCATAATTAACGAATCACTAAAAAAGAAAATTTAAAATGGAAAAATTTAAATAAATGAATTAATAAATAATGAATAAAAAAATTAATAAATAAGAAATTAAATAATTGTAAATTTAAAAGAATTACCGAGAACTTTTATCTCGATAATCGAATACCTTAAAGACGTTTCAAATTTTGAAACACTTAACTTAAAATAAATAAATTATCATAAATAATTGTTAGAGCAGACAGATGCTCTCGTTGCATCGATTAAGGTAAAATAAAATATTTAAATAATCTGTAAACTATAAAAACAAAATCTATTTGATATTTTTGAAATTTTGTTAGAAAATGAAATATTTACCAGAAAATTATCCGAAAAATAAATGTAAAACAGGAAAATCTTTTTGTGTTTTTGTATGATTTTTCAAAAGCAGTACATAATTTTGTATTTTTGTCGAGTTTGAGCAGAGAATCATATTGACCAAATTGCCCTTCCATCACAGCTTTATATTTCAGCGATATTGTGACTGGCGTTAAGTCGGTCATTGATACTGTTGTCCACTTAAATCTAATAACAAACTTTCAAGTGTTTTTGTGATATGATTAATGGTTCAATTAAAGCACAGAATATCAGAAACTATCAGCCTCTAATCTCGGTTCAAGCTTAATTTGATTTTTGCCATATCACCCCAACTTGACTTAAACCATTATATTGTTGATCAAAATTTGATTTTTATATAAGTTTATGAGCAATGCATTGATTTTCTTTTACTATGAGTGAATATGCACGAGTTCATCGGTCGGCTTACATACATTGTATCCCCTGGGGTCCGTTTCTTAATGGTATTGAGACGCGTGCAAGGGAGGAACAATGTATGACTAACAGCGGATTTTGATCAAGTCAGTAATTTGGATTTGTACAAAGTACAGCAGTGATCAAGTTTAATGACTTTGGGTTTGCTCTAAAAGCGAGTGAAATATCCATGCATATGAATATCCAGATTATTAAGCCGCATAAAGACTCACAGTGTCCAAAACCTCAAAGCTTGTTATTTGCTTTATTTTATTTTTGGGTGATCAAACAAGTGTAAGGCTTGAGTATGACAGGTTACTACATTTCTGCCATCCTCACCGAGACTTTTTCTAGAGACTAACACCTCTTTCAATTTGGCGTTTCTTTATGTTTATATTACATACTTTACTCTACTTGTTTGTTTTAAGACCTACCAATGCACCAATGCAATTAAGCACACAGTCTTTTAAGCTTATTTCTTGATGGATTTGGGGTCAAGATAGTCAATGTACTATCATTTTCTGTTTTTGCTTCAAAAACTCAAAATTTTGAGGATAAATTTAATCGCCCCAGTTAACTTAAGTCTATAAATAAATGGCTAACCTATCAATTCAACAAGTGAATAATAGGACCAAGACATGCAATCATGCTTCACAAACTTAAATAACCGACATAATTTTCAGTGAGAAAATAATCTAAAACGCATAATGAACGCCCCAACTACTTTCCATTATCAAGTAAATGGCTATCCCGAATATTTACAAGAAATTATCTGGACCAAACATGTACAAGTACATGTCCTGCAAATATGAGTAATTGACATACTTTTCAGCGAACATATGCAAAAAACTATTTGGGTTTTTCTCTATACATACTTTAAAAACACAATCTTTTTGTCTTTTTCAATTTTCTTATAAACAAAATAAACTTCACAATCTTTTTGTCTTTTCGGATTTTTCTGTACAAACTGAAAACACAATCTTTTTTACTTTTCAAATTTTAAAATGTTTTTGGATTTTTAAAATACTTTAAGAAAAATAGCAGAGAAAAGAAATCACAATATTTTTGATTTTTCAAAATTTTCTAATGTTTTTGGATTTTAAAATTTTTAATGTTTTTAGGTTTTATCTATATAAACGAAAAGCACAATATTTTTGTATTTTCTAATGTTTCACCCCTAAAATCTAAAACCAAATTAAAAATATTTATTTTTTTTTAAAATAAAAATTGACAGAAAAGAAAGATAGTCATCCTTGTTTCAGGATATCAGCGAAGGTCTTCAATCCATTTAAACCAAGCAAAAATTTAAAACGCGTTTTATCAAAGGCTTTGGTAAATAGATCGGCTTTCTGAAAGTCAGTATGAACTTTATCAAGATCAATTAACTTCTTCTCAAAGCAATCCCGTATAAAATGACATCGAATTTCGATATGTTTAGTTTTAGAATGTTGTACGAGATTCTTTGTGATAGATATTGCAGCAGAGTTATCAATCATAATAGGAGTAGTAAGAAAATTCATACCATAGTCGCGACGATGTTGTTGTATCCACAAAACCTGGGAACAACAACTCGAGGCTGCAACATACTCAGCTTCGCCGGTTGAAGTGGAGACCGTTGTCTGCTTCTTACACTGCCAGGAAACAAGCGAGTTTTCTAAAAATTGACACCCTACAGTGGTTGATTAGAAGTTGATCTTGCAACCTCCATAGTCCGAGTCTGAGAAGGCAGTAAGCTCAAAGTTATCGTCCTTGGGGTACCACAACCCGATGTCTGGATTTCCCCTCGGATACTGAAGTATTCGCTTAACCGCAGCTAGGTGAGTCACTCGGGGACTTGCTTGAAACCTAGCACAAAGACAAACAACAAACATAATGTCGGGGCGAGTAGCCGTTAGATACATTAAAGATCCGATCATAGCACGATAGAGGGTAGGATCAACGGTATCCTCCAATTCATCCGGTGATAAATTGTGACCCACGGGGAGAGGAGTTGAAGGGATTTTTCCGACAGATATCTTGAATTGGCTCAATACATCGTTCACATACTTGGTCTGGTGAATAATGATTCCTTTCGCAGACTGGTGAACTTGCAACCCTAAAAAGAAATTCATCTCTCCCATCGAGCTCATCTCGAACTTCGTTTGCATGGAATTCTCGAACTCCTTACATAACGTGTCGTTTGTAGACCTAAAGATAATATCGTCGACATAAATCTGAACTAGGAGAAGATCATCACCAACAGTCTTATGAAATAAAGTGCAGTCGACAATCCCTCTCTTGAAGCTGTTATCAGTCAGAAGGTCGCCGAGCGTGCCATACCAAGCTCTCGAGGCTTGATGTAGACCATACAGGTCCTTCTTTAATCGGTAAACTCGGTCCGGATAATCAGGATCTTCAAAACCAGGAGGCTGTAAAACAAACACTTCCTCGTGTAGTTCACCATTGAGAAAAGCACTTTTAACATCCATTTGATAGACCTTGATATTTTCATAAGCAGCATACGCCAGAAAGATTCGAATCGACTCTAATCTTGCAACTGGTGCCTTGTTTCGTTCGATCACACCACGATCGTCTTTCTTTCACTTAAATACCCACTTAGTCGGAATGGCTTTCTTGACTCTAGCAGGTTTGTCAATTAAATCCCAAACGTGCAAATTGCTGTAATTCTTCTTGCATAGCTTCTACCCAAGAAGGATCTTCAAGTACCTTACGAGCTGTTGTCGGTTCTACTTGAGATAGAAAGCAAGTGAATTTTGCAATATTTACAACTCTCGATGAATGTAAATCAACATATGCACACAATACGTTATTCTCTCTTGACGAAGCAATTTGTTGACGTGTTTGAATGCCCACATCAAGTTCTCCAATGATGTTTTCCTGTGGATGATAATTATGAATCCGAATAGTGGGATTCTCAGGAACAAAAACATTATCAAATAAGTTAGTGTAATGTTCACCAAGTTCAGGAGATGAAACATTATCACTATCAAGTTCAATAACTGTATCATCAGCTTGATTATCATCAGAAGAAGTAGATACATTATCAACCTGATTATCATCACATGGATCTTCAGTTGGAGAAGGAGTTGTAGCTTCAACATCATTAGAACTTGAAAATCTTAGAATGGCCAAATTATCTTCAAAGTATGCTCGAACCAGATCTTCGTCTATATTTTCGATTGACGGAGTAAATGAATTAAATAAGCCATCATAGTCAAACATCCAGTCGGGACCTTTCCCTTGAGGAGGAGTGGTATACTTTTGACAGTCCACATGATACCATTCCTCAACACAACTAGAAGTAAAATTGAATACTCTTTTCTTTGGAGACGCATATCCCAAGAAATATCATTCGATAGCTTTTTCTTCAAATTTACCCGTATCCTTCTTCAACATTGTACAAGGACACCCAAACAGTTCCAGGTACTTTAAGTTAGGCTTTCGATTGTTTAAAAGCTCGTAACTTGTCTTCTTGAGTAGTTTAACAGCTAAAACCCGATTAAGCATATAGCAAGCCGTATTAACCGCCTTATTCCAGAATTGGACGGGAAGCTTAGAATCAGCAAGCATAGTTCTTGCAGCTTCAATCAAGGTTCTATTCTTTCGTTCAACAACACCGTTTTGTTGTAGTACATAGGGTGCACTGTATTCTCGGTGAATTCCTTTTTTAATGCAAAAGAAATCCAATATAGTGTTTTTGAATTCAGTACCATTATCACTCCGAATTTTCCTCATCTTGTATTTGTATAGTGATTCGATCTTAGTAATATGGTTTTGTACCAAAACAGGCGTTTGATCTTTCGAACTCATAAATAACACCCATGAGTATCTTGAATAATTATCAGTGACAACAAGACAATGCCAATCCCTAGAGATACTCGCACGATTCACAGGACCAAACAGATCCATATGAAGTCGTTCAAGAGGAGTATCAATAGAATTCAATAACTTAAAAGGATGAGACTTTTCTTCTGCTTACCCTTTTTGCATGCAATGCAGTGATTAAATAACTTAAAGTTCTTAAACGAGACACCCTCAACTAAGTCATTTGCCATTAAATAATTCATCTTTCGAACATGTCTGTGACCCATTCTACGATGCCATAGAATAGAGTCCTTCTCGGTTGCTTTGGAGACAAAACATGTTTCGATAGACGTTGATACTTTAGAACTCATATTTAATACATAAATATCATTTGATCGAGGTGATCGCATGACAACCATGTCCTCGGGAATCACGTATCCCGGTTTCAAGATAAGACACTCTTTATCAGTAAATATCGTGGTGTACTTTTTATCGCAGATTTGCGACACACTCAATAAATTATGGTCCACCTTGTCACAGTAATTGACCTTTTCAAAAGTAATATGACCATTTGAAACTTCACCCTATTGTGTTATCATTCCCCCAGAATTCCCAGCAAACGCTACATAACCCCCTTGAATATTTCTCACATTTGTTAAGAGGTTAAGATTTCCAGTGATACGATGAGAGCATCCACTATCCATTATCCAGTTTTCATCAGAAATAGTCTGGGATGTACCCTACACACAACAGAAAATGATTAGTTCAAAAAGGCAGCCCATGCCTCAGTCTTGGGCACCTTTTGGTTTTCTTGAGAAATTTTAAACTTAGCCGAATTCAACTGTTGTTCAGAAACTTGAGAATAAGTTATCGGCTTCTTAGACTTTCGTCTTAGATAAGCAGATTGAACAATGTTTGAATCGGTGTTCTTACATATGGGCTCAGTTGGAATAAATTTTGGTTTCACTTGACCATGGGTTTCATTCACATGAATTACCTTTCGAGGATTCACATTTGAAAACATAATGTGTGTATCATCCTCACATGACACAAGTCGTTTCAGAATCTCCTTTATCACAGGGACTGGTTTTGAATGGTCCTTAATAAAAGGATGGAGATTTTGAAATTTCTGTTGTCCACAATTCCTCACAACGTGACCTTGTTGACCACAAAGAAAGCAACTTCGCATGCCCACACGATCATTTTGAGATTTAACAGTAGCATATGTCAAAGAAGGATGATAAGTCACATTCTTGGTAAAGCTTTTAGTTAAATCATCTGATGACACTGACTTCTTCTTTAGATAAAAATCCAAATTAGAACAATTAGAAAAACTTTGCAGAGTATCAGTTCCAGTTGAATTTACAAACTGAACTTTCTTAGCTTGTTTTAAAACTTGTTTTGCTTTAGTCAAAGGATCAGATATCATTGATGTTTTAGCTTGAGCATACCGACGTTCAATATCTTGAATCTTAGATGTTTCATTGATAAAAACACTTTCAGTCAGTTCTGGTTTAATGATACTAATTGGAATGTCTTTCTCAGTGAACATCATGTCAATCCCTTTCAACTTAAACACACGACCAGTTGTCGACTTTGAAACAGTAGAATTGATAAAGCGCATCAAATCCTCATCAGAAACTTTAGGCTTTTCTGGTTTCTTAGTCCTAACTGTTTTAACCTTAACATGGTCTTCTTTTCTCACATGAGGTTTGAATGAACCATACACAGCTTCCTCAAATTCATGAGGTTCACAAAGAATATGATTAGAACTTGGAATGTTCTTGTTTTTGTGTATTACCTCGGGTTCAAACACATCCTCAATAATCACTTTGTCAACATTTTCAACAAAGACTTCAGTGCTTTCAGTATGAGGTTTTTGAGTCGAAGATTGAGCTTTAACAGTTTCAGATTTAACAGGTTTAGGTTTTTCTGAAATCACAGGTTCTTTTTCAATCAAATCCTCTTCTTTTCTAGCAAACGGATTTGGTTTATAATCATTCTGAAAAAGAGGTGGAATTTCAACAAAACCTATACCTTTCTTTGAGTCTTTTTGCTTACCAGATACTTCAATTATTTCATTAAGAAAAAATGATGAATTTCTAAATTTACCCAATTTGTTCTTCAACTCGAGAACCTCATTCTCAAGTTCAGTTATCTTTGATCTATGTTTCAAGATTTCTTGAAACTTTTGATCATTGATTGTCATTTTAAAAGATAACTCAGCCTTAAATCATGGTTACTTACCGACAAAGCTTCAATCTTCTCTCGAGATCTCATTTGAGATTCAAGAGATTGTCGATAAGTATCCTTAAGTGAAGCAATCTATTTCACTAAATTATCGTTATGATTCTTCAAAGACTCTAACTTAGGTTTGCATGTCTCACATTCAACAAAAGTTACTTTAACAGAAGAAGTAGCAGAGATAGAATGACTAACCTCATTGATCTTAGCCATGCAAGCAAAAATAGTTGGAGGCTTTTCACAAGAGTTATCAGAATCAGATTCAGAATCATTGTCAGAGGACAGCTCACTTCCACTTGCATCTTGAAAGTCTTTAGTTAGCCCAAACATAGCCAAATTAGCTTGATTATCATTACACAGCGGTCTTTATGACCAATCATTTCCATCAGCTAACATTGCTTGTGACCCAGAAGTAGACGGTTTCTTTTCAGCATCATTACCTCGTGGTGTAGAAGAATTTTGATTTTGACCACGAGGACCAGTATACTCCTTTTTCGGCTTGTCACATTCTTTTGCAAAATGTCCGAACTCTTGACAATTGTAACATTTCACTTTTAACTTGTCAAACCCCAATTTCTTGTTCAAGGTAGGAAGATCTTTGCCCGTCCTTTGCATGAATCTCTTAACCTTACGGACAATCATAGCCATGTTCTACTTCAAGTCCATGATCTCTAAGTCATCCAGATAAATTTGATCATAATCTTCATCAGTCAGATCACTTGTGGCTATCTTACTACTCACCAAATTCTCATAGGAAGACATGAAGGCTGTCAGAAAAGCAAAGTTTTGTTCAGCTTCCTTCATCTTTACACTTGATGGTGAAGCAAATGGATTTGTAGTAGATGAATTTCCAGATCCAACAGAAACACCAGAATTACCAACAGTGTAAAAACATGCTCTTTGATCATTATAGATGGTTGTTGCATTCTCACTTGCATTCTGTGTAAGAACTTGGTAGTGCACTCTTGATAGTGTCAATCTTGTCAACCTCAGAAGTTTCCAATTTCATTTTATCCATCTCAGTAATTAAGTGATTAAACCTAGTAGTCATCTCCTCAACTGTTTCACCCTTCAATAAGTTAAAGTTTCGAAATTGAAGCTTGAAAATTACCTTCTTACTCTCAACTGTATTACCCATACTCCTCATACGAATATGTTGGAATAAGGAAGCAAAGATCTTTATGCCACTCACTTGGTGAAAGATGTTTTCGGGTAAAGCCATAGTAAGAGTAGAATAAGCCTTTGTCTCAATCTCTAATGCTTTCTTCTCTTCTTGTGAATATTGAGAAATAGCTTTAGGAGTGTAACCAATAGTGTCATCTCCAATCATTGGAACAACATATACCTCATCTAAGCAATACGAGCAGTCAGGATGAACAGAACCCAATGAGCACGGAAACGGGGTTCCCATTTAGCAAAATCACTG
Source organism: Bidens hawaiensis (assembly GCF_021521415.1). Lineage (NCBI taxonomy): Eukaryota > Viridiplantae > Streptophyta > Magnoliopsida > Asterales > Asteraceae > Bidens > Bidens hawaiensis. The sequence goes on along the minus strand of NW_027491896.1, from coordinate 51,943 downwards.
AATTTCATTAAGTGTGGACATTTCGAATTTGAGCCAATCTCAGTGTCCAATTGCAACATTTGTTGCATTAACAGATTCCGTGAAACCAAAGCATACATACCAGCCGTGTTGGTTAAATGATAATTTTCTCAAACTCTAAGGGTTAAAATTGAAAATAAGAATAACAAACTGTGAACAATAGTAACGAACTATGAACAGTAGTAACGAACTACAACTTAACGAAGTTAAGATTGTTCTAGGTAACGAATTAGGAATAATATTTAACAAAATGGCCCATGAATTAAGTAACGAAACAGGAGGTTTTCTTTAACGAATCACTAATATTAAGCTTAGTGACTTAAGTAGCGAACTAGCTACAGTTGATAACGAATCAACTTATAGCGAAACAGTTTGTTACAACGGTTGTAACAAACTTCTAACAACAAATGCCATGTGGCAAAAGTTGTTATAAAACAATTACCGAGGAAAGACACGTGTCACACGAACTAGTGAACACGAATTAGAATACTTAGCGAATTGGTTCACGAACCTGATGATAATATTAACGAATTAGCTAATGTTATCAACGAATTAGCCAAACGAATTAGCCAAACTGTTAATGAATCAAGTTAAAAAGGTTAAAGAATTACGATGAATATTCAAATCTTCAAATCTTCAAACACAAATTTCCAGAATTCTGGAAATCGTATGAACACAAACCCAGAAGCCAAATATAGATTACTAACTCAATACTTAACCAAATTTCTCAATCAGGCTACCAAAACACTCGTAATTACAACGCGAATCCAATACACCTTATTCCGTAAACAATAATCAATTAACTCGTGTCTGATCTAACCAAAATGTATACCCTGTTTTCGACTTAAACTAGATCCAATTCAATAACCATTCCAATCCACATCAAATCACAATTCCAGTCCACAACAATATCCCAATACCTTAACACACAACAAATCCAATCCAATCAGTCCATAACACGTATAAATCAAACTCAATTTAATCAAAAACTCAACCGAAATCACAATTATACCAAAATAACAATTAATAGTCTACTAATAACGAATTACTTGTCAAATCAAGAGCAAAAGAGCACCGAAATCTCTGATACCACTTGTTTCAGCTCGTTAATCTTAACACAGATCTCAGATCCGATCTATGTATAATTAACCTAATACGGATCTAGTTTGTAATTGCCACTGATCGTCAGTAATACATTATATGTATGTATCTTAATTCTATGTATGTATGTATGTATGTATGTGTATAATAGTATTAGTATGAAGCTTGAGAGTGAATCTGGGTAGAGGTTCGATAATTAAACTCAAAATGCTTAACATTAACTGTGGACTAAAGCCACTATAAATAGAAGACGGATCTAGTTCGTTAACATTCCATAACGAACTAGAATCCACTTCGATACATACACTTAAATGAAATAACTTAACGAAACACCCCTTGATTCGTTAAACATCCTTAACGAATCAGGAGGGATAATAACTTAGATCTAGTTCGCTAAACATCCTTAGCGAACTAGACTATACTTTAACGAACTACATAAATATCTTAATAGTTTATTACATTAATAAATGACAAATACATTAACGATAGATACAAAGACTCGAGATGCAAAACCGTGCACTAACACTATTGGTGGCCGGGTATAAAGAATGACGTAGTAGATTATGTCAGTGAGTGCTTAACTTGTTTGCAAGTCAAAGCTGAACACCAGAAGCCTTGTGGGAAGATGCAGCCTTTGGAGATACCTGAATGGAAATGGGAACACATAACCATGGATTTCATAACTAAGCTACCTCGTACAGCTAAACATCATGATACCATTTGGGTGATTGTGGGCTGTTTAATAAAGAGTGCTCACTTTCTGCCTATACGAGAGGCTATCTCGTCAGAAACGTTAGCAAGTTTGTTAATAAAAGAGGTTGTGACTAAGCATGGAGTGCCACTGTCGATTGTGTCTGATAGAGATACTCGATTTACTTCGAGATTCTGGAAGAAGTTCCATGAAGCCATAGGCACAAGATTGAACATCAGTACGGCGTATCATCCTCAAACAAATGGACAGCTTGAAAGGATGATCCAAAGCCTTGAGGATATGCTATGTGCTTGTGTCCTAAACTTTGGAGGATGTTGGGATGATCATCTGCATCTAGCAGAGTTTTCCTATAACAACAGCTACCATTCGAGTATTGGAATGCCACCGTTCGAGATGTTGTATGGAAGAAGTTGTAGAACTCCTGTATGTTGGGCAGAGATTTGTCAAAAAGAGCTCGAAAGTTTGGAAGTTGTTCGAGAAACCTCGTCAAGGTTCGATCATATCAAGGCAAGGATGAAAGCTGCTCAAGACCGACATAAGTCATATGCTGATTAGCGGCGACGACTGATTGAATTTAACATTGGTGACAATGTGATGCTCAAGGTCTCGCCTTGGAAAGGAATTATTCGTTTTAGGAATAGAGGAAAGTTGAGTCCGAGGAACATTGGACCATTTAAGATTATGGATCGCGTGGGTGAAGTGGCTTATAAGCTAGAATTACCCGAAGAGTTATAAGGAATCCATCCAACCTTCTATGTTTCTCATCTGAGGAAGTGTCTGGCTGATGACACGTCTCATGTGCCATTGGTAGACATTGAGGTTGATGAAAGGTTGAACTACATTGAACAGCCGATAGAGATAGTTGATCGCAAGGAAAAACAGCTCCGTCACAAGGTTATACCCTTAGTGAAAGTGATATGGAAGCATAGCAAGGGATCAGACGCTACTTGGGAAGTTGAGGAAGAGATGCGTAAGTTTTACCCAAATTTGTTTTAGTAATAGTTAGGTTTCGGGGAAGAAACATATTTAAAGAGGGAAGACTTGTAACATCCTAATTTCGATAATAATAAATAAAAGGAAATAATGCTTGTTTATTCAAATGTGTGTTAATATTTAATTAAGATTAAATATAACAAGGAGTATGGACTTGGATTGATAAAGGATGGATTAAAGGGTGGTGATGGGTCTTAGGTCCATGGGCTTAAGAGAGTATAAATACTCCCTTAAACCTCCCTAAAACCCTAAAAGCCTCATTTCTTATATTCCAAGTTCCCTACACACCCAAAACACCCACACAAACACCTTGACTATACAAGCAAGATACAACTATAAAGTTGCACAACAAAGCAAATTATAGCCTAAATATGCATAAAGGTATGTTCTTTATCTTTAAAGATCTCATTTTTATAAACGATTTTGCCCTAAACCTTAGCCCTAGAGTAGATCGGGTATAAATGAACCATAAAAATGTAAACTTGATGGTTAATATGGGCTTAATGAACTCGTTGATGTGTACGGTTCATAAAGAAACCCTAGATCTCGCTTAAGAATGTTTTTCATCCATAAAGGTTCAAGCTTTATGGATAAACCGGCTAAGTCTTAGCCGAACACGGATATGGAAACATTTAAGGGTTAATATAATGACATAATAGAAGTGTAGAAGTAAAAATACCTTTAGATAAGAAAAATAAAAGAAATGAACAGTAGCAGCTCACTCGAATACAATATATCTATTCGCATACAGTGTATGTATTAGCATACATACATAAATTCAAATACATTGGATGAAATCGCATACATACATAAATTCGACTACATTGGATGATTAGCATACATACATAAATTCTAATACATTGGATGAACTCGAATACAATATAAGTATTCGAATACAATATATGTATTCGAATACAATATAGGTATTCGAATACAATATATGTATTCTAGTACAATATATGTATTCGAATACACTGTATTCGTATACAAAATTGTATTCTAAACTCTCATTCGAATACATAAAAGGAGAAAGAAAGATTAAGCTAGTGTTGAGTATTCGATTACAAAGGAAAGAAAGAAAGGAACACATTGTATTCAAATACAATATTTTCAAATACAATTGTATTCGAATACAAAGTATACGAATACATTAGTGTTTGAGGATAAAATTGCATTCTAAGTGATTTCTATTCGAATACAAAGCCATACTTATGAATACAATACCTTATAAAGCCATTAGAATAGACCAGACTTAGCCATTTTGTGTAAAACATGAATACTGTGATTAGGACAAGTATTGATACATGTAATTAATATACAGTTAGCCGAGCTCCGTTAAAGAAAGGAATAACCGTTAACGGCGAGTGTAACAGGATCCAGGTGAGTTTCTAGCCCCATTCCTTGTATGTTTTCGGGGCTATGTGCATACTCGATGTGATTAGTTAATACACTTACCTTAAGTGGTAAGTGTATGCCTTATATGATCTATGTATGAATGAATGCTTGACGGTGCATGAACGATCTTCGGATATTGCATGTACCGCCAGGTGATAGTTTAAAGATATGATTGTTATATTGTATGAATGATGTACATATGTATGAAAGTTATAATTATGAATGTATAGAAAGGTATGGCATGGTAAATGTGGAAGAAAAGAAACCGAGCCCTAATAATTCTCGAGACAGAAAGGGAACTGAGCCCTAATAATAGGGGTGTTCAAATTTATTTCGAATTCGAAACATTCGAAATTCGACTCGATTCGAATTCGAATATGAAGATTCGAATTCGATTTCAAAATATTCGAATTCGATTCGATTCTTATTCGAGTATAGTAATCGAATATGAATTCATGATATTTTATTCGATTCAATTCGAAATTCGAATTCAAATTATATAATATATTAAAATATATTTAATTTATAAATTTTGGTCAAATTCGCAAATAATAAATGTCCAAAACATCATAATTAATCACAATAACCATACTGATATTTCTTAATTTTGTCAATACTTAATTTTGAACTTATTATCATATGGTATTGTAGCTACTTTAAACATATATCAATGTGTTTTGCATCGATTGTTATGGTTTTTGAAGTTTTTGACATATGTGAACTTGAATCAATTCGAATTCGATTCGAATTTGAGTTTCAAATACGAATAGAACCGAATTTCGAGTATGGGATATAATATGAATACGAATACGAATCGAATAATCCAACTTTTAAACGAATACGAATGGAATATGAATACTGCGGCAAAAAAATAAGTTATTCGATTCGATTAACTTGAAAATTCGTTATTCGATTCGATGAACACCCCTGCCTAATAATTCTCGAGGCATAAAGGGAACCGAGCCCTAATGATTCTCGATGCAGAAAGGGAACCGAGCCCTAATAATACTCAAGGCAGAAAGGGAACCGGGCCCTAATAATACTCGAGGCAGTAGAGCGTAATGCTCTTTAAAACGTAGAAGCATGTAAAGTAAGGTTTAATATAAAAGTATGAAAGAAAGGAAAGAAAGAACGAAAGAAAGAAAGAAAGTATGTAATTATGTATGTATGACAGAAAAGGTAAGTAAGCTATATAATATGTATCTTCGGATGCGCATGTATAAGTATGTGAATGTATTATATGTTGCCTGATTAACTAGAACTCACTCAACGTAGCTGACTTTTAGTATGCACGCAGGTGAGTAGAATGAGGCAGCTAGCTTGAGCGGGGCACATGGCAGAAGAATAAGAGACTAGAATCTGAAAACTCAAGATGTTTTATAATTAATGTTTTAATTTTGGAAGACAAAAATGTTTGTTTAAGACATGTTTATAAATTATTGGGTAATGTTCAATGAAAGTCTTATATTCCGCGAAAGTTTTAATTAACTCTGATATTTAGAACTGTGTTTATGAGTAAATCCAACGTCCAATGTAGGACACCGGGAACGTGGCCTTACAATTTGCTATAAAACAAATTTCCGACTCGTGCGCAGTCTTGTTTAAATATGCATCCTCCAAATAAGGTTTCAAGCCACGTCCATTGACAACCTGCCTCAAATAATCATCAAAATTCTTAATTTCCACTTCACCAAACTCTCCTACTCGTTCGAATTGAAACGGTCCCGTCCACTTGCTCTTCAACTTGACCAAAAATAGCTTCAATCTTGAATTGTACAACCTAACTTGTTGAACTTCCTTAAACGTATTCCGTTTCAACTTGGCGTCATGAAATCTCTTTATTTTGTCTTTATAAGGGGGGCCACATTCGTAGGGTTCATCTCCAAGGTCTTCTCGCTCGCATAAGTGAAACTTCCTTTGCTTACCTGCACACACATGATCTAAATTAATATTCTTAACTGTTCATAACACACGATGGGCAAGTTCAACAGATAAGTGACAGCCTTTCCCGTTAACTAACCGATAAGGGTTCCAGTTGGCTTTTAAAAGTCGTGTGGTAAGCCCATAAAGCATCATTTAATTTGGTTGACGAATCTTTACGATTGGGTCTTACCGTCTTTCACGAAATCTCTTAGATTTTCCAATTGGAAACCACCACTTGGCCACTCGTTTGAGGATGATATGGCGTGGCTATTCAGTGGTTTACGCCATACCATTTTAACAATTTGCCAAAGTTGAAGTTCTTAAAATTTTAATCCCCATCGCTAATTATAATGCGGGAAACACCAAACCTTAAAAATTGTTAATTTGGACAAATTTGCAAACAATGGTTTGGGCGTTTGTCATGTGGCGATTTCTTCTACCCATTTAGAAACATAGTCAACCGCCACAAATATATAAGAACTCCCGGAGGAATTTAGGAATGGGCCCATTAAACTAATTCCCCAAACATCAAATATATCGACATTGAGGATTGGTTGCATGGGCGTCTCGTCTTTCTTTGGGATGTACCCATTTGTTGTCATCAAACACAATTCTTAACAAACTCAGCTACGTAATTAAAGAGAGAGGGCCAATAAACTCCGCAAGCTAGTACTTTCAACCTATTTTCGTTAAAGCTCTATTATAAAATTCATCCCCGACAACTAGAACGTTGCGAAAAATTAAACTAACGAACCAAGACTCAACTAAACTAGGGGCGGCTCAGGGGGTGTGCGAGCCGCACCTTCAGCCACGGCACATAAATTTTGAGGGCACAAACAGTGGCGGAACTGTAGTCTGTTTTTTTTTCCAGAATTTGACCCTAAAAAATTGTCACCGTTAGAAAAATATGACTTTTTCGAACACTTTTCAAGCTGACAGTGGTGGCGGTTGGAGGCGGTGGTGGTGCTTGCTTTTAGTTTATGGTGGAGAAAGAAGAAGAAAGAAAACGATTTGCTTTTATAAATAAAAAGTAATGTTTTTAATTTTTTTTTTAGATTAGATGTGATTGACTCACAGTAAAAGTGGATAGGTTGTACAGTAAAATAAGTATTGAAGGCAGCAAAATACCTTCAAATCTTAAAGCATATTTAAAATCATTTTTATTTAAATTAGACGTTATTTAATTATAATATAATATACAATTTGTATTGTTATTAAATTTATTATGTTTTGTTAAGAAAAATATAATAATTGAATTCATGATTATTATTTTTATCTTTTATCTCTTTGCCACTCTTTTACACTTTTACTTGGATATGGACTTCCTTATAACTAACTTTTTTGTTTACATAAAATATATATCAAGAAACATCAATACTTTTAGATGTTTTTCTATACATTGAGTGGAGATGTTTTCTAATTTAAAACAAAATTATTAACGATTTTATAATATTAGATTTTGAGTTAGGAATTACGAGTTTGTACTCCTTTGAAGCTTGTTTACATTGCATTATTAGTTAAAGTTAATAGATATATACTAAGGTTAGAAAAAAAATCATTGTTACCCTCCTGTTAAAATATCATGGGTTCGCACTGCCCAAACTTTTTCATACATATATATGTTTGATATATAAAATATTTTGAGTCAATCGCCATCATCAATTAATCAAATCAGTCATTGGTTTTGGTGTTTAAAATACACCAGAAAAATAATTTCACTCCTTTTAATTTTGTTTTAAATATACTTCACCCTTAACTTTTATATTTCAACATACCATTTAAAATCCTTTAAACAGTTTTAAAAATTAACAAAATTGAGTTTATATTGAAATAACTATATTAAATTTAATAAATTTTGTATTAATAACTCGTATAAGCATTAATTTTTAGGGTTTCGAAAATTTGGTAGTATATTCATATTTATTTTTTTGTTATATTTGTTGCTATAACACCAATCGTCGTTTAAAAAAATTAGCATATATATTTCGTTATTTATTAAGGCCTATGGGCCTTTTTATTTCGCCCCAGCCGAGGTATTTAAATTCTCAGAGACGCCCTTGAAAGTAACTCACCTTGAATGACTCGTTAAAAAAAACTCTTAAACAATCCATGCTCATCTTATTTATATTTTAATTATGTGAAGAGATTTGACAATTCTCTTAGTTAAAGTAAAAAATATCATGCACATTGTGTCAAACTCTGCAAGCTAGTACTTTATACCACATCTTTTTCCCACTAAAATGCCCCCCACATGCATATGAATGTGAATGGTACAACAAACTCCTGACTTCATCTTCTGGCATGCACCTCCTCATCACGTGGATCGCGCCCACCTTGAACAAGTGTGGGTCTTCTTATACATAATGTTTTACCATGGTAAAGTTGAAACAAAAACAATTGCTCATCCGGAAAAGACTCATTGATAGCCCTAGCTTCTTCCTCCTTTTTGACCAAGCATTCTGGATAGGTGATCCACGACCACATTCTCATTTCCCTTATTGCCATGGATTTCAACACCAAACTCTTTGGGCAACAAAATCCATCTGTTGAAGCCAAACTTTGCGTCATTCTTTTCCATTAAGTACTTCACTGCACTATGATCTGAAAACATAACAACTTTTCTCCTCCAAATATAAGATCTAAACTTATTTAAAGCATATATTGCCGCAATCAACTCCTTTACCATAGCTGTTAGTGCATTTTTTAGTTGTCTCAGTCTTTGTTTATCTTGTAATTTATCTTTATTTATATAAAAAGGGAATTTTGGTAATACTAGTCCATTCGTGTATTTATATGATCATTCGTTAAACTTGTTTAACGAATAAATTCACACGTTATGTTTAATGGCCATCCGTTAAGGATGTTTAACGAATAAGCCTAATTGTTATTATTAATGTACCATTTGTTATGGAATGTTAACAAATGAGGTATAGTGAATGAGTCATTCTCTACACTATTAAGTTATGTTATGGATTGAAGACGGATGATCCCCATTCGTTATGTGATATAACGAATGGGATCCATCTATTATATACCTGTAACCCGATTCGTAACTTAATAAGTGTGATTTCTAATTATCTAAGTGCCGTTACTCTGCTCAATTTTCCTCTCAACACACACACACACTTCACTAAAGTATTCAATCAGTCACCTATAACATATTAGTGAACTAGATCCGTATATTAGTTATGATCTGAAATCGATTCATCTGTAATAGGTTTCTCAAGTGGTATATCAGAGCCTAGATGTTCAATTGTTAAGGTGAATTAATATTTAATTGATATCAATTACTGAGAATTCATTGGTTAATTGTTATCAACTGATTTATGAAAAACTTTGCTTGATTTTGAATCAATTATCACTGATTAAAGGATAATTGAGGTTAAATTGATTTGATTTCAGTTCGTAATCAGATTTACAAGATCCGATTTAGTGTAATTGGTTTATTGTTTGATAATTGAGTGGAACTGATGTTTTGAATGGATTGTACAGAACAGAGTGTTCTGTGTATGTATTTGATGGAGTTTGGGCATGTTTGGCTAGTGATTAGAACTTCGGATTAGTCACGGTTTGTTCGCGATATGGTTACGAGTTTATTGAGCTATTATTTGTTGAAACTGGTGATGTTACGTACAAGTAATACACGATTGTTGTTTGGATTTATATTTGGATCTGAGATTATGAAGATCTGGAAAACATGTTGAAGATTTGAATATCTCACTCATTACATATAATGACTCATTCTTTATATTGTAGCTTGCAATTCTTTACATATATATAACTATTTTTGGCACGTGGCAGATTGTTATAACTGCTCATTCATTTACTGTAGACCATTCGTCATCAAAACACCATTCACGAAAGTCTCATTCGCTATCAAGATACCGATTCGTGAAAACCTATTCGTTATGTTATATATTTGTTCATTAGTTTGCTGATTTGTTATGATAAACTGATCATTAGTTAATCATAAACCAGACTTTCGTTCTTGATATTCGTTACACATTTGGTATCAATCGTTATAGTGATTCGTGATACCATTCGTTACCATAAACATCCTAATTCATTACCAAAACCTTATACCATTCGTGTTACTGATTTTCAATCGTTACTTGAACTCATTCATTCGTTACAAGATTTTACATTTTACACCCTTAAGTACTAAACTTGGACTTGTTGATCATTTAAACCCATATTTTTGAAATGGCTAACTTTTACGCGTTGGCATATCAAAATATGATGATGCAACAAATGCTTCACTTAAATGATGAAATCGGTTCACATTCCAAATGTCCCTGACTTGTGAAGTTCAATGATTTTGCTAAGTGGGAACCAAGATTTCGAGCACATTTGGGATCTGTGCATACTGCTACTATGCTTGGTGATGAAACTACTGGTTATGAACCAAAGGCATATATTGCTTATACTCAAGAAGAGAAAAAATGCCTTAGAGATCGAAACCAAAGCATACGCTACCTTGACAATGGCCTTACCAGATAATATTTCCATAAGGTGGGAAGTATTAAGATTAGTGCTTCTTTGTTTTAACACATCAAGATGAGAAGCATAGGTAATACACATGAGAGTAAAAAAGGTTATGTTAAAGTTTCAGTTCATAAACCTTTGTTTGTTGAAAGGTGAAACTGTCGAAGAGATGTTGACTAGGTTTAATCACTTGATTGCTGAAATGAACAAACAGAAAATGGATCCATCTGAATTAGATCAGATTGACACTATCAAGAATGCTTTGTGAAGTTCTTATTCTACATTTCTACTTGTTTTGAAAGAGAATTCATTCTTTAATCCGAGGATTTAATGGCAATGGAATTTATGCAAAAGTTAGAGAAAAGGGAATATGAGTTGAAGTGTCAGAAATCATCGAAAGATAACCAAGATCCAATGTTGTATGAAGGATCTTTACCATTGAGCAGCTCTCCAGCTCCAATCAATGTTGTCCTATCTCAAACCTCTCAGGAAATGCCATTGTCTTTTAATGAACAGATGCCAAATGTTTGATTTATGGCTTTTGGATCGAAGAACAATTCAAATTGATCAAATACTTCATCTCCGGGTGTTGGTAATGCTTCAACTCAACCACCAAATGTGAACATGAAGGAGGCAGAACAACATTTTTTCTTTCTAAGTGCTTTTATGAGTTCATATGAAAACTTTGTAAATGGTAAAATTGCCACGAGTAAGCTTACTGATGAAGATTATGATCAGATTGATTCAGATGATCTGGAACTCATAGACTTGAAGTGGAATATGGCCATGATTTTCAGAAAAGTCAAGAGGTTTATGCAAAGAACGGGAAAAGATTTACCAACTTTGAACAAAAGGGTTGGTTTTGTTAAGCTTAAGGTGAGATGCTAATATTGTCAGGACTTTGGTCACTTTGCTAAAGAATGTGACAAACCAAAAAAAGAATACAGTGGACCCCGTAATCAAGATAGAAGCTCGGGTAAAAAGTACAATGACTCAAATTAAAAGGCCTTTGGTGGTGATTCTTCAAAGTCTGCTGATTCACAAGCACTGCTCACGGCTGATGGAATAGTTTGGAATCAAATGTTCCCGGGTAATGGTACGGGAAATCAAGCAAATCTTGATGTGTTTGAATCTGTTGAGAATTATCAAGATGCTCAAGGAAAAGGATTGGTTACTGAGAGCGAATCGGAGATTGAATCGGCAACTGATATCTTAATGAACATGAAACCAACTTCTTTTGATTCCTTGATCTAAGATGTTCATTTATACATGTATCATATATGCCACATGTGACATGTGATACATTTCCGCTTTGATCCATTTGTATAAAGAGTTGTGAATGAGAAAGATAAGTACTTTTGAACCTCTACAGCAAAAAGTAGAAAAAGGATACAATAAAGAATTAGGGAGTCAAATTGGGGATATAAGGACTTGAACCGTCATGATTTTTAAATCGACGGATTTTCCTCTTACTATAAATTTCATTGTTGCCGGTATTGACATGTAGAACGGGAATCTATCTATATTCTCGTCTGATTAATCAGTTCTTCAAAAGATCTATCAGATTATGTGTGAATGCTTTGATCAATGAATATTTGATTCTTTCTTCAATATGGAATCGATTGAAGAAAATGATAAAATCAATGAGGTTAGTCCTATAGGTGTTTCTCCTATATTTGAAAATCAGTAGATGAATCAGTTAAATTAACTAAAATTGTGTCATGTGATGTTTATGAGAAGTTTAAGTCAAAATATGACATAATTCATGCTCAAAACAAATCACTACTGAAAGAACTGGCTACAGTGAAGGATTGTCTAATAGTAATCATAATCTGAAAGCTGAACTTTCAGGAAAGTTGATCATTGTTGACAAAAAATTTCAAGAGATTCCGAAGTCGAGAAGTAAGATAACTAAACTTCAGAATTAAATACTTGAGTTTAAAAACAAGTTGGAAAAATTTAGAAACTCATCTTCTCTTTTAAATGAAATAATTTAAGTTTCGGGAAAACAAAATGGATCAAAGAATGGGTTAGGATTTGTAGAGGTACCTCCACCATTTTTCAATGACTATTCAAACAACCCATTTTATGGAAAAAATGAAAATGCTGTTACAACTGCTAACAATGAATCAGTCGTTAATATGGATAAGCTAACACAAATTCTTCATGACAAACTAACTTTTCCCCAAGTGAGAATACTCAAAGAAACAAAGTGTGTCAAAACTGATGAAGTGGTTGTGATCGAGGATGTGTTTGGACCTCAAATTATACATAAAGAAAAGAATATTCCACATTCGACTCACATTTTATGTGAACCTCATGAATCTGAGGAAGGCATGTATGGTTCAAACACCCATAAGAACAACAATTCAAAAGTCAAACCCAAAAAATCAGAAAAACCAACCAATTCTGATGAGGATTTAATGTGGTTCAATAATCCCTCTCGTGTTAAAGTAAACACAGGTCGTGTGTTTATATTTAAGGGAGTAAACAAAGTTTTCGAAGATAAAGACATTTCCCTACACTTAATCAAACCTTAACTAATCGAGAGTGTCTTTCAAAACAAGACTTCTAGTTTACATGATCTTGAGCAAGCTTACGCAAGATTTAGATCGTTAAACAAGTATATACTTAAACCTAGTTTGAAAAAACATTTAAACATTGTTAAGCATATAAAGTTCGTTAGTTAACCTGGAACTGACACTTTACAAAGTTTTCTAACTGTTCAAACTTGGACTTTTATAAAAAGAAAAAGACTGTGACTTTTGATGACGTAGATAATGTGAAAATCTCAAGTGATTCTTGTCAACCAAATGTTACACAATATTCAAACAAACCACAATGTGTGTACGTTGATATGAGGACTTGTTTCTTATGTTGCGATCGTGGGCACGTTGTAAGGAATTGTGGAACACGGAAAGTAAGGAATGTTAAACATATCACCAAGGAACAACATAAAAAGCTTCCTTTGGTTAAGGAGATTCTCAAGTGACCAGTGTCTGATGTTGAGGAGACCCACATCATGTTTCATTATGTGAATCCACGCAAGGTGTTTCATGTTAATGAAAATTCTGTTAAATTAAATCACAAAGCGTTTGTTACTACACAACCACTTTGCAAGAATGTTGACACAAAGGTGATCCAAGATGCTTATCTGAGACGAAAGTCAAAGAGTCTGGTGACTTATTCACATATGCATGGATCAAAATTGGGGTCAACTGATATTAAATCTTTTATTGAAAAGAAAGAGGTGCCCAACACTAAGGCATGAGCTGCCTTTTTGGCCTAATCATGTTTCTTGTATGTGCAGAGTTTGTCCAAGACTATTTTGGGTGAAAATTGGATTATTGATAGTGGATGCTCTCGTCACATCATCGGCAATATTAACCATCTAACTAATGTGAAGAATATTCAATGGGGGTTATTTAACCTTTGTGGGTAATTCTGGGGGCATGATAACGAAAGAAGGGGATGTGTCAAATGGTAGTATTATGTTTGAAAAAGTAAATTATTGTGACAAAGTAGATCACAATTTATTTAGGATAAAAAGTATACCACCATGTTTACCGACAAGGAGTGCATAATACTCAAACCAGGATATGTCATTCCAAAAGACATGGGTGGTATCCTCAATCGAATGATATTTATGTACTGAACATGAGTACTAAAGTATCGACTTCTACATCTGTTGAAACAGTGTTTTATCTCAAAAGCAACTGAGAAAGACTGGATTATGTGGCATAGGCGTATGGGTCACATTCATGTTAGAAAGATGAACTATCTGATGGAAAATGATTTAGTGGATGGAGTTTCCCTAAAACATTTCAAGTTGATTGACCACTGTGTTGCATGCAAGAAGGGCAACCGAAAGAAGAAGTCACACCCAACAGAATTATTTAATTCTATTGATACTCCACTGGACCAACTTCATATGGATTTGTTTGGTCTTATGAATCACGCGAGAATTGCTGGAGACTGGTACTGTATAGTTGTGACTGATGACTATTCGAGATACTCGTGGGTGTTATTTATTAGTTCTAAAGATCAGACACTGGTACTTGTACAGAACTTAACCACCAAGATCGAATCACTTTACAAACATAAGGTGAGAGGTATTCAAAATGACAATGCTACGAAGTTCAAAAACAAAGTATTAGACTTTTCGGTATTCAGAAAGGTATTCATCGAGAATATAGTGCTCCGTATGTACCATAGTGGAACGATGTTGTTGAACGGAAGAACCCTACACTAATTGAAGCAGTAACAACAATGCTAGCAGATTCAAAGCTTCCTGTTCAATTTCGGAATAAAGTTGTGAACACTGCTTGCTACACACTCAATCGTGTTTTGACGGTTAAGAAGCTACAAAAGACGAGTTACGAGCTTCTAAACAACCGCAAACCTAATTTAAAGTTTCTTGAACCTTCGGGTGTCCTTGCACAATGAAAATGTGATGAGGCAAAAATTCGAGGAAAAGGCTATGAAGGGTACTTGTTGGGCTATGCATCGCCTAAGAAACGTGTTTTTAATTTATCTTCGGGTTGTGTTGAAGAATGGTAGCATGTAGATTTTCAAATCTACACAATTCCTCCTACTGGAAAGGGCCTTGAATGGATGTTCGATTATGAGAGTTTATTTAATTCTTCTTCTCCCATAGTTGATCTCCCGGATGAAGACATGGTGCATGCTTACTTAGAAGATCAAATGTTTTCCACACAGAGAGCTTCTAGTTATAGTGATGTAGTTCATGATGATCATCCTGATACTTCTGATGTAATTTATGTATCATTGGATGATGGTCATTTTGTTGATTCTTCTTCTGCTCCATTTATTGATAATCCCGAGGTTGGGGAATCATCTCATAATGTTGAAGAGAATCTGACTAAATTAAGTGATCATGTTGTTGTGCCTGAGAATCCAACACTTTGGATTCACACGTATCACCCTCAGGACAACAACATTGGTGATCTTGATGTCGGTGTTGTTTACGCGAAAACAGATTGCTAATGCAAGTGATACTAACATATATGTTCATATGCTGATATGCATTCATCAGGAATTATGAGTATTGCTAAATACACTTGATTCTTATCTCAAATGGAGCCAACAAGTGTTCGTATGGCGCTTGAAGATTCGTCCAGGGTTAAATCAATGCAAGAGGAATTGCAACAGTTTACTCGAATGGGTGTTTGGGATCTCATCGACAAACCTTATAGGATAAGAAGCCTATCCCGACTAAATGGGTCTTTAAACGTAAGAAGGATGATCGTGGGGTCATAGTGAGAAAAAAAGCATGTTTAGTCGTGCAAGGGTTTCATCAGTAAAAAGGCATATATTACACTGAAGTGTATGCTCTTGCTGCAAGACCGGAAGCTATACACATAATTTTGGCCTATGCAGCCTACAAGAACATTAAGATATATCTGATGGACGTTAAGAGTGTGTTTCTTAACGGGGAATTTCATGAAGAGGAGTCCGTGAAATAGCCTCCTGGTTTCGAATATCCTGACTATCCAGATCGTGTTTACCGATTAAACATGGCTCTTTATGGTCTACACCAAGCCCCGAGAGCATGGTACGACACGCTTGCTGACCATCTGTAACATCCTAGAATTTTCGTATTTAATAAAAGAAAGTGGCCTTTAGTTATTGGGTCTAAATAATTAATTAGTATTAATAAAGATCATGGACTTGGACTAATTAAGATGGATTAAAGGGAATGGGCCTTAGGTCCATGGGCTTTAGGGGATATAAATATCCTCCTAAACCAACCTAAAACCTAAACCCTCATTCGTTTCCATCCTAATCTCTACACACTCAAAAACACACACATATCACCACTCACATATTTCGGCCGAGAGAGAGGTGAGATCCAAGCCGAGCAAGCAACGTGAATCTTGATAGACCATTTCTACGCGAGCTGCATACAAGATCGATAATCTGTAATCAAGCTAACCTAGAGCACACGAGCTCGTAGAGGTATGCCGTTTACCTTTAAAGTTTACGTTCTTATAAGCGTTTAGCCTAGAAACTTAGAACGAGAATGGATAGGGTATGAACGAAACGTAAAGATGTAAACTTGATGATAAAACAACCTAATGAACCCGTAAACATAAACGACTCGTTAAACCGTAGTTATGTTATTAAACGTTTTGAGCTTAAAGATCCAAACTTTATGTCTTTCCGGGCTAAGTTTTACCCGAACAAGGCCATGGGAATGATCACGGGATTTGTTAACGTCATATCCAAGAATTTTTCGATGAAACGAGGGTGATTTTGGTGATTAAGAATGAACAGAGGCGAATGCTGAATAACTTCGCCTTCACGCAAGTTTGCTTGCAAGCAAGTTCGCCAGCCAAGTTCGCCCCTGACAACTTCGCCACAATAAGTTTGCAGCTAGTCAAGTTCGCCCGAAACTAAGTTCGCTGTCAAACTTCGCTTGTCGACAAGTTCGCCTATGATTAACTTCGCTGGACTCTAAGTTCGCCGAGCCATAAGTTCGTTGAACCCTAAGTTCGCTTAAGTTAAGTTCGGTAGCGAATCGGATTACGAAACAGACTTAAATCATTATGAGGAATGAGTTAACGAATTAGAAAATAAATTAAAATCCTAATAGAAATTGTGTTAAGACAGTTAATGAAAATGAAATTGTGTTAAGACAGCTTAACCCCAGCCAGGGGCTCTGCCCCTTGGACCCCGCTAGGGGCTGCCGCCCCTAGAACCCCGCTGCCAGGGGCGCGGCCCCCGGACCCCTTTTCTTTGAGGGTTATAATTGAACTAGAAAAAGCAATATAGATAGCGATAGATGATTGATACGTGTAATTATTATACAGTTAGTCGTGCGCAGCTCATGAAAGGGATTAGGATTAACGGTGAACGTAACCGGATTCAGGTGAGTTTCTAGCCCCATTTCCTTGTTATGTTTTCGGGGCTGTGTGCATACTCGATGTGATAGTTAATACACTTACCTTAAATAGTAAGTGTATGCCATGTATGATTTATGTGATAGATATTATGTTATGATTGTGAATGAAAGCTTGTCAATACGTGAACGATCTTCGGATATTGCACGTGTTGACAAGGGAGGTATGTACATTGTGAATGAAAGCTTATCAATACGTGAACGATCTTCGGATATTGCACGTGTTGACAAGGGAGGTGTGTACATGAAAGGTGAATGTGTATGATATAAATATCTGTACGATATATGAGTATGTAATAATGAATAAAGAAAGTATATGTATGATTATGTAAAGATAGTATGAACGAAGAAGAAGAAAGAGGGATCAAACCCTAATAATATCTGAGATAGAGAAGACGGGATCAGACCCGTAATAATATCTGAGATAGAGAAGTAAAAAGGGATCAGACCCTAATAATATCTGAGATAGACAAGAAAGGGATCAGACCCTAATAATATCTGAGATAGAAATGGAAGGGATCAGACCCTAATAATATCTGAGATAGAATGGACAGTAAATATAATGTATAAAAGTAATTAAGTATGTATGTATGTATGAAATAAAAGTAAATTGGTAGAGTAATTATTATGTATCTTCGGATGCATGATTGAAGGTAAGTGTATGTATTATATGATATGTGACTAACTAGAACTCACTCAGCGTAGCTGACTTTTAGTATGCACGCAGGTGAGTAGGATGAGACAGCTGGCTTGAGTGGGGACACATGGCAGAAGAATAACAGTCTGGCATCTGAAGACTTATGATGTTTTAATTTTAATGCTTTAATGTTGAAAGACAAAGGATGTTTTGAGACAAGTTATGAATTATGTAATGTTTTATGAAAGTTTTATATTTCGCGTAAAGTTTTTAATTAACTCTGATTTTAGAATTGCGTTTATGAATAAATCCAACACCAAAGTAGGGCTACCGGCAACGGGGCCTTACACCATCTTACGGATAGTGGTTTCAAACGAGGAACTGTTGATTGTACCCTGTTCTACAAGACTTTTGGAGAAAATTTGCTCCACGTCAAGATTTATGTCGATGGCATTATATTTGGCTCAACAAATGAGAAACTTTGTAAGGACTTTGAGAAGTCGATGCAGATAAAATTTGAGATGAGCTCGATGGGGGTGATGAATGTCTATCTTGGGTTGCAGGTTCAACAGTATGATGCTGGAATATTCACTCATTAGACGAAGTATGTGAATGATGTCTTGAGCCGATTCAAGATAACAGTAGGAAAAGTCCCTTCTACTCCTCTTCCCATGGGTCACAATTTGTCACCGGACAAATTGGAGGATACCGTTGATCCGACCCATTACCGAGCTATGATGGGTTCTTTAATGTATTGCTTCTCGTCTTGATATTATGTATGTTGTTTGCTTGTGTGCCAGGTATTAAGTGAGTTCCCGAGTTACTCATCTAGCGGCGGTGAAGTGTAAATTTCACTATCTGAGGGGTAATCCTGACATCAGGTTATGGTATCCCAAGGACGATAGTTTCAATCTTACTTCTTTTTTTCGGTTCGAATTACGGGGGATGCAAGATCAACTTCAAGTAAAAAACAATGGGTTGTCACTTTCTAGGAAGCCGACTTGTTTCCTGGTAGTGTAAGAAGTAGACAACGGTCTCCACTTCAACCACCGAAGCCAAATACATGGCAGCCTAGAGTTGTTGTTCACATGTTTAAAGTTTCTTACTACTCCCAGTTATATCGATAACTCAGCTGTTATTTGTATCATGAAGAACCCCGTACACCACTCTAAAATGAAACATATTGAAATTAGATATCATTTTATTCGTGATTGCTATGAAAAGAAATTAATTGACATAGAGAAAATACACACGGATTTTCAGAAGGCAGACATGTTTACCAAAACATTTGATAAAAATGGTTTAAAATCTTTTGCTGATATTCTTAAGCTCGGATAATCACTTTTCGTTTTGTACAGTTTTGTTTGTTTTGTTATATTTAATATCTTGGTTTTAGGGGGAGAAAATGGGAAAAATACAAAAAAGAAATATTGTGCTTTTCGTTTGTATAGAGAATATCCAAAAACATTCAAATATTTATAAAAAGAATTTAAAAAAAAAATTAAAAATTGTGCTCCTCAAAAATGAGTCTTGAAGCAAAAAAGAGAATATGATAGTACATTGGTCATTTTATTCTTAACTTTTAGTATAAAAATAGGCTTAAAAGACTGTGTGCTTAACCGTAATGGTGCATTGATAGGTCTTAAACAAACTATTAGGGTAAAGTATCTGATATAAACATAAATTGCAATATTGAAAGAGGTGTTAGTCTCTTCGAAAAGTCTTGGTAATGAAGGCAGAAAAGTAATAGCTTGTCATACTCAAGCCTTATGTATGTTTGATCACCAAAAAAGAAAATTCAAAATAAAAGCATTTTGTTTATGGTTAACACTTCAATGGTGTATGGTCTCATGGCCTCAACTCCTGTATTAATGGGACGCATCCGGTTTCTGGACACTGTGAGTCTTTATGCGGCTTATTACCTGGGTATTCATAATCTGAGTACTTAAATTCTTTAAGAGCAAACCCTAAGTCAATAAAATTGATCACTACTGTACTTCGTACAAACTCATTATTGACTTGATCAAAATCCGTTGTTAGTCATACATTATCCCTCCTTTGCATGTGTCTTATTACCAGTAAGAAACGGACCCCATGTGATACAATGTCTGTAAGCCAAACAGATGAACTCGTGCATATTCATTCACACTAAAGGAAACTTGGTGTATTGCTTGATAACATGGGTATACCTTGTAGTAGGGATTATGAACATAGATTGATCAAGAATTATAAAATCGTATATTTTGATCTTCAAGCATAATCATTTAAGTCAAGTTGGGGTGACATGGTCAAAATCAAATTAAGCATGAACTGAGATTAGAGGCTGATAGTTTCCGATATTTTGTGCCTTAATTGAATCTTAATCATATTACAAAAATACTTGAAAGTTTGTTGTAAGATTTAAGTGGACAACGATATCAATGACTGACTTAACGTCATTCATAATAATGCCAAAGAGTAAATCTATTATGGACGATTTCTTGATCAATATAATTCTCTGTTCGACTCTCAAAAATATATACTGTTTTCGTTGTTTAGTTTTCATATTTGTCATAGATATAATTGTTTTTAATTCGAAAAAAATTCAAAAATCAAAAATATTTTATTTTTGCTTTATTTTCGATTTCTGAGCCAAAGAATAATTTTTGAAAAAGAAAATACAAAAATATTTTCCCACGTTTTTAAATTAATTTTGTTTTTAAGTTATGTGTTTTTCTTGTAAAACACGTTAAGGTATTGGTTTTTATCCCGAGTAGTAAAACGCTTTAAGGTAATGTTTATCAAAGCACGGGTTTTGATACATATTTAATTATTGGAATGTCAAAATGAAATTTCATTTTAACATTTTTATTTAATACCCCATTCGTTACACGGTTGTAACGAATGGAAGATATTTGTTAACTTAAATTGTAACGAATAAAGGTCATTTGCAATGAAAATTGGTAACGAATGTAACCATTCGTTATAGTTCATTCGCTTCCGCAAATCTGATAACGAATGACTTCATTCGCTATGTTTGAGATAACGAATGAAGGACGAACAGATAGATATTCGTTATGAATTTAAGTAAAAGTTGATTCGTTAACTTTTGTAAACAAATGGGAACACAGATGACAGGTCATTCGTGAGTTTTGAACTAACAAATGGGCCAATTCGCGTGCCTAGGGGTGCTTGTAAATATGGCAATATATAAACGCCAGTGGTAGAAGAATGAATCCATTCGTTTTCCTCCATTTACTCACTCACTAAGAAAACCCTTGGGACAACTTTTATAAAATTTTAACCATCTCTAAAACACTTTTCATCGATCAATTCGTGTTCATAAGGTACAGACGATCACAACGATATGATTTTCGTCAAAATTAATGGACATATAAGGGGTTAAATAAGGATTTAGTGAACCAATATTATTTTAATCAATTAAACCATTTAAACATCAATAATTGATCTTTCAATTGATTAGGGTTGTTAGGCAATGATCATATGAGTCTATTGGTATAACATTGACACTAGTTCATCTTGGTTTATGTTAAATTGCAATTTTGAATTTATTGTTTGACTGCTATGTTAAGTTCAATTCAGACTTTGACTGATTGAGAGTCAAACTTTGATATTTATTAGAAATATTTGTTATGAACGAATGGGATCTTATTCGTGTCTATATTGTTCGAATGAACTCATTCATCAATTCTGATAACGAATAGGTACATTTGTATTATATGTTAACGAATGAATCTTCAATTGCTAATATGAACGAATGGACTTATTCGTTAATAACTCATTCATTATTCACAATCTTAATTAATGTTATTCGTTATTAAGTCATATAACGAATCGTCTCACTAGTTATAATGAATGTACTCATTCGTTATAACGAATGGATAACGAATAAGCCATATCATTTTGAACAGAAACCAAATTTCCCTAAGTCTAGATGAAATATATATTTAAGATGTTCGGTTTTACTAATGCTCGGGTTTGTGTGTCAGATATGGCAGATGAAAATATTGTTGATTCTCCAGCACAAGAAAACCTTGTTCTAGAAGCTCCGCAGGAACCACAAGCTCAAGCACCACAACCTGCACCTGTCGTCGCTGAGTTGACTCACAAAAAGAAACACAACATGTGTGCATTCCTGCAAGATGATTTTGTGGGCCGTGATATGTTTGGGGACATAATCGCTTTCTTGCATCGCTCATGTATACACTATGTTATCCATGTCGATGTCCAAGTACATTTCGGCATTATACGTCTGTTTTGGGACAATGCTCGATACGTTGAGGTTGAGAAGCACATAGTAGCTGAGGTACAGAACAAGACGATCAAGATAGATGCTGATTTGATATGATGGATCCTTCAGTTTGATGATACGATTGATCATCCGTGTGAGGTTGACAAGATGTTGATCCGAGGCTTATTTCGACGGTTATTCTACAAAGGCGATCTTGATCGTTCACAGTATAACAAGGTGTACTTGTGCGAACAATACAAGTACTTGCTTCATGTCATTATTCTCTGCCTTGGTGAACGTAAAGGAGGATACGAAGAGCGCAGGATTATGTTACAATCTGCATTTGTCGCTTTGATTTTGAACAAGTCGTTCAACTTCTCCGAGTTAATCTTTTATCATCTGAAGGGGAACTGCTTGGTTCGCCATCGCAAGAACAAGTTCTTGATGTACCCTCGTTTCTTGCTGCTCATCATTAACGATCTAATTCCTCAACAAATGGGAATGTTATTGAACTTAATTCATCTTCAGGAGAGCCAAATGGCTGGCGATCGTTAGTTCCAAGAATAGATGAGGCTAGATCAATGCACGATGGTGAGCTACATCTCTTATTGCCAAAAAGAAAAACGTGAGCCGCGTGCCATTGTTACTGCCCAAGGGAAGAATCTGAAAGAGCAGGAAAATGTATCCTTCAACTTACGTGTAAAGACGATATGCTAAAGAAGTTGAAGGGTAATAATGACGACAAAGACCCCGATGCTGGCACTAGTGGTGGTGAGCAACAACAACAAACAGGTACATCTGCTATTGGGGTTGGTACTGAAGGTAGTGACAAGCAGTTAGTGGTGTATTGTGACACTACTAATTCTCAACCCATTCAGTCGATCAAGGCGAACACAATTTCATTTATGGATAATGTAAAGGGTGTTGTTATAAGCACGACGAATGCGGATGAGATTGAGGCAGAAGAATTTGTTGATATTTCCTTATCTCGAGATCAAATCTCGTTATTACTCAGTCTGAATGACGAGGAATTAGATGCGTTGTAGAACGAGGAGGATGTGGATGTAATAGATGACGATCAGGTCGGGATTGACATGAGTATCCCGTCTCAAGATACGTCGTTTAATTATGATAACGTTGAAGTTGAGGATGTGATAGCTGAGGAATATCCTGATCTATACATGGGTACCAATGCGGATCAGGGTTTTTCATTTTCACCACTGAACGTGTACAAGAAGCTGAAGAGCATCTTGAGAAGAAAAAGAAGAATAATGAGAAACCATCTGAAGCTGGATCAGGTTCAAAGGATCCAGCATATTCGAATGATCTAGCATTCGAAGGTTTTTTCGAGGTACGCAATAAAGCTCGATTTTTGAAGATGATTGAGGTTTATTGATATGCGGAGCAAGAAAACGGCAAGCAAGACAAAGCGCGTGCTACGGCTCAAAAAATGACAACTTTCAAGGTTGTGAAGACCGTCAAAGGTGATATTGTTTCTTAGCTTTATGATTCCGATCTTAAGGTATGCATCATTAAGTGGAAACACGGTGTACAGTACTATCAATACATCACTGATGTTCTCACTTTACCAAGGTGGGATGTACGAACGCTAGCAAACCGGCCGTTCGTGAATCGTGGTGGTAATCAATTGGCACGATGATTTCATCAACACCTGCCGTTTGAGGTAAATCACAGTTTTAAGTTCTTTAAACCATAGGTTCCGACAAGAAAGTACATCGATGAGACCGATCCACAAACAGGTTGAAGGATGCTTGTGTTGAAGGTAAATCCGCCTCGAACGATGAAACGAGTACCTGTAAAGACTTTTCGCCGGAGTCTTTACAAGATATTCAATCGGTGGTATTATGACAACCGCACCAGTGAAGCCGTTATCGTACTAGGTACAGAATGAAGACGGAGTTCATACGTGTTTGAACCCATCTCGGATCTAGCCGCATCGATACATCGATTATACGATAAAACACGAGATTAATCAATACGTTAAATAGATAGTTTATTGATAAATATGGAAGAATACATTATGGTGTGGAATAATAACTTAGATCTAGGATCTCTCACATCTCTCATATGTGTGATCATATGAGCATGAGCAGCCTATATATAGGCCATATGCTCTAGTTCGACAAGTTAAGTCTAGTTCGTTATACCTTCATAACGAATTAGACTCCATTCGTTATGCTTCCATAACGAATGGTAATATACCTTAACGAACTAGACTAGTTAACTAACGAATGGGCCTCATTCGCTATACAATCCATAACGAATGGGCCATTTTACATTAAATTTGCATTCTAGACTATCGATAACTTATTTGATTGCTAGGGACACCAAAACCGTGCCCTAACAATATGGATTATTGATCCGATGTGGTAAGTCAATTTATCGGAATCAGATAATGACGCACTATTTAAGAATGAGATCCGTTTTGCCGAGATTAAAGATTATTATCATGCTATGCAATTCCAGTGTGTCGTGCGTGTCTGCAACGCCTTTGGAATACATAGTTGTGCGTATTGGAAGACAAAGAAGTTTAACTGATCGAAGACAAAGAGCACGAGACGAGGGGTAGTTTGTTAAGTCATTTTTTAGTCGTCTCGATATTTGTTTATCTTGTAATTTATCTTTATTTATATAAAAGGGCATTTTGGTAATTACCAGTCCATTCGTGTATTTATATGGTTATTCATTAAGCTTGTTTAATGAATGAATCCATACATTATGTTTAATGGCCATTCGTTAAGGATGTTTAAAGAATGAGCCTAATTGTTATTATTAATGTACCATTCATTATGGAATGTTAACAAATGAGTTATAGAGAATGAGTCATTCGGTATACTATTAATTTATGTTAAAGATTGAAGACGAATGATCCCCATTCGTTATGTGATGCATAATGAATGGGATCCATCTTCTGTATATACCTGTAACCCGATTCATAATTTAACAAGGTGTGATTTCTTTTTATCTAATTTTTGTTACTCAGCTCAATTTTCCTCTCAACACACACACACTTCACCTATAACATATTGGTGAACTAGATCCGTATATTAGTTATGATCTGAAACCGATTCTTCCTTAATAGGTTTCTTAGTTGTGGTATAGTTTATTTAAGCATCAGAAAGGGTTTTGCCCATATAGTATATGGCAACGAGTTTCTTGTCCTCTCGCTGACCCAAAACAGCCCCGACCACATAGTCACACGCGTCACACAAGATTTCTAATGGAAGTGATTAATGGGGTGATAGGTTTTTAAGTACGTTAAAAGCATTAACACAGTCATCATAAAAAAATGGTACTTTTTTAGCAATAAATTACACAACAGTTATGTGATTTCACTAAAGTTCTTTAAAAACTATCGGTAAAATCCAAAATGTTCCAAAAATGACCGGATGCCCTTAATATTTGTAGTGGTGGTAGATTAGATATAACATTTACTTTTTCCCGTTCAACCTCAATTGCCCTAATTGAGTTGACATGCCCCAAAACCATTCCCTCTTGAACCATAAAATGGCTCATCTCCCAACTTAAGACCAAATTCGTTTCAATACATCTTTTTAAAAATTTTATTAATTCAATTAAACATGATTCTAATGATGAGCCGAATATCGAAAAATTATCCATAAAAATTTCAAGGGAATCCCCGACCATATCTAAATAGATACTCATCATGCACATTTGAAAGGTGGCCGGGGAATTACACAAGCCAAATGGCATTCGTCTAAATGCCAAAGTGCCATATGGACAAGTGAAAATGGTCTTATGTTGGTCATCGGGGCGAATGATTATTTGATTATACGCGAATAACCATCTAAAAAGCAATAAAACTTCTGACCTGACAGTTTCTCGATGATTTGATCAAATGAAGGGGAAAGGAAAATGGTCCTAGCAAGTTGCATAATGCAACTTTCGGTAATCAACACAAATTCGCCACTCGGTTACCAGTCGGGTGTCAATTTCTTCAACTATTCATTACGGTTTATCTCAATGTCCGACTTCTTTGGGACTGTTTCTCTAGGAATCATTCATGTACTATCCGAAATTGGGGAAATGATTCTCGCATCAAAGCACTTAAATTCTTTCTTCTTCACAACTTCCCTCATATTGATTCAATCTTATCCGCGCATCGTGTGCGGGTTTTAGCACGCGATCCATGATGATCTTATGCATCACAGTAGATGGACTAATCCCCCTCAAATCTGCTATCACATCAAATTGTTGTTTTTACTCTTTTAAAACTCCCACTAATGCCTTCTCTTGGTCTTCTTCTAAATTTGAAGCAATGATGGCTAGAAATCTCTCATTTTCTCCAAAAATCCGATGGACTCTCAAGTGATAGTCTGAACTTAGAGTCTATAGTATTCGGTAATCTCTCCACCTGTTGAGACCATGACCGTTTTCCATTACCTGCAACATAAACTTCTACTGCTATATCCGTCTCTTCAAAATGCAATGCGTGTTCGAATGTTTTCCTGCTGAAAATAGCACACTCCTCTGTGGCGTCTTCCTCGTTTTTATGAGGGTTCAATCCGTCAACGATGTCAGCCATAAAGCATTCATCATTCACTAGAGAGTTAGAAACGTTTGATAAAATATTCAACCAAAGATTTTTCTTCCCAAATGCCATGTCAACTACCCTATTTTTATAGTTTATCCAAGCATTTGTAGTTGCCAAAAAAAGGCCTACCAAGAATCACATTCGGTTGTCATTTCGGGTCAATTGTCACATAATCTAGAACAATGAAGTCAAAGGGGTAATAAAAATCTTCTATCATCACAATTACATTAGTAACAATTCCCCTAGGAAGCTTAAGAGTTAAATAAGTTAACACCACAGTGGGGTTGGCTTTTCAGAGTGTACCAAAATCATATTTGTCAAATAAGATTCCCGGGAAAAATACTCACCCCGGCTCCAAGATCTAACAACGCCCTTGTCATTTTAAAATCACCCACTTGAATGGGTATTATTGGCGTTCCAGTATCTTGGAGTTTAGGTGGGAGGATGCCCTTCAAAACCGAAATCACATTAGCATTTAAATCAACTTGTTCGGGTATTTTGGGGTTCAGTTTTAGTGCACATCTCCATAAAATACTTAGCATATATCGGGACTTTTTATATGGCATCAACGAGGGGTAATTTAATTTTAACTTGTTTGAATTTTTTCCACATTTCCTCTGGTTGTGGACCCATATTCTTAGTTGATTAAATTCACCAATATCCGAGGAAATGGATCGAGTTAATTTGTTACACCTGTTTTCTTGGCAGTTGGGGTTTCCTTTTTAATTACCGGTTTACTTATATATTCAATTTTGGCTTTTTTAAGTTTTTTTTATTATTTTCAATTTCAGCATCTTCCTTATTATCTCCAATTTCACCCAAATCTTCCACCACACCTTCCATGAAGAAAGATGGTGGATTCACCCCGTTATCGTAAACCTTACCGCTCCTAAGGATACTTACCCGGTTAATGTGGGTGCCTTTCCCGCTCAATGAACTGCTATTCTGTTGGCTAGGGTTCTTCAAAGTATCACTCGGTAGCTTGGATAGATTTCTTTTCAGACTCGCCACCTCTTTAGCGAGTTAACTCGCATGTTTGTTCCTCGTGGCATTAGCTCTAATCTCTGGATAACACTTTTATTTCGGGATTCCTAACATGCCTTCCTTTTTTGTAAGAAGTACATCATATCCTTAACTGATTCCTTTTTGTTACCTGAAGAGTTCCCTAGGCCATGTTGATAATTCTTTTGATATCCCTTATTGTAGCCACCTATTTTCTCTGACTGTACTGGCTTTAAGCATTACCCGAACCATTCCCATACTATTGCAAATTTGATCGATATCCTATTTTCTGAGAACTAGCCTGAAAAATTTTGCTGAGTGATTAGATTTTCATAACTAAAGTTCGGGTGGTTTCTGAGGCTAGGATGAAAAGTGTTCTATTTCATATAATAACTATACCTTATTTCACCTCGAACATAATTTACCTGTTCTTCCTTATTTTCTTCATCATGTATGACCCCGCAACTCGACACATCATGTCCCAATTTCCACACTGTTCACAAGTCGGATATCTTCTTTTTCTACTTGCGACCATTAATTGTTCCAACTCCTTTTCAATTCTAGCCATTACGTCCTTAAATACGATACAATTTACTGCTTTCAAAACCGACTTCATCATTAGATTCGACTGGCCTGTCTCCTGGAGTTTATCGCATGTATTTTCAAGTGTCACCAATCCTCATTCTCATCATTAGTTAGAAAAGACCCATTAGTAGTGGACTGGAGGTCTCAAACATCATCGTTTAACAGACCGTCATAAAATGCTTTGATTAATTCCCTTAAGGCAATCATGTGACGGGTGCAGGCCCGCTGTGACAACTTAAATCTCTGAAAGGACTCATAGAATGTCTCACCTGTCTGCAGCTAAACATTTCGAATGGCGGTTCAGGCTTCTGATGTTCTCTATGAAGTATAATACTCATCAAGGAAATGGTGTGCCAAATCTCGACACGTGTAAATACTGGCAGAAGGTAATGATAAAAATCATTGTTTAACTGCCTCCTTCAAGCTGAACTGAAAAACCGCCAACTTCACTTCATCTACGGTAAACCCTTGATTGGAGATAGTCTCCGAGATTGAGTTAAAACCAGTCAAACGTAAATATGGTTCCTTTATGGCTTTCCCATGAAAGGTTTCTACCCCTATCATGATGCTCTATGTCATTTAAAATATTATCCCATCTCTAACATGAAGAATGATCAGTAGGGGGTTTGTTGCAACCTGTGGGAGAAAATGGCTCTAAGCCCCCAAACTGGTGGTGAGATAAATGCTCTCGGGACCCCATCATCATACTCGTAAAATGGAACTTGCGGTCCCCTATTTACTTGATGTCTTGGTTCTTGGTGCTGGTATTGGTGTTGTTGTTTGTTGATTCTGCCGAGGTGCTCGGTTATTCTTTCTGTACCGTTGTTGATTTCTCTGATAATAATGATCCCCTTGAGCATCCTCGAACTCTTATTCATCTTCATAATCAGCATCCCAGTCTTCCCTTTCATTCAAATTCACGAACCTCTCAATACCATGATCAATCGCATCCTCATCCCAATTGAACTCTACTGGTTTCTGATGATTCTATGGTTCTGATATAACTGACCGGTCATCCTGAAAGTTCCATGGTTGGCTTTGATTACGATTACTGCCCTTCCCCTATCTACTCGATTTCCGTTACGATTCTCTTTTGGTTTCGGTTGGGTGGTAGATTGTTTTGTGGGATTGGATATTTCGGGTCCAGTGGTTGATTTTGATTTTCGAGTTGGTTGATGAGTGGTTTTGATTGCTTTGATTACTCATATTCTCGGTTTCGGTTTTGGTTTTTCAGTTTCTGGTTTTTGGTTTATTTTGGTTCAATGAGCTATTCGAAGTCTCCTTGTTGTTTTCTCGATTTAAGGATCAAACTAAAGTGGATCCTTGCTTCTTGAATACTGTGTATGCACAAACCTGGAAGATTATTTACACAAACGAAACAAAAATCCCGCATAAAATCAACGAAGAAACAATAAAAACAAAAGTTAAACTAAATTAAACTAAACTAAACAAAGCAGACTAAACTAGCACTTTACGCGTTGAGTCCCCGACAACGGCGTCATTTTGATGTAGATGTCATGCTCTAATAAAAAACAAATATACATAATAACTTACATACCTAGGACTATTACAGGAATTAAGGTCGTCTCCATGGGGAATCATTGAAAAGTGCAAGTTTGACTCATGACTTTCTAAAATATTAAACTAAATGAACCAATATTGTCAAGTAGTTTTCGAAAATGATTTGAATGAAACATGATTACTTTATGATATGTAAACCATGATGATGAAAGAGTTATTCACTTTAGGTTCAGGTAATGTGATAATAAGCTAGTCATGAATTATGTATAGTTGATTGTGTGGTAATTACTAGACCTAGTAGTTTGGTTGTCATGACAAACATACCCTAATCCAAATTGTTGACACAACTGAACGCGATCTACCTAATTACCTATTTTAAAATATGAAAACCAATTATTAAGCAATGATTAAAGGCTATCAGATCAATAGCTATAACTACCGAGTCCTAAATGTTGATGAACACAACCGAATAGCTGATGCGACGTATGATAACCAGAGCACAAACTTTTTAAACAATCAACACAAAATTAAAGATTGATAAATAATACAATCAATCAAGCTTTAAAACATTTAAACACATATAATTCAATTATAACCAGTTTACAAAAAAAAAAACCTAGCCTAAAGTGATCACCAGGTTTTTAGCCTACAATATGCATGTCGATTAACTCGTTTATTTGATGAAATGATGAAACAATGGACTTATTTGACAAATCAAAAGCTCCGAGATGATGCATAATCGCCCTAGTTCTCCTCTATAGCTGCTAGAGCAAGAGATATCTCGAATGGGGTCAGAAAAGTCTTTTTATAAAATTTAGTTTATTTTTCCCTTGTTTGAAGTCGTTTGCATAGCACGAAAATATTCAGCATCAGTCCTTCACGTAGCGTGAAGGAATAAATACTTAGGCTTTCTTCTTAGCTTCTTCAAGTAGCGCAAAGAAGCAATCTTCCACACTTCGCGTTGCGCAAAGGGTCTTCTTGGCAGGGAATTTTTAGCATTTTATTTGTTTTATGCATTGGACGCATGCCATTCAATTCCTTTCTTCTAAATCATCAATCCAAGCTTGTATTCAACGCCATTAAGCATCCATAGCATCCAATAATCTGAAACACAAAAACATTCTTGAGGTACCAAAGATCACATAATATTTTTTAAAGCATAAGACTTAATATGCTAAAATATATAGAAAATACCCGACCATCATGCTCTCATCCGCAAACTTAGTGAGATTTTGCCTTGCTAATATGGTATTCACATCATCGTCAACAGCGCCGATGAGGTAATCCCTCATCATGTTCTTAATTTTTTTCTTTTTATGCATCAGAACTTGATGAGTCATTTTTGTTAAACACCACTAATACTCATATCTTAAACAACACATAATCGTTATAGGTTGATTAGAATACGGATCTAGTTATACGATATGTTCTTAATTATGTATTTGATAGTAATAAGATTAACGAAGTATTGGATGAGAGAATAAATTCACAGAGGTTCGAGGTAATAGCTTAAACAATACTTCAATTATCTAAGGCAACACAGCCTTATATAGGCGATGGATCCCATTCGTTACATATCCCATAATGAACGGGCTCCATTCGTTAACTTTACATAACTTAAATGAAAGGTATACCGAATGACTTAATCGCTATACCACCATTCATCAACATTTCATGACGAATGGGATACATATATAACGAACTAATGTCCATTCGTTAAACATCCTTAACGAATGGACTGTACAAATAACAAACTGTCTCATTCATTAAACATCCTTAGCGAATGGGCCTACACATAACGAATGGGCTTGTAATTCCTTAAATACCCTTAACATTAAAATAATAATAAATTACAAAGACTCGAGACGACAAAACCTTGCACTAACAAACACCTTCTCGTCTTGAGCTCTTTGTCTTTAGTTACTCGAAGCGCTTTGTCTTCCAATCACGACAACTATGAATCCTAAATGCGTGACACATTTCATAGCCCGAATTGTAGTCTTCTTGACGCTCGATCAAAATCTTGTTCTCGAACAGCACGTCATTGTCGGTTTCAGATAAGTTAACGAGCCACATCGGGTCGATAACTCTAATAAAACTGGCTTCAAACCTTTACCCAAAAATATTGATGGCCTCACCGATACGATTATCATAATAGCATCGATTAAACGATAGGTGAAGACTCTGTGGAAATGTCTTCACCAGTACACACTTCATCGTTTTCGGCGTTTTAACTTTAAGAACATCATCTCTCAACGTCAAATCAATCTCCAAATCAGGGATAAGATCCTGAATGATCAGCTGTACGAATCGTGGATACATCAGGAATAAACTGCGTCAGTTTTTGACCAGGCAGCGTTCCTTCAGATGATAGAAGATCAGCTCAGAGAATTTGAACGGTTTGTTCAAAATCAGATCTACGAATGGTGATTGCAACATGGTCCGGAATTCTTCGTATCCACCTTTACGTACCCCTAGGAAATGTATAAGCACATGTAATAGGTACTTGTACGGAGCGCACAAGTACGCCTTGTTGTACTGGGAACGATCAAGGGCACCTGCATAGAAAACTCATTGAAATAACCCGCGGGTCAATGCCTTATCAAACTCACACGGGTTGTCGATATTGTCCACAAACCTCAACACCCGTCTAATAACCCCAGGTGTAATGACAACCGGATTCTTGTTGACTTTGGCGACGATATGGTTTTCGGACTCAACATAACGAGTCGAATTCCAAAACGGTCGAACAACGCTGAAGTGGACCATTGTATCGGCAGAGTCGGCATAACCTATCCGAGATCGTCGGATAAAAGCAATAATATCTCGAAATATATCCTTGTTAGAAAAATTCTCCTGAACGAAAGCACAGATGTTGTGCTTTTTATCAAATGGCAACATCGGGAGTTCAGGTTCTTGTGGTTGCTGAACCTGTGGATGATTAGCTACGGGGGCATCCTGGACATTTTCATCTGCCATATCTGAGAATATATAAACCCGAGAATTAGTAAAACGAACATTCAAACATTAAATTATTTAATAAGTTTAATTTTTGGTTTTTGAAAATAATTCAAAGTGTCATTCGTTATTTATCTTGGCTCATTCATTATAACGAATGAGGTCATTGGCTATAACGAATTGCTTAATTCGTTATAAATAATTAAAGCGATTTAACCATACCGAATTACTAAAGAAAGAGTAACGAATTAATTAACGAATCTGAGTTCATTCGTTATCAAAACATATGAAGGAGTTGATTCGTTACATTGATCATAATGAATGGAACACGAATGGGTGTCCATTCATTAAATTATAACGAAAGGTCATCAATAATTAACAACTTTAACTATCCTGAGTCAAAGTCAAAATTGAGATGAACTCTGATAGTCAAACATGCACTATCAGACTCAATTGAACCATGTTAGACGATGTATGAACCCATATTAAGCATGAATCTGCTCGCAATACACTCGATAGTCGATTTATAACAACCATTTTGGTAAAAACTGAATTTTAATTAGGTTTATATAAAGTTATGTTCATCAATTAAAAACGAAGGTATAATCTACAAATTAACCCTTGAAATGTTAGTGGTTATTGACGAATTTTATTGCGTTTTGATCACAATTACCTGATGAATCTTAGATGATGATCAAAACAATGTTTAATTAGAGTTGATTTCTGGAAAATTTTGGCAGAGTTTTGTTAAGGAAAGTAAATTGTTGTGTGAATGAATGAGACGATTCGTACTCATCCTGTTCATTATATAAGCCAAACTCGCACACATTCTCAGACAACCAATAAGCTAATTCGTTAATTCAAAATTAACGAATGAGCTAATTCGTTACCTCATTCGTAAACAACGGTAACACAATGAGTGATACGTTAAGAGGCATAATGAATTAGAGTAAATTCGTTCTTCATTCGTTATCAATCAGATGACGAATAAGGTCATTCGTTACAGAGTAGCGGAAGCGAATTAAGGATAACGAGTTGGACTAATTCGTTATCAAAATGACCTTCATTCGTTATCTAGGCAGACATCGAATGACCAATAATTTATATATAAAATCATTTTCATTTTCATTTTAAATTTAAAAGAATTAGATAATGAATTAAATAATGCATCGAAACCCGTGTCCCGATGAACTTTACCTTACGAATCTTATTCAACGGAGTAAGAAACAATACCTTAACGTGTTTTATGTTAAAAAATACATAACCTAAAATCAAATTACCTACAAGAATTAAATAATATTTAAATGAATAAATAAAATAAAATAAAATAAAATAAAAATAATAAAATCTTTTTGGTGTTTTTCTTTTTCTTTTCTAATATTTACACTTGAATCCGAAAAGCAAAAAATAAAGTAGAAAATCAAAAATAGAAAACAAAATATTTTTGTATTTTTGAATGATTTTAATCAAAATAAAATCTATTCTACGAAAGCAGTACATATTTTTGTGAGTTTAAACAGAGAATCATATTGAACAAATTGCCCTTCCATCGTTTTTTTATATTTCAGCGTTATTATGACTGGTGTTATGTCGGTCATTGATATTGTTGTCCACTTAAATCTTACATCAAACTTTCAATTATTTTTGTGATAAGATTAAATGTTTAATTAAAGCACAGAATATCAGAAACTATCAGCCTCTAATCTCGGTTCAAGCTTAATTTGATTTTTATCGTATCACCCCAATTGACTTAAACCATTATGTTGCCGATCAAAATTTAGAAATTTTATTTATAAATATTTTTGATTGATGCACTAAGATTCTTTTACTGTGAATAAGTATGCAGGGGTCCATCTGTAGGCTTACATACATTGTGTCCCCTAGGGTTCGTTTCTTATTGGTATTGAGACGCACGCAAGGGAGGAAAAATGTATGACTAACAGCGGATTTTGATCAAGTCAGCAATTCAATTTGTACGATGTACAGCAGTGCTCAAGTTTAATGGATTTGGGTTTCCTCTAAAAGCTTTTGAAATATTCATGCTTATGAATACCCAGATGAGTAAGCCTAAAAAAGACTCATAGTGTCCAGAATCCGAATGCTTTTTATTCAAACTTTTTGTTTTTGGTGATCAGACAAACATAAGCTTGAGTATGATAGGCTATTACATTTCTGCCCTCCTTACCGAGATTTTTGGTAGAGACTAACACCTTCAATTTGGCGTTTCTTTATGTTTATATCACATATTTTACCCTAACAGCTTGTTTAAGACCTGTCAATGCACCAATGCAATTAAGCACTCAGCCTTTTAATCTTATTTCTTTCTAGATATGGGACCAGATGATCAATGTAATATCGTTTTCTCTTTTTGCTTCAAAACTCATTTTTGAGGAGCATAAAAATTCAATCGCCCCAGTCACTTTCAGTCTATAGATTAATGGATATCCTATACATATACAGGTAGACAACAGGACCAAAAGATGCAAGCATGTTCCACAAACTTAAATAACCAACATAATTTTCAGCGAGAGAATTAAATAAAAATGCACAACAGTCACCCCAACTACTTTCCATTATCAGGTAAATGGCTATCCCGAACATCTACAAGTAAATACCAGGTGAAGGTTCCTGGACGGATCGTACACGGGATGTCGCTAACAACGCAGGTGCGGAATCCCTGCGTAGGTAGATACGAGTGTAGAGTATGTAGAGATCGAACACACAAGCAATAAACCAACCACGTTATATTGATAACAAACACGTGACCCGAGGTCACTATTACAAACAATGACACGTAACACGTTCACTGAACAACTGAAACGAAACCCTAAACGACCAACACAAACTGTTTCGGCTGAAACAGTATATAAACACGACAACTTCGCCACAGGCGAAGTTGTCAATAACTTCGCTGATTCAACAAGTTCGCCAGAGCGAACTTGTTGACAACTTCGCGTATTACAAAAATAAACATAATCAAAACATAATTGCATTACAGACTCGATTACAAATGCTAGACTATGAACTACTGACACACATGTACCAACAGACTCCCCCTTGGCAGTAGCTTCATATCTTGATCTTCAAATCTTGAGTCTTGTAATCTTGCATCTCTACGCATGCGCCCCTTCTCTAACACATACCGACACCACCCGTTGATATTTCCTAGCTTGATCCTTCCAAGCAGGAATGTAGAAGATCTTCTTCTCGTTGAGCACTTTCAGATCAGCCTGCGATAGATTAACAAGATGCATCGGGTCGTAAACCCGAAGTACTTCTTGTTCATCCTCATCTTCCATTACCGCCTCAGCTGTCTCACAATCCACGTACCACCATTTTAGATCCTTGAGCACGTCCTTGGGCATGAACTTCATCGGTACTTCTTTAAGGCACCGGATCGGTTTGTATTTCATGACCATCCAAGGTTTTCCATCAACTCTCAGACCTCTATCCTTGTCTTCGACAAGTTTCCCCTTTTGTGGTTTCAGTAGCTCAAACTTTTTCTCTTTAACGCACTCTTTCCACACGATCTTCCCAATGATTCTAGCCATGTTGTCTTCACTTCTGTTTATCAATCCCAATCTGGCTAAATCTTTTACTTCACATTCTGGCAGTGTGTTTAGAGATCTCAACTTTCTCTGGAAGTACTGAATGCCATCGTATCTCTTGATCACGAAGAGCCGCAGCTGCTCGTCGTATAACCAGCAGATAATACCTTTCTTGGCTTCCGCGTATCCCGTAATATTGTAACTTTTTCTGAACATCTTAGGGACCGCCGGCTTCTTCGTCTTTACGAACCAGTGGGCACAACCCTCCTTCCATTTCGGTTGTTCCTCCCACTCAGCATCTTCCTCCACGTTCTCATCACCCAAACCTGGTCTCTTAACCTCCGGAATCTCGTGTTCCACGGACTCATCAACAATCTCCCCTTCCTCTAACACGTTTTCAACCGTAATCTGCTCTCCAATCCTCTCGATCTCATCAACTGGCAGCACATCATCTTCCATCATAAACTCATCATCCTCCTCATCCAACTCTTTCAATGCGTCGATAACATCTTCAACATCAGCATCATCATCAACCGCTACCACGTCGTCACCAGCTGCATTTGTAGACTCCCCCTCAGCTGTGGAAGCCCCAAGAGCCTGAGAGGTTCTTGGCAGCTCACCACCTGCACCTTCCGGTGCATTGGGATCATCGTCATGATCTTCTCTCCGTTTCGTCCTCAACTCATCACCCCTACACGTCTTCTCCCCCTGAGATGCCAAGAATGCCTTGAAGGCATCTATTACTTTTCCGTGTTCAACCAGGAGGGCTGCTTGTAGTCGATTGGATTCCACTAGGCTTTGAATGGTCTTTGTCTGATCAGCAACAATCTGCTCTAGTGATGTAATCCTCTCGGAATCTGAAGTAGGCGTTGGAGTTGGCGGGACATCAGCAGCAAAAGTGACCGCAGGTGGTACACTTGGTAACCCTGCAGTAGTAGTGATGGTCGACTCCACAAATCGTGCAACTACCACCGGTGGATTAAGCGGTTGGGGTGGTAGGGACACAATTGCTGGGGTCGACGTCTCGACAGCAATAACCTGTGCTGTGGAAGGAATAAGAGACATACCAGACAAGGCAGGTGGAGCAAAACGTACCAGCCTTGAAGATTCTCCAGCTCCGGAACCCATACCTGTCCGTTCTCTTCGTGAACGTCTGAGCACAATCTGCACTGCCTCCTCTTCATCAACTTCGTCCTCATCCTCGTCTACAGTTCTCGGCCTCTTTCCCGTAGTTCTCTCCCGAGACACCATAAGTCGTCTCGCTTCAGCAAACGTTTCGTCTAGATCAGAGTCAGCTACCGAAGTAACTGCTCTAGTAACATCAACAAACTGAGGACCCGAGACATCCATATCAAACACACCATGTACGCCAAAGGCAGCATTAAGATCAACGTCTTCAGCAGTAGACACAGCAGTAGATACCGCAGCTGGCACAGCAGCAGAGGCAACATTAGATACAACAGGCGCAGCTGATACAGCATGTGGTGCTGCCGCCTGATGTGGTTGCGGGTCTCTGAACTCGTCCCCTCCTGCAGGAACATACTCTGGATTGATGAGATATCCGAATAATGGAGTATGCCTAGGACGCAGCTCAGGCTTGCTACGAGTGCTCGAAGTGCGGCACTGAGCAAAGATACGTTTCGTCACGCATTCGACGTATCTAATCGGGCGTCTCTGCGGTAGCGACGGAGCGACATGATTCAAAATCATCTGTAAGAAACGAGGATACATAGTGAATCGCTCGCGCGCCACAGCCCGTCTCTGACGATCGATCTCGTAGAATATCAGCTGACTAAAAGAATATCGGCGGTTGTAAGTCAGCGCTATCATGGCAGACTGTATCGTCGCGCCCATCCCATCTGTTCCTGCCTTCCTGCCGGACATGCATACGATCAATACATGCATCAGGAAACGCCATTGATCCAGCAAAAACCCTTTCCTCCTCTGCGAGTCCCCCAGCGGACCCGAATAACCCATCCTCAAATAAGCTCCATCACGGAAAGGAGCTACGAATTCCGTTGGGTCATCTCTTGTTTCTTCACCGAACTGCAGAGCCAACCGTATATCTTCCGAGGAAAACTGTATGTTATGACCATTTACGGTTGCTCGCATCACCGGAGGCTCAGGCCTGCAATCATAGTACACTGTCTGCCAAAAGTCTTCAATGTTAGGCAGGGAAATGGGCAGTGTATTTGTGATCGCATGAAAGACTCTTGATCGCTGGAGAAATGTGATTATCTCCCTGTAGTCTTCTACGCCTCTTACGTCTGGATCTAAAATGATGTACTGGTTATGGGCCGGAAAGAATTGTCGTTGATCATCACCGTCGTCACCACCAGCACCTCCAACAGCAGCCATATCTGTACAAAACAAAACAAGTTAGAGAACAGTTAAGCAACTCACAAGTTCGCTTTGTACCACGTGCGAAGTTGTGATTAAACCTGTACAGGCGAACTTATAGGTGAGGCGAAGTTGGGAACAACTTCGCTTCACTGTAAGTTCGTCTAAAAACAGTTAAATAAATTGGTATAGGCGAAGTTGATGATAACTTCGCCTTATCACAACATCGCCTCAGGCGAACTTGAGTTCAAGGCGAAGTTACGGATAACTTCGCCACAGGCGATATTAATCTCCTGGCGAAGTTGAGGATAACTTCGCCTAAACCTTAACTTCGCCTGAATCTGAAACGGCGACTGTTCAGATTCAAAGGTTTAGAACCGATGTTTTCGCAACGATTTGACGATTTAGGAGTGGAGAACAGCATAGATTAATAATTTTGAGACGTAAAGGTCGTCCATGAACACGTAATACACGGTTGAAAAACTAGGTTTTGAAGGTTCGACGACCCGAGGTCTCGAACCGGGTAAAACTATAACGAACGAGTGAGTTTGGGTAAGATATTGACAACACATACCGTCAACGAACACTAGAAACTGAAATCAAAGATCGAAATCGGAACGTAAACAAGATCGCCGGAAAACTGTTTTTGATATTGAGTATAAGTTCGCCGGAGTTATGAAAATAATGATACTGTTCAGATTTAAAAAGCCTTATATAGGGCAGAGTTGGTTCAGGCGAAGTTACGCTTAACTTCGCCTAGGCGAAGTTAAGCACAACTTCGCCGAATTCAACAACTTCGCCCGTAATTTCAAAATCAGCCCTTTAAGTTTGAATAATCTTGCACTTAACATTAGAAGTTTCCAAAAAGAGTTAAACAAAAATGATCATGTCCAAGTAACCAGTTTTACAATAACACAACTACAAAAATAGAAAAACTTATAAAAATTTTACCAAATAAGGGATCAAATTTCAGTCTAGTCAGGGACCACTACGTTTTTAGAAAAGATCCCAACAGGAATCATACAAACTGAGTGACTGTTACATAGATCTGTGTTTAGCTGTATTATGACATATAGAAACAGGTTGTAAGCATGTAAATAACTTAAATGGTTTTCATCGTTTCTGTGATACGGATTAAGGTTCAGTTAAGCTCAAAATTTAAGTAGGCAACAACTCAGAGATAATGATGTCTTCTATCTATTCTCAAAGCGTATTTGGCTATACCCAAGTCACCCCGAATTGACTTCGACCCATAGTGTCTGATTAACTTGTATATACTCGTTGTCTGCTTCCCGTTCTCTTCTTACTCCAGAATTGAGAAGTCTTGATTGTTACTATGTCTCATAAGTACTAAAAATATACATGTATAATAATTTTTTTTTTTTTTTTTAAAACCAAACATTCTTATTGACTTCGGAGTACTAAACTACTGCAAGTCCCGAATCTGGATCACTGCAGTGTCTTGAAATGCTTTCTTCACGGGAATCAGAACACCCACGGGCTCGTGTATGACTGGGTAGTTGCTTTTCTGCCTATCCTTCGAAAAGATATGTATGATGACATACAAAACTCTTAAGGAGTTTCCACGTAAATTCGAGTAGTTTAAGTTAGTATCACATACACTTTTACGCACCATAAAAATTACCATGACATACAATGACTGTCTAAAGCCTTTTAAGCCTAATAACTTCACTAGTTAAGCACACACAATCAGTATATATATCATTTTCCAAGGTTGGATCAATTTTCTGTTAAACACAGCAAAGAACTTCTTACGAAGTATTAGACTTGAAAAGTAATTTCATTTCCCTTTAAAATTTTGATTTCAATCGCCCCGATCACGTCAAAGTCGTCAGGTAAACGGCAATCCTGAAGATCCAATGGATCAACTGGACCGACCACATACAAGTATGTGTCCTTCTTACTAAGAATGACCGACTAATTTTCAGCAACTGAAGAACACACGTCATAACTGCCCCGGTCACTTTCAGTCTTCCGGTTAATGGCTAACCTCATTCTCTAAGTCGAAACGAGGACCAAAACATATCCGAGGATATGTCCATCAAACTGAGGTAACCGACTACTTTTAAGCAATAATGACACAGTTTTTTTTTTTTTTTTTTTTTAAATAAACACAAAGGCATGGTTACTCGGGATTGATCATCCCGTTTAGCTCAATTAGGTTTTGAAATCTGGATTTATCAAACGCTTTTGTAAACAAGTCAGCAAAATTTTCAAGTGTATCAACTTTTTCGATCTTGATCAGTTTCTTCTCAGCACAATCCCGTATGAAGTGATGACGAATGTCAATATGCTTAGTTTTACTGTGCTTCACGGGATTGTTAATTACTGAGATGGCGGCAGTGTTATCAATTAAAATAGGAGTGAGTAAGAAATTCAGACCTTAGTCGCGTAATTGTTGCTGAATCCACAAAACCTGAGAGCAGCAGTTGGATGCTGCCATGTATTCAGCTTCGCATGTTGAAATTGCAACTGATGTCTGTGTCTTGCACTGCCAGGAAACTAATCTTCCTCCAAGAAACTGACAGCCTCCTGTTGTTGACTTCCGACTCTGATTGCATCCCCCATAATCAGAATCTGTATATGCCACCAGTTCAACGTCTCCTCCCTTTGGGTACCACAACCCTAGCTTCGGCTTGCCCTTGAGATACCGTAGTATCCTCTTTGCACCTTTCAAATGAGATTCTTTCGGATTTGCCTATTATCGCCCGATACAGAGTTGGGTCCACATCTGCGTCACCATCTGATTCAGCACCCAATTTGTGATTGACGCAGATTGGAGTGTCATATGGAGAACTGTCCTCCATCTTGAATCTTTTCAGCACATCATGAACGTACTTCGTTTGATGAATGAACATCCCGTCCTTCTTCTGATCAACCTGCAATCCTAGAAAGAAAGTTAGTTCACCCATAGCACTCATCTCGAATCGTTTCTTCATGACAGCCTCAAAATCCTGACACATGGATACTCTTGATGCAGCAAAAATGATATCATCCACGTAGACTTGAACCAGTAGGAAGTCACATCCTTCTCTTTTCACAAACAACGTACTGTCAATCAATCCCCTTTCAAAACCATTTTCCAGCAAGTAGTCCGATAACGTTGAATACCAGGCACGAGGTGCCTGATGTAACCCATATAACGCCTTGCTCAACCTGTATACGTGATCAGGAAAGTCTGGGTCAGGAAAACCCGGAGGTTGCTCAACATACACAACCTCATCAACTTTCCCGTTTAGAAACGCGCTCTTCACATCCAACTGAAATACCTTCATCTTTTTAAATGCAGCAAACGCCAAAAACAATCGAATCGCTTCTAACCGGGCGACAGGAGCGAACACCTCATTGTAATCAATACCCTCTTGCTGATTAAAACCTTTAACAACCAGCCTCGCCTTATTTCTTACGATAATTCCCTTATCATCTCTCTTACACTTGAACACCCATTTTGTGCCTATAGCATGCACATTCCTTGGTTTTTCAACCAAAGTCCAAACTTCCATTTTCTCGAACTGAGCCAACTCTTCTTGCATGGCTTCGACCCACGAGCTGTCCTTTAAAGCCATTTGATAATTCTTTGGTTCAATTTGGCTTATAAAGCAGGAGTACAAACATTCATTCATTATACCCGTTTCTTTTATGCTTGTATAA
Source organism: Bidens hawaiensis (assembly GCF_021521415.1). NCBI lineage: Eukaryota > Viridiplantae > Streptophyta > Magnoliopsida > Asterales > Asteraceae > Bidens > Bidens hawaiensis. The sequence goes on along the minus strand of NW_027491896.1, from coordinate 9,324 downwards.
ACACAGGTGTGCTCATTCAAGCTACTTCTGGTTTGTACACCGGAGGACACATCACCTATAATATTCTCCAATGGGTGATCTTTGTGAATTCTCGTGGTCGGAACAGCACCGACATGCAAATTATCTTCCAAATTTGAAGAGATCTCATCTATGGTTGTTTCTGGCTGAGAGTGAAAAGGATTAATAAACTCTTCTTCAGTTGAGGCCGCAGGGGTATCGATAGGGTTTGATGTGGAAGGTTGAGATTTCTCAAACACCTGATGTTGCAATAGATTCTCTTCCTCATCAAGTATCATCTTCGTCACAGCTCTTTCGTCTTCTTCAGAAATTTCCAAATCAGGTACGTTAAACGACTTAAAAAGTTTAACATAGTCGAAAAGCTCAGCAGGTCCATTGCTTGGTTTTGGCGGTTGGTAACTAGTAATGTCGGTGTTACAAACCACCTCCACCTTGCAAGTCGTCGTATTGAAGACCCGTCTGTTGGGAGTCCCAACAACATAACCGACTAGGATTCCCTCATCGGCTACTTCACCAAATTTCGAATTAGTCTTCAAAATCGAACAAGGAGACCCAAATGGTTCAAGACCGCACAAGTTGGGCTTCCTTCCGTGCATAAGCTCGTAACAAGTTTTTCCAAGTCTCTTAACGGATAACACCCTATTCAGAACATAGCAGGCTGTAGCAACTGCTTCAGCCCAGAACATCACAGGAAGCTTCGAGTCTGCCAGCATAGTTCTGGCTCCTTCAATTAACGTTCGGTTCTTCCTTTCAGCCACTCCATTCTGTTGCGGAGTATACGGAGCGCTGTATTGATGTTCAATTCCCTTCTGAAGACAGAAGATTTCCATTTCAAAGTTCTTGAACTCTGTCCCATTGTCACTTCTGATGAATTTAACTGATTTACTCATGACGTTCTCAACTTTTGTAATTAGATTCTTCACCATTTGAGCCGTCTCATCTTTCGTTTTCAGAAAATATACCCACGAATATCGCGAGTAGTCATCAGTGATCACCAAGCAGTAAGAGGTACCTCCTAGACTTTGTACATTCACGGGACCGAAGAGATCCATATGAAGTAGTTCTAGAGTACCGGCAATTGAGTTAATCTTCTTGGTGAGATGGGATTTCTTGTGTTGTTTTCCCTTCTTGCAGGCTATGCATTTGTCTTCAAAGTTAAAACTTTTTAAGGGAACGCCCATCACAAGCCCATTCTTGACAATGAAGTTCATCTTCCGAAGATGAATATGTCCCATTCTCCTGTGCCACAATTCTGATTCTGATTCGCTTGCTTTTGTCATTAAACAAGATTCTCCGGTGGCCATTTCAGTAGACCTCATGTCCATCACATATGTATTCGTTTCACGTGGAGCTTTCATTACTATCCATTCGTCTGGTATCTGAAAACCAGGCTTCAATACTATCGCTTCATTCTTCGTGAAATGGACAGTGTAATCTTTATCACAAATCTGCGACACACTCAGCAGATTGTGCTTTAATTCCTCCACAAAGTTTACATTCTCAAGTGTCATTCTCCCATTCGACACAGTTCCTCTACCAGTAATCCTACCACCGCTCTCACCAGCAAAACTAACTCTTGCTCCCTGAACAGGTTTTAAATCTTGCAACAAGTGTTTGTTGCCCGTCATGTGCCGGGAACAGCCGCTATCTACAATCCAGAGATTGTTGGCAGCCCTGTTCAACTGTTTCTGCACAATAAAACAAAGAGTTAGAATCTTGGGACCCAAGACCAATTGGTCTTGGATCGATACGTCCCGTACCCTGGCTTTCTCAAGTTAGCATCAGGATAATTTCTGTAAGTCCTGTTAGGGAATCTCCCTGCAGATTGAGTGTAATGCCTTCCAAACCTTTGAGAATTGAAAGTGTTATATCTTGTGGTTTGGTTGTAAAACTGAGGTTTGTTTTTATGAACTTGAATTCGTTACATTTTGGCATTTTTTAAAGTTTTCATTTTTAGCAATAACAAAATGACGCTTATACTCAGTTTTATTTGGCTTCACACCTCTGAATCTCGGCTTCAAAGGGCAATCTGCAACTAGATGTCCTAACTTGTTACATCTAAAGCAACATCGACTCTCCATTTTCTTGTCAAATGTTGGTTTGGATGTAGAGGCAGTGTTACCAGCCGTTCGTCTCACATAAGGTGGGACGTACGGATTGAGTGGAGAACTCTTTTTAGAAATTTTATTTTTATCTCCATCGGTGGGTAAGCCTACCTTCTCTTTTGTCTGACCAGATTCGGACAACTTATCCGAATCCGATGAGACAGGACTCGAAACAGAAATATTCACACTAGAAACAGGCGAACTTGTTTCGCCACAGCTAACACTTGGTTCTACACTTGTAATCTTGATAGGAGTTGTCTGAGGAACTTCGAAATCAACAGATTTCTGAACACTCGGATTATAAGTATAGTTGTGGTTAAAGGGTGGTGGAACCTCGTGATAACCGATTCCTCCCCTCTTTGCAGAGGTACCTTGGTCACTCACGAGGTGATCAAGGATGGCCGAGGAATTCCTGAACTGCTCAAGTTTGCGGTTCAGTTCCACCACCTTTACCTGGTGGTCAGCAATCTGTTTATCCCGATCAGCAATCACTTTAGTTTTTTCTTCTAAAACTTCATAACTAAGATCAATTATTTCAATTTTCTCAGCAAGTTTAGTTTTTAAGCTTTGAATGTCTTTTTCACATGCTTTTATTTTAATTTTATAACTTGTTTCTCTTGCTTTCGTAAAATGGTGATCTTCTTTAATAGTTTTAAAATCAGCATCTAAACGGACGTACTGATCAGTCATTGTTGTTAGTTGCTCAGACAAATTTTCACAATTAGTACAAATATTCTTATTACTTACCTCGGAGCGAGTCTCCTTGTCATCTGCCATGAAAGCTGTTTCTTCTCCAGTAGCTTTCTCATTTCCATCAACCTTCTCACATTCTTTAACTTCAGCCTCAGCCATGTTCGCTTGCTCACCAGAACCACTTGTATGCGGGTTCCAGTTGTACTCACCTGCTTCTCTGGTCAACATGGCGTTAATCTCTCTGTTAACTCCAGAGTGTTGTGTAGGCCGACCTTGTCCTCGTTCAACCCTCTCATTTCTGCATTCCTTGGCAAAGTGCCCGTACTGTTGACAATTATAGCACCTTACCTTGGATTTGTCAAACCCGGGCCTACCACCAACAAACTTTCTCCCAGTTTTGTTCATAAACCGTTTTACACGCCTCACTATCATTGCCATTTGCCATTGCAAATCCATCTCCTCCAGATCATCAGCATCGATCTGGTCGTAGTCCTCATCCAGTACAGCAGGGTCCACAATCTTCCCCTGGATGTAGTTTTCGTAGGAAGCAATAAATGATGCATAGACTGCAAATTGCTCTTCAGCAGATTTTACACTCATAGGCATCTTGGAATAATTATTGCTTGAGGCATTTGCAGAAAAACCACTTGAGGATGCTTGAGGCTTTGAAGTACTTGATCCTCCAGCAACGAAACAGGCATCACCATTCGAGTTTACAGAAACGTTTCCTTCATGAGAAGAGTCAGAACCTGACTCCCCTTTTGAGTAATAAGCAGCAGATTCAGGCCTCGAACTTGAGCCTGAGTTAATCTTTGCACCATACATACCAGGGTCTTGTATCTGATCTGTTGGTGTTTCTTTTCGAACCATATTAAGCTCATAAGTTCTGAGCTTGTTTACTGCCGTTTCCAGATCATAATTTGGAAAGTCTCTGTCTTCCCTCATAAGAACGGTGTACATTTCCCACTTCGGTGGGAGAGCATCGAGAAGCTTTTCAACGATCTCTTCTTCTCGGTAAGCAATCGAATAATTGCTAAGCTCTGTCATTAGATGATAGTATCTGGTGATAATATCATCCAGTGATTCGTTCTTCAAAAATTTGAAGACGGAGAACTGGGTCTTCAAAAGTTTAATCTTTGATGCACGGATACCTACGTTCCCCTCGAATCTATTTTCAAGAGCATCCCAAAGCTCTCTCGCAGAAGTGTACTTTCGGAACGTATGGAGAACTTCTTGAGGAAATGCCATTGTTATCGCAGCATGGGCCTTGCTCTCGGCCTCATACATTTTCTTTTCTTCGTCCTCCATTTTGCTATACTTCTTAACCACGTCACGACCTTCGTATTGCATAGTTGGAGGGATATATCCATCCTGGATGCACACCCACATTTTGGCATCCTGGTATTTAATGTATTGGATGAATCTGTCCTTCCATGCCACGAAGTCAGTTCCTTTCATCAACCTCGGGGCCTTAGTGGCTGACCCCGCTTCTACTTCCATCTTGACCAAATCGGAGATGTTAATTGACGATATCCTTGCGAAAACCTGAAAAACCTGAAAATAATAAAAAAATATTAAAACAGCTCAGTAGGCGAAGTTAAGAATAACTTCGCTTGAAAGTTAACTTCGCTGAAAAGAGAACTTCGCTGGGTCTTAAATTCGCTTGACTTGGCGAAGTTAAAAATAACTTCGCTTAGAATGAGCGAACTTAGGAGGTAAGCGAACTTGGGTGGAAAGCGAAGTTGCGGATAACTTCGCTAAGGCGAACTTATGAGGTAAGCGAAGTTGTGGTTAACTTCGCTGATCCTTATATCTTCGCCGAAACCCTAATTCCAGTGACGGCAACTTCGCCTGAAGAATGGTAACTTCGCCCGAAGAACGGTAACTTCGCCCGATGAACAAGGAAACTGTTCAGATCTGATTTCGTCAATCCAGCAGTTTCCGATCAATGCAATGGCTTGAAAATGACTGTCAAGCACGAGCAAAACACAATCCTAACAAAAACACGTCCCGCGAATAGGTCAAACGAGACGTTTTCTACACCCGCGTGAAATCCCGAACCTCACAATCGAGCCGATGGCTCTGATACCAATTGAAGGTTCCTGGACGGATCGTACACGGGATGTCGCTAACAACGCAGGTGCGGAATCCCTGCGTAGGTAGATACGAGTGTAGAGTATGTAGAGATCGAACACACAAGCAATAAACCAACCACGTTATATTGATAACAAACACGTGACCCGAGGTCACTATTACAAACAATGACACGTAAGACGTTCACTGAACAACTGAAACGAAAACCCTAAACGACCAACACAAACTGTTTCGGCTGAAACAGTACATAAACACGACAACTTCGCCACAGGCGAAGTTGTCAATAACTTCGCTGATTCAACAAGTTCGCCAGAGCGAACTTGTTGACAACTTCGCGTATTACAAAAATAAACATAATCAAAACATAATTGCATTACAGACTCGATTACAAATGCTAGACTATGAACTACTGACACACATGTACCAACACCAGGACCACATATATACATGTATATGTCCTTCAAATCTAAATAATTTGCATAATTTTAAGCGAAAGAGTGCAAAAACAAAATCTTTTTGGCTTTTCAGATTTTTCTAAACAAACAAAAACACAATCTTTTTAATTTTTCAAATTTTTCTATACAAACAAAAACACAATCTTTTTGATTTTTTAAATTCTCAGTGTTTTGGATTTTCAAAATATTTTAAACAAAAATCACAATATTTTTGTATTTTTCAAAGTTTTATAATGTTTTTGGTTTTTCTCTATACAAACAAAATCACAATATTTTTGTATTTTTCATTTTCACCCCCAAAACCCAAAGCATAAAAATAAAGGAAAGAAAAATAAACAAAACAAAGTTAAGATAATTATCCTAGTTTAAGGATAACACCAAGAGTTTTTAATCCGTTTAAACCAAGCAAAAAGTTAAAACACGTTTTGTAAACAAATCGGCTTTTTGAAAATCGGTGTGCACTTTCTCAATATCATTTAATTTTTTTCAAATCAATCACGTATAAAATGATATCGAATTTCGATATGCTTAGTCTTTGAGTGTTGCACGGGGTTTTTGGTGATACTAATGGCAACAGAGTTATCAATATTGATGGGAGTAGTAAGAAACTTCAAACCGTAATCCCGCAAGTGTTGTTTGATCCAAAGAACCTGTGAACAGCAACTCAAGGTTGCCACATACTCTGCTTTTGCGGTTAAAGTGGAGACCATTGTTTGCTTTACACTGCCAGGAAACAAGCCGGCTTCCTAGAAACTGACAACCCGATGTAGTAGATTTGAAGTTGATATTGCATCCTCCATAATCAGAATCGGAAAAAGTAGTGAGAAAAAAGCTATCGTCCTTGGGATACCATAACCCGTTGTCAGGATTACCCCTCAGATAGTGAAATATAAGCTAAACCGCCGTCAGATGAGTCACTCGGGGACTTGATTGGTACCTGGCACATAAACAAACTGCAAACATTATGTCCGGACGAGGAGCAGTTAAATACATTAATGAACCAATCATCGCTCGGTAAAGGGTTGGATCTACGGTATCCTCCAATTCATATGGTGACATTTGTGACTCACGGGAAGAGGTGTCGGGGGGATTTTTACGGCAGTTTTATTGAACCGGCTCAAGACATCATTCACATATTTCTTTTGAAGATTTCTGACATTTTATATCATATTCTCGAGCTTTCACCTTTTGCATGAATTCTGAATCCATTAGATCTTCATTCTTGAAATAGTTATTTTCTGTCAACACCATTAGAAATGTTGAATAACCCGGTAAAGCATTCTGGACTATATCAATCTTTTCAGATTCAGTGGGTTCCATCTTCAATTTTTTCATTTCTACTATCAAATGGTTAAAACGAGTAAGCATCTCTTCAACAGTCTCACCCTTTAATAAGTTAAAGTTTCGAAATTGAAACTTCAACATCACTTTCTTGCTTTCTTCTGTGTTTCCCATGCTTCTCATCTAAATATGTTGGAACAATGAAGCACATATCTTAATACTCCCAATTTGATGAAATATGTTATCAGGTAATGCCATAGTCAACGTGGAATATTCTTTAGTCTCAATCTCTAAATCTTTCTTTTCCTCTTGCGAGTATTGAGAAAAAGCTTTTGGGGTAAAAGCCGTAGATTCACTACCAAGCATTGGAACTATATAAACTTCATCAAGACAATGAGAACAATCAAGTGGCACAGAACCAAGATGTGCTCGAAAACGTGATTCCCATTTAGCAAAATCACTAAATTTCATCAAAAGAGGACATTTTGAATGAGATCCAATTTCCACATCAAGATGTAACATTTTTTGCATCAGTACGTTTTGAGATGCCAATGCATAAAAACCAACCATTTTAAGTAAACAAAATTAAAATTTTAGGGTTAAAAGTGAAATTTCATTAACGAATCAGTGAAAATGAAAGATAGCGAATCAGGAACAATAGTTTAACGAATTAAGTGGTGTATGGATGACGAATCAGGAACAGTAATTTAACAAATGAAAGGACGAATCAGTAACGAATCAATGACGAATCAAGAGACGAATGAGTGGACGAATGATTAACGAATTAGTGACGAATGAGAATGACGAATCAAAGGACGAATGGTTAAAGAATTAATGACGAATCAGTGACAAATGAGTGAGCATGAATAAAATACAGTGAGCACGAATTAGCTACAGTGTATAACAAATGAGTTTGTTATTCAGTTGTAACAAACTTTACACATGTCACTAATCAGTTAGAGACTGATAACGAATGACAACCCGTGTATAACGAATGAGTTATAGCGAATCAAGGGAATCTTAAAATCTTCAAATATTCAAACCCAAATATCCAAAAATCTGAAATTTTCCATATTCTAAATTTGACAAAACCCAAAATAAACTTATGTATTACAACCTCAATATAGCACCAAATCAGTCAAATCAATAACCAAACTGCTCGTAAATATCTCGCGAACACACATATCGTATTTCGTATATCTTAACTCAATCCAATAATCACCAATTAACTAAAATTCAATACCCACCATCCCCTGTTCTATACAACCTTAGATCCGATCCAAAATCATCACCAACAATCACAATGACACAACCAGCCCTCATCAACTTTCCATAAACCACACCGAACATCATTCAACTCAAATCAATCCTTAATTAACATATCCGAGTGTCAGTTCAATCAAAATCAATCAAACTAATATTAAACCAATAATTAACCAATAAACCTCAAATACTTTATCAATTTACCTTAACTAAGAGCAATATAACCCTGGATTAAGCTCTGATACCACTTGTTAAACACCAGTAATACTCAAATTTTAAATCAGCACATATCATTATAGGTTGATAAGAATACGGATCTAGTTATATGATATGTTCTTAATTATGTAATTGATAGTAATAGTAATAAGATTAACGAAGTATTGGACGAGAGAATAAATTGATAGAGGTTCGAGGTAATAGCTTAAACAATACTTCAATTAACTAAGGCAACACAGCCTTATATAGAGGATGGATCCCATTTGTTAAACATCCTTAACAAATGGACTGTACAAATAACGAACTGGCTCATTCGTTAAACATCCTTAATGAATGGGCCTATACATAACGAATGGGCTTGTAATTCCATAAACACCCTTAAAATTAAAATAATAATAAATTACAAATGATAAATTATAAAGAATCTAGACGACAAAACCGTGCACTAACAATTTTTTTTAATAATATTTTGTGGGTGGATATGTGAGATATATTTATATATAGAAGCATTATTTAATTCATGTTAGGCAATCAATTTTCCTATTCTTAGTTAATCTTTTGACTTGCCAAAATTAATTAGAAAAAAATCTTTCATCTGAAAGTTTAACAAAGACTATAATTGCAAGAATGGATTTTGACGGTTAATTATTTGCGTGAACTAAATGTTCAAAAATTTATTTTACCCCGGGTTTTGTTAAACTGTTTTATGTTGCTTTTAACATTTCTATTATACCAATTACATGTAAACAGTGTTTAAAACAACATATTTACACCAGTTTTGTTAAAACCATTGTATTTGATTTTAAAATCCTCAGTATATATATAGTGGTTACCGGTAAACCGCTTTTAAAAGTTTAACTGTAGGCGTCGGTTCCGGTGCCGTACTTTGATGTTGGATTTACTCATAAATACAGTTCTAAATATCAGAGTTAATTAAAACTTGTCGCGGAATATAAAACTTCAACCATATATTACATAATCATTCAAATCTTTCCGTAATAATCAAACTTTGGTCTTTAAACATAGTATAAAGAGTAATATTAAAAAATCACAACATTCTTCTAAAGATGCTAGCCTCTTCAGTCAATGCCATGTGTCTTCGATCAAGGCAGCTGCCTTAGCATATTCATCTGCGTGCATACTAAAAGTCAGTTACGCTAAGTGAGTTCTAGTTAATCAAGAAACATACAATACGTTCA